>NC_044571.1:30236734-30555900 GCF_901933205.1 Camarhynchus parvulus | reverse complement strand
TTATTTACAGGGTGGCACATTTACTACAGTGCAAAGTGCTCAAACCTGGCTGTAAGCAGATGATACAAACTATGAGACATGGTGCATTAGGCAACATGTTATATACACTTTTCCAAGTAATTGATTTCCAAGCTAGCACTGGCTAATTGAAGGATTCTGTCATTCAATATGAATTAACCAAAAAGATCTATTGGATGCAGTGACTCATTTCTCACCATTCTGCTCACTAAATGGAGAAGAACAGAATTATAACAATTAATAGAGTGAAATGTAACGTTTGGTGTCAGTTAAAACACAACACCTGGTGTCAGTTATTCTCATTAGATGACTATCTTTTCGGGCTCCAAACATCAAAACAAGCAAATCTCACTTCTTCAGCAATTGGCCAACAGAAATTAGGGAAACTGTCCAGAGACTTACGTAGCGGGTGGCATCCCTGTCCGTGGAAGGGAGAAGGGACAATGGGAAACGTAAGAATCATTAAGGTCCCTTCCAACCTGAACCAATCTGTGATCATCTTCTGGAGGGCAGGAAGGCTCTGCAGAAGGATCTGGAAAGGCTGAGATAGATGAATAGGCTGACAGATAGATGGGCTGAGACCAGCAGTATGAGGTTTAACAAGGCAAAGTGCCACATCTTTCACTTGTGTCACAACAACCCCAGGCAGCACAACAGGCTGGGGACAGAGTAGCTGGAAAGTTGCCCATCGGAAAAGGACCTCAGGGTGCTGTTTGACAGCAGCTGAACATGAACCAACATGAGCCCAGGTGGCCAAGAAGGCCAACAGCACCCTGGCTTGATACCCCTGTATCAGCACTAATGTGGCCAGTAGGACCAGGGCAGGGATTGTCCCCCTGTTCTCAGCAGTAACGAGGTGGCACCTCTAATCCTGTGTCCAGTTTTGGGCCACTCACTGCAAGAACAACATTGAGGGGCTGGAGCATGTCCAGAGAAGGGAAACAGAGATGGTGAAGGGTCCAGAGGGTAAGTCCTGTGAACAGTTGAGGGAACTGGAGTTGTTTAGGCAGGAGAAAAGGAGGCTCAGAAGTGACCTTATTGCTCTCTATAACCAGCTGAAAGGAGGCTGTAGCCAGGTGAGGGTCAATTTCTTCTCCCCAGCTATGAGTGACAGGATAAGAGGACACAGTCTCAAGCTGCACCATGGAAGTTTCAGGCTGGACATCAGGAGGAATTTCTTCACAGAAAGAGTGATTAGATGTTGGAATGCCCAGGGAGGTGGTGCAGTCACTATCCCTGAAGCTGTTTTAGGAAAGGCTGGAGGTAGCACTTAGTGCCATGGTGGAGCTGACACGGGGTGATCAGTCAAAGGTTGGACTCAATGATCTCAGAGGTTTTGTCCAACATAAGTGATTATGTGATGATTCCATGATTCTATGAAACTTTTTTATTTTTCTAGGAGGACATCTATAGCAGCAACAGCAAAACTGGAGGAAACCTGTCACCAGGCAGGCTCCCATCAGAACAGAGACTCCTGGGCTTCCTTAAATTCAAACTTTCTAGGTAAATTTGTTCCTCAGGAGGAAATCAGATCAAGGAGATCAGACAATCTGCTCTTGAGAGTCTACCAGAATATGTTTGCCTTTGGAACATAGTCGAAGGACAACTGAGGTAGACATGATAGGGGAGACATCCCTGGCGTTTTTCTGGAGACAATAGTTCTGGTATAAGGACATGCCATTTTCCTTCAGAACTTTCTGAAGGCTGCAAAGACCTGTGATAGCAGCAGTCTCAGGAGATGAATTTTTCTAGTTTTATGCTCTTTCATTTGGTATGGAAGAAGGGGCCTGGGACCAAACTGTCATTCAGATTTCATTTGCTCTCCCAGAAGGTTATCTGCCTGCTGGTTTATGGCTTCTTAACAACTTGTTTGCAAGGTACATGATGCTGTTAAAGTTCAGCTGATCCATGACCTTAACTTACAGGGGTGATGCCAGGGAGATGGCTGTTGGGCCAAAATAATTCAGGTAGAGTCCATCTGAAAAAGGAGAGACACCCTGGTAAATTCATCGTCATCTCAGAGCAGGCACTGGGAGCCCAGGATGATGCAAAAAGAGCAGCAAATATAAACATAGATATTTCAAGAGGGATTTAAAGCACATACAGACAATGCAAATATCTGCAGTGAAACGGGAAGTGTTCCTATACATGGAGCAGAAGCCCTCAGAGTTTACCATCTAAGACAAGCGCCTAAGCTGTGGATTTAAAGAGAGTTTTCCTATGGTATATGTTTCCATAGTGGTCTGTTATGGAGGTGCTTATACTTCTGAGATTCACCTTAACATCAGTGTGATACCACCTCATTTTTGCATAAGAACAAAGAAATAATGCACAGATTTCATACACTCTCAACTGGAGTTGTCATTAAGAATCCATCAGAATCTGTCTTTATTTCTCATTCTTCCTCAGATGTTCATGGTTCTGCAAGAAACAGACAAAAATAAATAGCAAATTTATAATGATATTGCAAATGTAAATTAAAAATACTCACAGATGGAGAGAATATTTGGAAGTGTTAAAAAAGCTCAAAAATGCTAGGAAAAGAAACTAACAAGTTCTTCCAATGGCTCAAGTTCTTCTAATGTCCACCTAACAACTTTTACCCTGACCTATTTTTCCTACAAATAAATATAGTCACTTGCATTTTATCACCAAAATAGACATATTCAGAGATGACAGGAAGTCTGAGTGTGATTCAGTTAGAAAAGGCAGTCAGTCAAAGCCATGGAAAATCAGATATTCACTAGAATTACTCAAAAACTGCTTCATAAGGTGAAAAGCACAAATAACCCACCCTTCATAACCCATAGCTGCTGAAAATCTTTGTCCTCACCTCTGAACTATCATAATTAAAATACTTCTTTGTAGTAAAAAAAAATAATTCTAAAATGAAGAGAGGATCCAAATCCAAAGAGAGGATCCTTTTCAGCCCATTCTAAAGGGAAAAATGCAGGAAAAATTACAGATCCATTTTTTCCCCCTGAAAGATTTTACACTTTTCCACTTCAGTCTGTTGAGATTGTGTGAGACCTGGATGCCTGAAACTCAGTATTCAGCCTACAGAAGGATATATCACAAGATGTACTCATTCCTTGCTTGAGTGCAGATTATTAGCAAAGACTTTTTTCAAACACAGGTATGAGCGTTGCCTTTAGGGCTGAGTTGTGCTACAAGGCTCTTGAGGAAAAGAAATAAATATATAAAAGGCTGGCACAGGATGGAGCCATTGCATGGGGTGCCTTAGGAAACGAACTCCGGGAGTACTCCAGGAGTTGTTTCTCTCCATGCACCCCTGGCTTTCCTTCCCAGCCATCTACATCACAGTAAACTGGCCTCTTTATAGCTCAGACCAGTGGATGTCGGTGTGGGGATGATTCCCCACCCACTGATGCTGGAATACTGACAGCACTTGTTATCTGCTAGTTTGTGCAAATATAACAGGGAGGAAATTACCTAACCTAGTGCCATCAGAGGGAGTGACTAAGCCTTAAATATCAGTAGAAACAGAAAGAAAATCATATACTCCAGCACAGTTTAGTTATGGACTTATGTGAAAGAGCATCATACTCAGATCTTCATGATGCTGAAGGCCTTCTCTGAGAAGCTGTGGGCCCTTTACTTGCTGCGCTTGATTGCTCTGAGCTCATCAGCAGAGTGATCAATGTAGCACTCGGCTGAGCTCTGAGACATTTGATGGGAAGCAGTTTCCTAGGAAAGTTTTCTGCTTCTCTGGCTATCCTGAGGCTGAATGCATTTTGTCAAGGGACAGAGGGGATTTATCTCTAAGTAATCAGAAATACTCATGCTGGACTGCAGACTTCACCCACTGGGATTTGCAGGGAGTGCTGCTCAGGGACCAGAGGTTGTGGCAATACAGAGAGTAAAGGCTCCCTGGGACTGCCACATCTGCTCCTGAAAATGCTCACAAGGAAGTCTGTCTCAGAGTAAAGGTCTCAGCAAAGGTGAGGACAGCGTGGAGGAGATTTCAGTTTCAGGATCTGACCCGGATCTTCCCTCACTTAATATTGCAATATCCCTCTCCAGAAAATATCATTATTACACAAAAAATCCTTAATCAGAAGGTGGGCAGGTAAAAACTTTCCTTTCTGGATAACCATTGCAGTTAGTAAGGAGATGAAAGTCATCTTAGCAAACCCTTCTTTCTGTACTAGCTTTTTTCTCTTTTCTGTTTCCTGTTGCACACATGAGTGGAATCTCTGGGTCATGATGATCACCAAGGAAACAACTACCTTGAAAAGAGAAGATACAGATTTAAAGAATGAGTGTGCTTTGGCTTGAGGGCTAGCTTAGTGGCTGGCAGACCTATATTGGATGATGTAGAAAACCTGCCTTCAATGTCTTTTCTGGAATCTTTAGGTAGTCTTTGTAGGGATTTTTAGTTACTATCTAGACTTTAAACTCAACAACATCACACATTGCAGCTCCAGGTGTGGAGGGAGTGTGTCCTGCTGGGAAGTGATAACCTCCTCTCCTCATGATTTGGAAGAGGGAGCAAATAGAAGGCTATGAGGTGAAGGTGATGACCAATGCTGGCTGCTAAAAGGTGGCAAAGATGGGAGGAATTCATGTTTCACACTTTTTTTCCTATTGCACATCTTTGGAGAGGCCTGCATTTGAAAGCTGAGTCAACCTGTTGCCTCAGAGTTCATTGGGCATTGTGCAGAGCAAGAGAAAAGTTGCCTTCTTTATTGAAAGAGTCCTTTCTGACCCAGAAAGAGGAGCAATTTCTGCTGCAGTATAGCCTGATGAGCCTACCATGCTTCTTTAAATCTGTTTTTCTGAGTAGTGTCCTGTGAGAAGGATGTGGAAGTTCCATAGTTTCAGCTCTGTAGTTTTATTAGAGCTATGTCAAAATGCTGTGGTGCCAATTCTCTTCCATTTTTGTTAATTGTTAAAGGAAATATCTTAGTTCTGTAGAAGAATGTGCAAGTGTAACATATGACTTATTATTGAGAACCCAATTTTTTTATGCACTGTAAAACTCCATCTGTCCTGTCATCTGGAGTTGGCTACTACTCTAGCACACAAACACAGATTAAGAATAAGAAGTTTTAAATATCCAGTGTATTAACCAAAGCAGGGCTGGATTTAATTTAACAGAAAGTGTTGGAACAGCAGACTCATTTCTGTCCTGTGGGTATTTATGAGGATATTATGCAGGGGTTCCTGTTTCTGACATCAGCTACCCTAATTCAGAAATTTGTGAAACTGTGCTCCATTCTTAGGGGTTGCATAAGTAGGCAGGGCCACAGGGCCCTGCCTTTGGAGAGAAAATGGCTTTTTCTTTTCCTACCCACTGCTGATAACATAAGGGTGTTCACACGTCAGACTGCTCTAGCATACACTGGCAGAAATTGTTTCCACCAGCTCAAGGTTTCTGACCTAATAAGGACCATGACTTTATGGCACTTGTAAGGAGTGATTTGCACAGAGCCAGCCTGTCCTCTGCTTGCTGGCAGGTCATGCCAGGTCTGCAATGCTCCTCCCTCCTCATTTCCCACAGCCAGAGCATGGACCTGGCCCATATTCTTGGGAATTAAAGACTGTCAGTCTCGGTGACATCTAATGTGACATTTTCAGCTACAAAAACTCACCACACAAAGATTTTGATCAGTCAATAAGGTTTGGAATGACTTAGATATCTAAGCACAGGAGTGAAGTATATGCTGGACAATTTAGGCTGTGGCTCAGCAAAACTCCATAACTTTGCTCATGTCCGTTCATAGCTGTGGCTCTAGACAAGCATGGGCTTGCATGCTGCCCTGAACAGCTGGATGCTCAGTTTCCCACATTGTGTGGATTAGGCCTTTCTTAAAGAAAGGAAAGCAAAAGTCATCATTGAAAACTTGGCCTCTCTTGTTCTTTCCAGAAACCTTGTGGTGTGGTGATGAGTGTGAGATAGAGTCCGTAACATCCACAGAAGACAAGCAGAATGAAACCAGCAGCTCTTGAAGAAGTGCAAAACACCTCACTTGTTAATTTTTTACATATTATGTAGATCTCTGGAATAAAGCAAGAGTGTTAAACAACAATGCTCATTCCTAGACCTGATCATCTCTCATAGAATTCATAGATTCTTTCTAAAAAGAATACGTTCACTAACTATAATTTAATTCAGAATTGATTTAATGGATATTTTCCATTCATTTTATATGGAGCAGATTCAGGTCTATGGTAATGAAACTTGCAACAGAAATCTCTGAAAAAAACCCTATGGACTAATAACAGGTCTAAGTACAACTATGTATTATACAAACATTAGATTTTTAGAAGGACTCTGTGAGGGCAGAGTAAAATGTATTTTGATGGTCCAACAGTGAAAAATAAAACAAACAAGTCAACAAACAAAAACAAATATCAACAACAACAAAAAAACCAAAACCCAAAGCAAAATTAAACAAAAAACCAAAAACAAAACCAAAAAACCCCATCCCAAGCTTATTTTTATTAGGACTGCCTCAAAATTAGCCAAAATATTACCCCTCAAGAGACTTCAGCTGAAGGAAGAGACCAGGACCAAATTTTCTACCAAACCCTGCTGGTTTTGAGGGCTCTGCATTCTTCCCCACTTTCCCCTAGCCTGTGGAGTTTGTGTGTGTGTCTCACCAGAGGCAGTCCAAAGCTTTCTGTCATGGGACAAAAACCCATGTAGGTTAGGAAATCTGCTGCTATGAGCATTGAATATCCTTATGCTTCAAAAGCAAAAATGAGTGTGAGTGTCAGAGACCCTAAACCATCCCCAGTGCATTGAATACACAGCCAGGGCTGCTTTAGGACAGGCTTTAGGGAGGGGGCCGAGGGGATCTCCTGTTTCTGGATCCTCCCAATGCTTCCTTGCTCTTACAGGGCAGCTCTGGGCATGCCTGGCTGCAGTGATGGGGGCTGTGAGGGGTAAAAATTACAGATATAAGTGATTGTGATGTATATCCCTATATAATAAAGCTAAATACAGAACAAGAAGCTACTAGGACAGAAGTGATGTGGGTGGTACAAATATTTTTCCTTGAAGACCAAATATAAAATGCAAATATTCCAAAACTGGAGAGGAGAAATGCATCCATTTTCCCCTGAATGAAGTAAAAATGCACTGTGCACAAGGGCTGTAAATTCCCAGGCAGATCCAAACAGAAAAAGGTCCGGGCTCCCTTTGACATATGAGGTCCCAGCTACCATCAGATAAACCATTTCAGTGCAGTACTGCTGCTCTTCAAGACAGTTTCTCCACCATCGGGAACTATCCTGGTGACCAGATATGCTGATTTCATCCTCTAATTTTGTACCAGTCACTAGCACGATGTAGGAAGGACCTTTTAAGGACAGAGCAGACGAAAGAACCATCAGCTTCCATTAGGATCCAGACTCCCTGCTCTGCTGAGTTGTGGGGCTTCCCAGGACTGGCCGCCCACTTTAATTGAAAAACATAAGAATCAAACTGTCTCCGGATTAGTGGCAATGATATTATTGCCACACAATGACACAGTAAGGATTTGCAGGGATAAAAGAAAGAAAAAGGGAACTCAGGAAGATTGTATAAATAACTGCCTGGGTGCAGTGAAGCCATGCATGCAGACAGTTCCTGCTGCACCATTGGCCAAGGCAGCTGTGGCTGCCCCCGGGTTAAGAGCAGCTGGGATCTGTAATCCAGTGTGACTCTCACAGTCTCTCCCCGCCGGGGTCAGCTGAGGACTGCAGCTGCTGGGGAATCACAGAAAGGATCACCAGGGTAATTCCTCCTTCCTCCTCTCCTTCTTTGCTCTGCCTGGTGGTGTGTGGCGGAGGTCTGCAATTCTGTGGTACCTGTTTGGGGAAATGAACCCAGGAATGGGAAGTACAGAGGGAATGTACCAAGCTTTGAAGCGCCCAGGAAGTCCTTTCCTAGGTGTGAAAACAGTGACCTGCCACAATCCCCTCCTTTCCCTGCTGTGAGCTTAGCAAGAGCAGGCTGTTCCCTCAGCTGAACTGACACCATTCTGTCAGGTTCAGGGCTGTTTGATGATGTACACTAGTGTCCTTAGGATGTGCCTAAAGACTCTCTTTACTTGTGAGTCAGAGGAAAAAGCGTGCATTTGAGGGACTCTAATGTTCTTGGTATTAAATCTGGGTTATTTTTGGTGGAGTGAAAACTCGCTATAAATTTGAGCGCTATAAATTGGATTTGACCGGTTGGTCCGCATCACAAACACACATGGAAATTCCCAAATGCAACAGCATCCCTACAGAGGAAAATATAAGCAGCAAAGAAGCAAAACCCTAAAATGCAGTTTTGTAATTGAAAGGCAAGCTCAGTACTAGCCCTGATATAAGGGTTGGCCAGAATAGTTTTTCTTCCTCTTATTGAGAAAGCACTTGAGCACTGTAGTGCCAAATCCCATCTTTCCCCCTCGAGGAACCAATCAGCCCTTATGAAGCTGCCCTAATGGAGAGAGCAAGTTTGCAGTACAGAATCTGCCTTGACTCATGTGATATGCTTTTACATTTCCTTCCTTCTGCCAATACTGCTGTGCTGCGCTGCGCAGAATGAAAGAGGCAATTTAATATGGCGTTAAGCCGTGCGCTGCCTGCCGAGCCTGAGGGTTGGATTCATAGGGGTGCTTCTGTGGCGCTCAGCCAAAATTAAGGCAAAATGTTATGCTACAGCACGGATCCTGCCTGGTACGTGGCCTCCAGCTGCCTCTCGCAGGGTGAATCTGCTGGAATTGTGCAGGTGAGAGGGGATGGAGCTTTCTCTGATGTGCTGAAATAAATTTTCAAGCATAATTTTCCCAGTGTTCCCCTTCTCCCTTCCAAAAGGAATCAGCAAGCACCAGAGCTGCAGCATGCTGCAACTGAGCTCAGCTGTCAGGAGTGGTTTTCCCACAGGCTCAGGACTGTAGGCAGTGCTTTTGTTTTGAGGAAAAAATTAGGTACTTCAATTTTAGAGAGACATTGGCACTGTCTGCCCAGCTTGACCCTTTGTGGAGCAATGATCCAGCTCTGCTTGGAAAGAAGAAAAGCAGAAATGCCTCACCAGGCAAACTGCATTCCAATTTTGTTTCCTTCCCATGACTACCCCAAGCCTTATCTTGGGTAAGTTGCCTCGTTTTGGTTTTTTTTGGTTTGCTTTTTTTTTCTCCAAAAGGAAAAGCATCAGGAATGACTGTCAAAACAAAACAGAGTTTTGCCTGCAGGAAGATGAGTGATGTTGCTGCAACCCACAGTATGAATGCTGAAATGCCTGTTAGAATAGAGATGTTTGGATAAAATAAAAAGTTTTCCACAGGGGCTGGAAAAGGGAGCATATGCCAAAGGGAGCACTGTACTGCACTCCACACCATTCTTATCTGGGCCACCCGTTATGTCAGGCACCTCAGACTCAAGCTGGCACTAGGGTTAGGGTTAGGGGTCAGAGAACCACACAGACTACACCTCTAGAGTACTGGGGCTGGAAAATGCATGTCAAAGGGAGCCCAGCACAGCATCAACATTGCTAGGTACACATAATTTCTAATCTGGGTCATTCATGATGTTGGAGACCTCAGCCACAGCCCCAAGATGCCCCCGGGTTAGGGATCAGAGAACCACAAAGCCTATAGCTCTAAGGATACTGGGGCTGATGTTACTTGCAAACAAATATTCCCTGAATTATAAACACTAGGCGCACATAATCTAGAAAATTATTTTTAAAGTCAAATGTTCACACAAGCTTATTTTCCACAGTGGATTTTTGGCTTGTTCACTATCCCAAGTATTAAATAGCACCTCTGTGTTTCTGAATGTTATCAATGACTACTGTTTCCTTGACAAAACCATGAGAGAGAAATAAATCTCATAAAGAGATTGGTAGGCAGCTGTTTGCCAATGGCTAAATGCTTGCAAGAGTTACATGATATTATCTCTGTGTTTGTGCTGCTCAACACTTGACTAGAAATCAGGAATTCTCTAGACCACCTGGTTGCCTAGCAAAATTTGGTGCATTTACCAGCACTGGATCCTTCTCTAAATAAGTTTCAAGACCCAAAATCCTTCTGCATCAGTGCAGAAAATGACCCAGGATCCTTAACAGTTAATATACAAGTATTTTCCTATAGAAGAAGTGCATACATTCTATTTGGTAGAAAACTCTGCACGCCTATCACAGAAGGCTGTGACACAATTTCTGCTGTCATGAAGCAGACCTTCCCTCCTGCTATCCAGAAACAAGTATAATAGGGTTTGGTAGGGTTTTTTTTGGTGGCACTCAAGACAAATGCTGGCAGGGCTTTGGTGACGCCAGCAGTCCAGCAGCCAGCTGAACAGCACAGCAGTGCAGCAGTGAATGGGCTTGTGCTGCCCAGCTGCGGTGTCACACGAGCACAGGGACACAGCTCAGCCCACCTCTGACAGCCACCACGAGGCAGCCCTGCTGCTGGCAGGGATGCTAACAGCAGATCGGCCTCACCAGGGGCACGGAGCAGAACAGTGCCTGATGGGAACAGCTGATCTCTGGGGACACTGGGCAGCCGTGCCAGCAGCAGCTGCAGCCCCACTATCACCTCACTCAGCATCACTTCCAACACTTGTAAGTTCAATGTGTTTGTCAAAGTGCAGCTGGAGATACCACAGGATGGATGATAGCCTGGGGATCAGCTTCTCCACTGCTCCACACCTCCCTAACCCTGTGCTGCTGCTGCTGCTGCTGCTGGGGCTGTGCATGCCTGCCCCCTCCCTCACATCGGCACCAGGGGTCAGGCAGCCGTCAGGGACGTCCATGCAGAAGCACAGATGGGCTGTGCAGCCCCCTGTCACTGATAAGGGGTCCCAGGGAGAGCAGGGTGCCATTGAAAGCAGGATGGTTGCTTGTGTGGTCCTGAAATTGTCCCTGTTAAAGGATAGCTGCTCCTGTGCTTGTAAATCTAATGATGGCTGTGAGAGGTTTGAGTCTACAGTGGTGGATGGGGATGGTCTGAACCTCCATTTCCAGTGAATTTAAAGAGCAGACCATACAAACCTCTATTAAAAAGAATTAGAGTGGAACTGACCCTGTCTTGGGACTAGAAGTAAAACTGGGTATCTCTTCCAGCCGTGGCTTCTCTGCTGGGATCCACCAAACTATTCCCATAGATAGGAAATAAAATCACTGTACAAACAACTACTTTGTCTTACTGTTTCCTTAAAAGCAGAGCTGCAAGGGAAGGCTTAAACAAAGCACATGTGGGTTAATCAAGTGAAGCTATGCCAGTCTCATGCTTGACATATGCATGCACTCAGGCATGACTCACCCTTCAAATGATGATTCATCATTAGTTTTTCTTGTGGGTTTCTATGTATTTTGTCCATCCTTGTTACAATCTCTTGCCATCAACTCACAAGTCCAGTGATGATTGAAACAACATTAAAATTGGATTTTTAAGTGGGACCTGCTCTGCGGCATGCATAGTAAAGGGTGGAGAAGTCACATGCTTTATGTTCTGATGAGAGATGGGGAGCCAGACTGTGGGTGATGTTTTTGAATGGGAGAAGGAGGAAAGGATAGAGGCAGAGGTGACTGTAGAAGAGCTGATTCCAGAAGGACAATGTTGCCAAGCAATGTGATCGTATTTGGTTACTGCATTAGGAGCTGCAGCAGTTTGGTGAGCTTGGGAGCAGTGGTTACAAATCCCAGGACCTGCATAAAGGCATTCTACATCTTGCACTACATTTTCTTCATATTAGCACGTGTTTGAAGACCTGAGTTTGCAGCTGACCTCCAGCCCCACAGCCCAGCACAGCACTCAGAAGGAGCATCCCACACTGTTTTCCAAGGATGTTTTCTCCAGGGTAGGGCAGGACACTGGCTAGACTATGGTCTTGGCTTCTCCTTTTGGGGTTGGCAATCCTCTCCCTTCAGGAGGAAAGGCTCTGCATTCCTCACTCACCAGGATTATCACCATCACATGCCCCTGCCCATGTCTCATAAATGTAAGTCATACCCTCTGCACACACAGTGCTCAGATCGTGCCAGGTAACACAGCACTGGGTAGCTCCAAGTGCTTGGCTTGTTCCTTTCCCCACTCAGCACAGTGCGCAATTCTGGCCCTGGGCATGCAAAGGAGGAGCAAGGAGCCTTCCAGGAAGCTGGCTGGAGGCTGTGCTGGCAACAAGCAGCTCTTCCACAACACCTTATCACTTGGAAAAGAAACTACCCTCTGCCAAATTGTTCAGTAATCCTCCACATGCCATTCACTGGTAGTAAACAGAATAGACTACTGCATCTCCTAATACTGGAGATATGAAATAAAACTGTTTTCTTTCTAGACAGATCCCGCATCCCAGTGTTTTAACCATTTGTCATTTGGAAAGAAAAATTTGGCCAGGAGACCAATGATCTCCACACGAAAAGAACAAGAATAAGAGTCTCTTTTCATTTCAAGTACCCAGGTCTGTTTGTGTAAGCAGAGGGTAGGAGTTTACAGTGGATTACAGGTCATCATTTGTAATGGCATTTGCTCTTAAATGGTCACCAGCTTTATTATCTGTACCCATTAAAAACGGATTTGAACTGCAATGCCAGACTGTATATATGTTTCACTTCATACTGTACAGTTCTAAAGAGAGAAATGAGCTCAGCAATATTTTCTTTAAATCCAACTTCTACGTTTAATGTTTTAAAACTATGTTACATGCACTGTTTCCTTTTGTTCCACCTGCTTCCTTTATTCACTTCATTTTCTTTTGCTCTCTATTACAGTTTATGCCTCTCCTTTTGTGTGTCTAGCTTGTAATGTATTTCTTCAGATTTCAGTACTCTCCCCCTTCAGAATCAGCCTGCTCTCACCTCTCTTTCTCAACAAGGAAGTCTTCTCTTTCTTTAGCTCCTCACCCATTTTTTTCCTATTTAATGCATTGCTAAGACTTTCTTTTTCTTCCCTTTGTTACACGTCTCTCTTAAGTTAGTGTTCCTCTTCTCTTTCCATCTCAGCTCGCTCCTCATTTACCTGCTCTTTCAAATGTTCAGGGCTTCTCCCCTTTGTTCTCTGCTTTCCATCCCTTCCACTCTTCACCTTTCCTTGTTCTCTCCTCACCATAGCCTCTTCCTCTTCTAACCCTTCTCTTGTCCCTTCAGCACTGCACACATTTTTTCCCCATTTCTCTAAATTTTTTCCTCCTCAAGGAAATGATCAAAGCCTGAGAACTCCTTTTCTGACTCCCCAAGGGTTGTTGGGGAATTTATCTCTGTTTTCCAGAAGATCCAAGAAAAGGAATGTCAGGAGAGCTGGTGTGATCTTGTTTGTATTTCCTGGGACCCTGGAGGAGGCTAAAGCCTCAGGACTTACTCAGTAAGTTTTTCTCTAGTTCTGTGGTCTGCAGGCAGGAATGAGGACAGAGGCTTCTTTGGCAAGGCTGCATAGCCTCGGCAGGTCTCTTTCCTTCTGCAAGACAGGGATGCAGCCCTGACCCTCTCCTCCATGGTCCCAGATGGAAAAGTCAGGCAGTGGGACACAGCAGGGACAGTAATTCCACCACTTGCTCTGTGACTTTTGGTGCAAAGGACAGCCTTTCTTTCCCTCAAGCATAGGCAAGCAGCAAAGCAGCTCTCCTCCCTAGGGGAGAGACCAGGATGGGGTCAGGCCCCTTCCTCATGTGACTCAGCACCTACAGGTGGCTGTCCATGCCTGGGGCTTGTCACCTGAGCATACCTCAGTGTCCTGGGGTTGACTACATGATGCTTTTATCCCCAGTCATCTTGTTCTGTTTATGCTGAATAATAAGTTTTGCACCTTTAAGACTTGTTGCAGAGAGTGAAGGGGGCAGAGAAGAAGCTGCAGTTTGTTTTCAGACACTGCACTCACTCCTCCACATTCCTGCTCCTGTGTTCTCTGTAGATGGACAGACAGCGGGACAGAGCTCTCCTTTGCTTTTAGTTAGTTTTAGCTAGCTGAGGCAAAGAAGTTCCCTGGACTGTGTGGGTTTTTTTCCCTTTTCTTTGGACCTGTTCAAACCTGCTCTGAACTGAACACCAGCAGAGCACCGGCAGCTCCACCTGTGGCCCACCAGGCCGGGCCTGGGCCGCGGCACTTCCAGCACCAGAGGGACTGATCAGAGACTGAGTGACCTGAGCTGCAACCCGGGGAGGGGACTTTCTCAGTTTGTCATCTCTTTTGGAGCAGCAAGAGGTTTTATTGTTTAATATTGTTTAGGTTTTATTGTTTGATAAACAGCTTTTTTCCACTTTTCTCCAAGGAGGTATTTTCTCCCGAACCGGTTGGGGGAGGGACCAATTGAATCCGCTTTTCTAGAGGAGCCCCTCTGGGGGTTCTCTCCCAAATTTGCCCTGAACCAGGACACTCAGTTTGCCTTGAGTCTGTAACTGAGATTTCAAACTAAAACCAGCAGGCATCTGAGTGGCAACCCTGGGATGAAGATATGGGCTCCTGCTGTTTGCGTGGTGCAGCACCACAAACACACCACATGTAAGCAAGGTTTGGAAACACTTCTGTAACAATAGTGACTAGTAATAAAGAGAAAAGCAATATTACTGTTATGTTGCTAAAAAAATTAATCTTTAGCATATTGCTCTGAAAAGAGGTACGAGGCACCGTAGATGGGTCGTATCATATCTTGGGCTCCCTTTGAACTGCTGCCTAGGAGGGCATTCCCATTTAGCCAGTGCATATAAGTAAAGGCTGAGCAATTGCTGCAGGACTGAGCCAAGTGTGCCATGAAATCTAATTAAGATCAACAGGCTTTGGTGTCTGGTGGGGCCTGAGGAGAGCCCTTTCACTGCTTTTGCAAATGGGGCTGTCATTACTGGTGTCCCAGGGCAAACAACCCATTAAAGGCCACTGGAAACGCTCCTGTCCCCCCAGTGGCTTTCTGTCAGGCCTAGTGTGAATATTACAAATTAAGCAGAAACACGCAGCAAGATTCCCTGCAGACTTCTAATTAGCCTTTGTGCAGTGGCACTGCTCATCAGCAGTTCTGCTGCTTGTGGTGACATTGCCCATGGAGTGGGGGATGCCAAAATTGCCTTTTGGGATCCTCTGCCACCAGGGTGGCACGGCAATTGGGGGACACCAAGAGCCGTGTTCTTGTGGTGATGGCAACCATGGCACCAAAGTGTGTTCCCTTGCAATGCAGCAAGGTGCCCAAGGTGTGACAAGCAGCAGCAGGGCATCATTCCCACCTCAAAAAAATCACTGTGGGGCTGCCATCTGGGAGCAGATCCCACAAGAGGGACAGGAGAAGCATGGAGGACTGGACCATTCCACACCTACAATGTCCTTTCTTCACAGGGAGAGCTGCAGGTATAGCCATCAGTCCTGCCCTCTCCCATATAGCCATCAGATCCCTCCTCTCCTCCTTTCCTGTGCCCACCACCCCCTTCCTGATCAGATAAGGTGGGCAGCCTGGAGCTGGTCCAGCTCTGCAAACAGGACCATGCAGATGAGCAAACAGCAAGACACATCAGACAGCTGAAAGAAGAAAGCCAGGTTCTTCTGATTTTTTTTAATGTACAGGACCAATATTTGTGTAATAGTTATGTCATAGGACTAAATATTTGCTATAGGATTAAGTGTTTCTGCACTGCTCTAGTGACTTCACTAGCCTCCAGTGCCTGGGGCTGCTGGTAATGAGCTGGAGTCACATACCAAACTGAATTATTATTACTAACACGTTTAGATGCAGCCTCATACCTGATGAATGACACCTGCTGTGAAAATGAGTGATGCTATTTTTGGAAGGTATTTATCTGGTGTTTGGAGGGTAGCTTGAGACGTAAAGCAATTCAAATGCATTTCTTTAGGTAGGATAGTGATTCTTACATTATCATATTCAATGAAAGTATATCTACATGTTCTCTATGTGCTGTATGTGTGTGAAATGTGTATCCTAGATACCTAATGGCAATGACAGATCCAAGCTGTAAATAAACTGAAAAGTCAAATGTGCATTACTTGGCCCAGATCACTAAAATTAGTAGGAACTGATTCTGGGAAGGAGTGCAGGATTGGATCGAACACTGTAAAGACAAACATTATTATTTAATTTTTGAAGATTAAAGTAATATTACAGATTTAAACTTGGATGACATTTTGCACACCACTTGGAAAATCACATTACAGATTTGTCAGGGCACTTAGAGCTTAAAACTGCCTTATGGAAAAATTCGTAATGCTTTTTTTGAAAACTGCAGGTACATTCCCCCACTCTCTCCCTCCTCCTACTGTCCTTACTTCTTCTAATCATGTTCCACAAGTAAAAACAAAATAAACTGATAAAATATTTACAGACATTGTTTACACAAGTAGGGTTTTTTTTAAATTAGTATTTTTCACTTTTCTTGACTCACCAGTGAAAGTGGGAATTAACAGAAAGCATAGGTGTGTTTGCACAGTTGTCTTGCTTGATCCCTATTGATAGAGACATTGCTCTGGACAGTGTTTAAAGTAGGCTTGAAGTGGGATTAGAAACGTGGATTTTCTAATTTCTTTTTCCTTGAGACACCACCTTGTTCCCAGAAGTGTCACTTGGACATTCAAAACAAACCATTGAAAACCTTTTCCTCTCTTTCTCCCGGTAAGAAAACCCCAGCATTTTCAAATGGCCAGGTTTGGACTGTCCCAGGGCTTTATGGCAGGCACATGCATGGCTCTCACTGGAAATGTCAGTGATGCTGCCATCAGTTCTGTTCAAGGATGGACCCAGGAAAGAATCGGATCTGCAATATGCAGTAACCACTATCAGGACTGCAGGCTGGCAGGTCTATGAACTAAAGATGGAGCAAAACCAAAGACCAGCTTGATTCTGAAACCTTCCTTGCATTCACTGCTTTCTATCTTTGTCTTGTGGCTCAAAAGCAAGTTATTTCCTGGAGGGGCCAGAACCATGACAAGCCAGGTCTGAGTAAAGTGCTTGTGCTCCTCTGTCCTCTGACACAAGGCACACCAGACCTTCCTCCACTGGGGACAGGAGGGAGGCACCCATGCCCTGCTCAGGGTTCTGCAAGAGTGATTCCCTGCCTTTCCAGCTGGGGCTGCCTGTTGGCTCCAGTCCCAACAGCCGGCAGAGCCCCTTTGCGTGTGAAGGGCGTGAAGGTGCACGCTTGGATCACCTGCCTGAGCCCAAAGTGCTCACGTCCTAATCTAATCAGAAAATCCATATTGCCATGCTTACAGACCGTGGGTTCGCTCTCAGTGTCACACTTGGTGACCTCGGGCACTTGGTAGCACACTTCACTTGGCTGGAGTGTTCATGGGCAGACATTCATCAGCATACTTCTGAGGTGCACAGGGTACTATTGTAAATGTACTTTCATTTTTCCCTCCAAAATACACCTGGACTCATATTCCCAGGGTTTTTTCATCAGCACAGCTCAACAAAACCACTTTCCCCTTCTTAATTAGCATATCAGCAAGTAAAACAATTATTTTTTCCCATTTTATTTCACATTTTCTTCCTTTTAGCTTCCAAACAAAATACCTTGCTTCACAAAACTCCTTTTAACAATAACATGGTAGTCTATTATGGTATCTCAGAGTTCTCTAAACAGCCTTAGGACTTAACACATATATTCTTTAAACACTGTAATTTTACTCCTCACAGTGAGAAGCAGACATCATTCATAAAGTCCCTGTTTCCCCAGGAGATTAGCACTGACTAATGCTCTGCACAATTAAGTATTTTAATTTAACTGTGTATGTGAGACATTGAACCAGGAGCTTTTTCCAGACCAGGGCATGCTTTGAAAAACTGTAAGAAAGGCAGATGCTTGAGAAAGCTAATTTCTTTTAAATAGTTTTCCATCCCACTCAAAATTTATCTTACACTATACCATGTCCCAAAAGCACAGGTTCAGTGAAAAGCTGTGATTCAGTGATAGACTGGACATACACACAGAGACAGGAGCCACATAGGATAAACAGGATTTTTATGCCAGCACACAGAATTTGAGATCTAGAGTTTCTCTTCAGAGATGATGAAAAATCTGTGTTCTACAGCAGATTAAGTTGTCTGTAATTTATGCTGCATTTATTGGTACTAATTTCTCATGCTCATCTATCAGTTTCCAATCTTTCAGTAATATGCACTCAATTTTTCAGTCTATATTCCTGTTAACTGCTGAAATTATCTCTTGTAAGTACTGCTCAGTAGATCTATTAAATGCATTGAAAGTATTTACTGTAAAATCCAACTGAAATTTGTCTAGTTAGTTTTCCCAGTCTGCATTAAGTAATGTGTGAATAATAAAACAATGGAAAAAGTGTATCTTCTCCTTATCACTGAAAAGCACATTTATCTACCAAAATGACCTAACATAAGTAGACCTTTCTCAGTATATGAACCAAGACATGTACACCTTCTGTCTAGAACTGCAAGTTGATTATGATTAGGTTTCTGCATTTTATTATGGCTGTATTAAAATTTGCTATTAAACAAAATATCCTCTGGTGACTGAAACCTGTTAAGGTTTTAAGTCAATGTGAATTACATACAAGCTTTATCTAAACTAGTGGTTAGCAATATGCATTTGTATTTCTCATTTCTTCATTCCCTACAAGTGCAAGCTAAAGATACCACTAGCAATGCATTCAGCTCTGAGGGAGTTTTGTGAACAGGCAAGGATTTCATACCTTGCATCTCATGTGAGAACTAAAACAAGGGGAGAAAGAGACTCCAGTCAGCCTCTGTCTTGTTTCACAGGAACCAACAACTCATGTACTAAAAATGTCTGACCAAAACAAAGGACTTTATTGGGACAAAATCCAGTATTAAATCCCTAGGTGTTTTATATTCATTAGAGGTGTCTTTCTACAGTGAGCTCTTGCTTGGGTTCCTAGAGTTGATTATCATACAAACCAGTGTCTTTTCAAACATTTGCAGCTATTATAAAAAACATTTGTTCTGGCAGAGATAGACTACAATAGACATCTATAAAATCTGAAAAATAATGGAGAAGGTGAGTGGGGAAAGGCAGTTCACTATTTCATCTGATGCTAGAACAAGAAACACATCAGAAGAAAATCAAGGGAATGCAAAGATTTTTCACAGAACATATTTAAATCGTGGAGCTTAGTGCCACAGCAGTAGGTCCTGAATTTCTCATCCTGAAGAAGTGCATTTTGAGGGGTTCCAAGACAGGACGGGGGTTTGAATTCCAAAAGGGCTTGAATTACTTCATGGAGGAGAGAGCCCACAGAGGAGCTACACAAAGTTGTCTGGATGCATTCTTCAGCATACGAAGCACCAAGTGGCTGTTGATTGCTGAAGTTGTGATGACACAGAAGGGGAAGGGTCACTCTCTTTTGGACTGTTTCCTGACTGTCTGCATTGAAAACTGTGTGAGAGTTTGAACAGATCTTAACTTTGGTCTAGTTCATCCTCTCTGGTAAGTTTTGGTGGCAATCAGCCCCATTATTTTTCCTTCAATTTCAGGATCATATTCTTTGGATGGTGCATTCAGGTGTTCCTTCAGACATTTCATTTTAGTTCTCAGGAATCTGAAATTTCAAATGCATTTCATGTATATATAACATTCTGAAGCAATTTATTCTGTTTTCAGACCTGTCACTTCAATGTTCAGTATTGACAACATGAGTTCTGCACCGAGGTAATGCATGCAGAACAGAAGGCCACTCAACTGCCCAGATGAGTCTGACCTAATAAACCTTATAGAGGGGGATTTAGCTGCTGATGCTAAATTTAGGGATGCCTAAATTTAGTTGAATGCAATACAGATATGTGAGCTACATGTCTAAGCTTCCACTAGAGTCAATGGAAGTTTAGTCAACAGGGAATGGAGTTGAGAGATAAAATTCACATTGTTAGAAGGTAAATTCCATCACTTGCTTAGCTGAACTACCCTGGCTCAGACTGTAGTCTTTAGATCTCCAGTAGCTATTCCAGAAGCCTAGGGAGACAGGTAGACACAGTTTGGATTCTTTGAATGGGGAGCTGAAGTAATTAATAATTTCAGCTAAAGTCTATAACATTATAAATAATTAGTCTACTCTGGATGGATTTGGAATGTTTAGGAGTCTCGGATTTCCCCTACACCAGACCATAGCTCTTCCTTCTGTGAAAGGAACAATTTCTTCAGGAAAGCTCAATGCTTTCAGTTGCACACAGTTTGCTGTATTTCCTTTGTGACATCAGCTGGGAGCTCCCTCCTTGGTACAGAGAGGGACTGTACTTTGGCATCAGGAAACCTGACCAGCTGTTGAAAACCAAGTGAATTCCTGAGGTTGCACACAAGTTTTTTTCCTAACTTCAGAAGATTTTTTAAATCCTGGATACTGCCTCTCTGAAAAGAGATACACTATGGCTATGTTTACATAAACAGCTTGCCATTTCCAGATGTATTGCAGTTATTGTCTGAAAGTCTCTAAAGCTGATTAAATCTCAAGTCCTGCATTCACATCCGGCTCTGAGAGAGCATGGGTGCAGCACCCAGGCCTGTAGTGTAGCCACATTTCTCTTCACAGTGAAAAGTAAGGCACAACTTCCCAAGGATACTTTCTGGGATTCACATTCTCTGAACCTCAGAGAAAGAAAAAACAATTCTTATCTCTATTGCTACTCCTCTTGTTGTTCACAAGTAGAATGCATTGTAGAAAATTGTTTACCTGAAAAGAATTAGTAATTGGATTCTGGTGTGAGTGTTTTGATTCACTGACCAATTGAATCCATGTGTGTGTCAGACTGTCAGCTGACAGTCATGAGATTCTGGGCAGTTGTGTGCAGTTGAGTGCTTGGCAGATTCAGTTTAGATGTAATGTAATATAATGTAATATAATATAGAATAATATAGTATAATAAAATAATTCATTAGCCTTCTGGTAAAATGGAGTCAAAATTTGCATCATTCCTCTCCCTTGTTGGGTGCACCCTGAATCCGATACTGTAGTGCCAGTGTGTGGTACCATTTCAATGGAGAGTGCAGCTGGATCCAAGGCTCAGACTGCAGTTCTTCCTTACTCTGCCAAGCTTGGGTAAACAAACTGATCCACCAGAGAAAGATAAGGCATAGCATCACATACATGAGAACTGAAAGCAAACTCAAGTACACCCATGAAGACATAGCTGACTTTGATTATTAAAATGAAAAATAAATACAAAGCAGCACTAGCATGTGTTTCTCCCTGAGCATTATTAAAGGATCAGTTTAGCTGATTGTGCTCTGCCCCATCAAACAGGAGGGGCTCAATGCCCCATCCTTCTTTAGCAGCTAAAGACCAAGGGAGAGGGGTTTATATAATTTCACTGTGCTACATTTATCTCTACCTGGCAATGATTTTTTCATGCTGGCTGAGTGCTGCACGTTCTGTACCCCATCTCCAGGATCATGTCTCTGCATTTAGAGCTTTGAACATAACAATGTCAGATCTTCTGAAGGGAGCTAAAGTTGTCTCATCCTTTCCCATAAAATACATAGAATCATGTAATCGTTTTGACTCAGGTCCTGTGTCCTCATCGTTCAGCTACAGCATAATTTATCTTTCTTTTCCTCCTCTCTTGACAATTCTTTGTTGATGCTTATCTGATGAACAGGAAGAGATTTGGGGGTGGGGGGAGATCTGAGAGCTGGGGAGGTGAAGTGACCTTCCAGTGGCAATAAAGCAGCTCACTGAACTTCAGACTTATGCTGAATATCCAGGGCCTCAGCAAAGTGCTTACATCACCAGGTCACACCAAATCCCTGCAAGTCTTAGTCCATACCTCCCACCACAGACTTCTGTGCATCTCATCCCATCTTCTTGATTTCTCCTTTTCTCAATGCTTCACATGTTCTTCAAGCCTTGCTTCATGCCTTGCTAACATACTGCCAATACCCTTCTCTCTACCTGCCTTTCCCAAAGCCTCATTCTTAACCAGGCAGGAATGAATGGCTCCATGCCATCTTCCCATGTTGGTCTTGTATTGTCGCAATTGTACAACACACTCAGATTTCTGTTTGAATAGCAAAATGTTACTCAGCTTCCACTGTGAATAGTGGCTGCCTGGGGCAGGCATGCTCACAGAAAAGATCTTAGCTCTCTATCTAAAAAAAAAATCAAAGGAAAAAGTCAAAAGCTCATCATGCCCCAAAGAAATGTCTGTATCTCCATGGAAGTGTTCCAAGTATATAAGCCAAGCTGAAGTGGTAAGGGTAGTAAATTTTCAGATCAAAGGTTTTTAAAACATGAAGTTCTGTTTGTGTGATGCAGACCAGAGCTCTTTTTGTGCTTCTCAGAAGTAGCAAACAGGCCAGCACACTCATGCCAATAAAGCATTAACATCAGCTTTTGAAAGCTGAATGCCACTGCTGATTATTGCAAGAAGACCTGGAGCAGAGCTTATTTTAATTGAAATGAAGCTTTCAGACCATTTCACTCACTCTCATAAACCAGCTGGAGATACTTAGGCACAACTTTGGAAAGGCATTTTAAGGCATAAGTTCAATATTTGTACCCCATGTCACTTGGCTTGGAATTGTCAGACTAATCACAGGGTGGTGGCAGGGAGTACAGGCCAATGCTGCAGGGAAAAATGGTGGAAAACCTGAGGGTGGGCATCAGCTGGGGAATTTCAGGAGTTCTGTGGTTTGCTTAGTGGAACCAAATGGGAAATAGATATCAGTTATCCTGGAAGTAGGAAATGTTGGACTGAAACTCAGGTCATCGCTGCTGGTTTCCTATAGTGCCATATCAGTCTAACTTAGTAGTAGCAGCACAGATTAGATTAAATTTGTGAGATTTACAATAATATATCTAGCAAGGATTGCAAAATGAAAAAGGAACTGGGCAATTACGATATTTACAACCGATTTCAAGTAATGCAAACATCTCACTGCATCTTTAAGGGCAGGGAGGATATTTTTAAACAAACAGGCTTCCTTCCTGCAAGTAATAGATTGTAATAGCAACTGGCAGAAGGATTCAGCTATTTTAGTTGTTCTCATGGTTTCATCAGTTTTAGCTCTAACAAAAACATTTAAAAGAAGGGAGTACATTCTATTGCAAGGAGATTGTGGAAGGATTTCTTTTATTATTCTATTTTATCCTGTCATACTTTTTTTTCCCACAAGTTTAGAACATTTTGAAACAGTTCCTTTTGCTATTCAAGCTTTCTGTAATTGATCCCCCTTCCCCCCCAGCATGGCTGTTTTTTGCATACATACTTAAATATAGCCCCTTCAGAAATCTTCGAAGTTACAGTGAATAAGAATACATTTTCCCTTTAGCAATATTCTAGCCATTCTTTTCTTTCAATACAACGAAATATGTAGGTAGATTAGGACAAATTTCTATTAATTTGGATTCAGACAGGCTATTTTAAAAATAAAAGGTAAGTGGAAATAACTCTTCTTGAGCTCATGTAACTGAACTACTATGCATCTCAGAAGGTCTTAAAGACACAAGAGCCATAGCCCTGTGCTAGCAAATATTAGTGAAGGAAAAGCAAGAACACCATCATGCACCTGTACAGATAGTGTGTGTGCACTTGGATTGCCTGTTGAACACTACATGCGGTCCTGGTCCTCACCTTACAGGAAATACTGTGGGAAAGCATTCAGAGAAGAATCACAGGGATGATCAAAAACACAGAGCAATTTCCATGCTAGGAAAAGTGATGACTGGGAGAGAATATGCCATATGTCTATAAAACCACAAAGAGGACAAAGAGGGTGAAGAGAGACTGATTGTTCTCCTTCTCTTCCAACTCAAGAACAAAAAGGTACCAAATAACACCAGCAGGTTCAAATTGAGCAAAACCAGATGGCTCTCCATAAAATGTATAGTTAAGCTGTGGGGTTCCCTGCAGGAAGATGTTGCTTATGGTGGTTACATGGGCATATGGGAAGCTCCTGAGCATAACCATTGATGGCTGAGAAAGCACTCCAGGGAAGTGCATGCCTGTGCTATTCTTATTCACCTCCTCAGACTTCTCTTTCTGGCCATAGTTAGAGGCAGCATACTTTGGTCTGGCCCTGCATTTCTGTTCTTATTTTCATAATTGCTTCCTGATAAAACCACCTGAGTCCCTTTCTTTGCCTCATATGCATACCCAAACTCAGGTAGGAGTAGGACTGCTGTTGCAGATGTCTGTTTCTAACAAGGTGCTGAAGTAAATGATTTACTGAAATACATGCAGCAAATCTAATCAGCAAACTGTGTTGGCATCAAGAACAGGAAAAGATGATAAGAGTATCAAGAATGAAGCAGTAATTCAGTTACTTTAGGGTCTTGCAACAACTGGCACTAAACAACACAGTGTGTGAAACTCGAAAGGAAAAGTGTTTTTCCATGTGAAGTGACAGCTATTGCACTATAGATGATGCACTGCTCTCGTCTACAATCCAGCCTGGCAGAAATATGTTCTTGACCAATGTTAGGATTAAGAATTCTGAGACTCACTCCTCATCCAAATCACAAAGGTGCAAACTTCCCCTTGGAGACATGCCTCCTACACAGATCCTATAAATAGCCCTTTGGAAAATATTTTGGTCCATTTAGCATTTTATTAAAAGCATTGTGTAAAATGAATTCTCTGTTACTCTGCACTGTTCATCTGCATGTAATACCAATGGTAATTGATTTTCTGATGGTGCATGAACTGCTAATGTAAAATGTCTGCAGAAGACTTAAAGGTGAAGTCTATTCTCCCTGCAGAAAGCCCATATAATCTGGTTTTACACAGGAGAAGTGTATCTTAAAGGAACCAGAGGGCAGTGCAGTCCCTGCATCCCACTTACTGCTCCAGCCTATGGTGAGGAGGTAGGCACTAGCCCAGCCTCATCCTCACCTATGCAGAGGTGGCCTAGTAACAATTTAAACATCTTTTATCTAGCATTAAATTCCTAACACAGTTTTGCAGCAGCAGCTCATTTAAATACATATTATTCACATAGGCTGTGTGTTTGCATCCACACATGCCACTGTGTTTTCATCTCTGCGCTCACCACTTCCATTTCCTGCTAACCTTCTTCTGGCTGCTCCCAGTGGCATGTAGAGGGAGGACATTGGCTGCCTCACTGGGCTATGTCTGTGCACAATTGGTGCCACCACACCAGGATCAGGCCCTGCAGGCTGAAACAACTCATTGCCTTCTCAGCAAACAGAGCTGGGGGCAAACATTGCCTACAGTATCTGCTGATGCTGGAACACTGCAATTACTTCCGAAATATAACCTAATTACAGTTGCTGAAGAATTTTTCTCCATCCTCTCTGGCTCATTTACAGTTCTCCCACATTCTCCTTTATGTCTCCTTTCTTTGAGTCAATATTTACCTTTTTAACACTTTCTCTTCCTCTGCTTCCTTTCCTCCTGCAATGCTCTGTGAAAGGGGAATATCACAGCCTCTGCTAGAAGCTACATCTGTGCACTACCTGCCCTAGAGATGGAAGCCAAATGCATCCTTCAAGTTCTTGTAGCCCCATCTCTGACTTTGCAAAATCAAGGGAATACCTCACCTGGTTTTGCATTACTGAAATTATTTTGTTGGTATTTTGACAGTCTCCTGGAGCAGCCACAATGGAATAAGAGCCACATTTGCATCAATATGAGGGTGAGGAGCTGACAGCCACAAAAAAGGAAGAGCAGTTCATGAACTCACCCATTTTCATTGACAATAGAGAAAGGACATAATCTAGCTTAAAGGAAAAAGTTTTCTGCAGTTTTTTAATGGTATGACTATGCTCAAGCAAAGAGTTTAAAACAGCAAAGTAAATTATTTTCAAATGCATGGTTTAATTTAGAAGAGAGGGGTTTTTTTTTAATTGTTGCCAGGAATTCAGTATCTGTTTGAGCAAGGATGAGCCCAAGGAAGAACACACCTAGGGCCTCACTGACATCCAGTGCCCATGGACTGCAGTAGTTTAAAAAAGACTGAAAGACACAATGAAGGGATGAATCTGATAACAGCACATAAATTCAGACTTCCACACTGTCTTGATATGATAGCTGTTTGCTGCTTTGAGAATCATAGATGACAGAGCTGAATATGTGTGGACAGATTCTATGCCCCTGAGTTTGAATATTTCTTTGTATTTCTTTTGTTCTTTACTAAACTTCCACATTTAAATTATCCATATTTCTAGTAGCATGTGTTATGACTAGCAATTGCATCATGAGATTAAGGCAGGTGCAAGAGCAGAGTGCTGCACAGAATCAAAGCAAGCTGAGATGAATCTGAAAGAGGGAGTGTATGGTGGTGAGTAGCATAACTCTAAATATGTGAGCAAAATCAGTACCCAGAAAAAAAGAGGAGAGAGAGCAGTTATCAAAATTATTTCAAAAACTGTGGAATCCTGACTGTGATGATGAAATCCAGGCCTAATCCAGCTTCTGCTGAAATCACTGGAGATGGCGATTAGGCTGTTTCATGTAAGGAGAGAGGCAACAGTTAACTACACCTTCCTTCTGCTCATCAAGAGCTTTTGCATGAGGTGGAAGGTCTCTGTAAAACTGGCCAGGAACTAAAACTTTTATACAGGTCCACAGGAATATATGCCTGCCAAAGAAGTACTAACACAGTGCAACAGTAATGTAAGATGTAAAATGTAATAACTATTAGCAATAGTCTTTTATTCTCAGTCAAGGTTAGGACAAAGATGCTGTGTTTGCATTCAGACTTCTCCCAGATGTTCTCAATTCAGTTGTAGCACTACAACCCCTTATTATCTTCCATTTCATTGGGACTTCCAGAGCAAAAATAGCAGATCCCTTACTCCTGGGTTTGAGCTTGAGCTTCCTTTTCTTGAACAGCACCCAAATCTGAACAAACTCCATCAGCCTGATTTGAGACCAGAGCCTTTTTCCCAGGCACAGCCATGCCATAGTTTCTTATTCCTATTAACCAGCACAGTCACAGTGAAACTGGATGCATTCCCATGAGATGTATTCCCATTCTGCTATGAGTGAACCAAAGGTCTTGTATGGGTGCACTGGCACAAAGACTGCTGTCAGCCAGAGGGTAAGTGGATCATCTCTTTCCCACACAAGAAGGAATTATTTCCACAGCCTTGAGCTTTGGCTCACCAGGCTGACACACACATACATGCAGTATGCTCCATGGCAATTGAGTGCACACGTACAGCTCATGCTGTCGGGAAGTTCTTCCCAGAAAATATGCACATGCTCAGCCATAAGATTGCCAGCAAGCTTTAGGGCTTTCTGGGCACTCAGCAACAATCTCAGCCCTTCCAGACAGCAAGTCTATTCAATGGTTTGCAACTAATTTTTCAACCCACACCTTCTTCCTCCCCACTCTGCATTAACCACTTAAAAGAAACTTACAACCCCTTTTTTGAATAAGCTGGGAAAGTCAAACCCTCAGGTAGAGTGTACACTTGGCTTAGTTCTTCCATGAAAATTCTGGCAATGGATTTGTTTTTTCAAACCAGATCTGACTGAAGTAAGTTCATATCAGCAAATTCTCTCTTCTCTTGTAATAACCATGCAGAAAAACAAGGAGTTTGGTTTTCTAGGGGAACAGATCCTGACGACCCATCAAACGTCCTACGCCAGTGCTTGGGGCAGCTCCAGTAGGATTCATCTGAAGTCCATTTCACTGTGGAATCTCTCTGCTTTTCCCTGCTTCGAAGACTCTGCTGCTGGTTGATAAGTATGCACTACCTCCCCCTCCCTCAGGAAGCTGCAAGCCGCAGAATGAAAAATAATGCTGATCCCCAGAAGACTGTTGAGCCCTGCAGAAATTTCTAACAAAATTGGTTACAGAAGTACATTACCCAAAGAAGGAGCTCCTCACATCTGTCCTTGTGCTCCCATGCTTGCCTCCCCCAGCCAGCCTGTCTGGAAAGAAGCATAGAGCTCCCAACAGTCACAGCTGGTTTGACTTCTCTGACTAACATGAGACATTCAATTTATTTGCCATTTATTTGTGCCTGTTGATCTCGCTTTCAACATGGAAGGTAAGAAAAATGATCCAAAGTCTGTTGTGCTCCTTAATTAGTATGAATCAAATGAATCCTTGTCCATTTCCTTACTTTCTTGAAAACTAAAGAGAACAGTTTCATATTCAGTGGAATTGGTCAGGTCTTTGTGGGTCCTTTATTTTTTTTCCATCATGGTCCTCTGCCCTACAGTGCCATCTCTGACTTTTGCACTACTGTTGGCATTTATGTTGATTAGAGAATGATTATTTGGGAGAACCCTATTTACCTCTACACAAACACTAATCTGAATGTAGGCTTCACATTTAAATTACGGGCTGCACATGGCATCCTGTTTTCCCACAACATCTACTGGTGTCTGCTGAAAATTAAAAGCCTTTATACAGCACAGGCAATCAGAGAATCATCACAGAACCTTTTGGGTTTGAAAGTACCTTGAAGATCATCCTGCCATGGGCATCTTCCATTAGACAAAGTTGCTGAAAGTTCCATCTTATTTGGCCTCGAACATTGTGACAATGGGGCATCCACAACTTCTTTGGCAACATGTTTTAGTGCCTCACCACCCTCACAGTATAAAAAAAAATCATCTAATAGTTCATTGAAACCTGTCCTCTTTCATTTTGAAGCCTTTATTCCTTGTCCTATCACAACATGCTCTTGCAAAAAGTGACTCCACTGCTCTCCTGTAGACCCCCTTTAGGTACTTGGGAGACCTCTGCTTCCAGATTCTGGTGGCCAGGCTCTGGCTCTGGAGCCAAGGGATGTCCAAGGTAGGTCTTGTGCCAAGGGTTATGCCTTGCAGTGGCAGCATCTCCTAAATTTAACTCCTGGCAGCAAACCAGCAGAGTGAAACACAGTGTATCTGGGTTGAACGCACACCCAACCCAAATCCCTCCCATGGTCTTGCCACAATGGAGTGGCAGAGTCCCTGGGGCGCTGCTGTCCTCTCAGGCTCTTCCCCTTGGCCCTTCTCACTGGGAGACACCTAGCCTGTGGTTCACAGCCTATTGAAAACCCTCTTGCCTTGTTTCTGGGCTGTGAAGGTTGGCCAGCCTATTCTAGTCGAAACAAAAGGGATTGTGTCTTTGGATCACAGGCTCCTGGTGTCTCAAAAGTTGCTTACTAATATTTCATTATTATTAAAAGATTTCATTCTTTAAAATTGAACGCTGGGCTCTTTGCCTAAAGTTCTTACGTGTAGCATCTAGCATAACCCTTTGGTTAATTTCCAAGCCAAATATGGTAGTGACAGTATTTGGTTATTTTCCATGTGTCACTGGACAGAGAGAAAGGCTTTGTGTTTTGAATGGCTGGTATTTCACAACGGGATTCAGGTATGAGCTGGGAAAAGCCTGCCTCACCCTCAGCCGCTCTGCTCTTTGCTGCCCTAATTAAAGTTTACCCTGGTAACCTAGGGAATGAATTAAGAAACAAACCTTAACCAGTCTCACTTGTTCACTTGTGCAATGGTGTCCTTAGAAATTCACAGGGAAGATGTTCAAACGCAGCACGATAGAGATGTAATTTTGTACATGAGCCCCTGTGTGTCTCTGATTGCATTTCTTAACCTGGTATTTTCCTTAAGGTACTTGGTTTCCCAGCTTCTGAAAGCACAGGGTTGGTTTGGGGAATGGATTTTGGTAGGTTTTCAAAAGGACTGGAATATCAAATCATGTAGTGTATATAATCATGCAAAGTTCCTATTCTCTAACCTTACAAGGCTTGAAGATTTTATGTTATACTTCATTGTGCAACACAAGAAAAGTACCTCAGGAAAATAAATGTCTTTTATTCCACTCCCCATGTATCTGATGCTTTATTCCCCCAGGCACTACTTGTTTGCCAAAGGATTGTTTAACCACTGTTTGACAATTTCCAAATGGGAAAAAATGCTGGGTTTCATCCAAAGGAAGGGAGGAGCTTTTTGAAGTTTTGTATTTAATCTTGGTTAAAAGTAAACAACTTTACCCTTTCGACATTAGTCATGCCTGTTGTATAAAGTATGGTATAAAAGTGCTCAGCAAAGGAGCACAACATTTTTCCATACCTTGTAGTTATTCACATTTGCATTGGGGATTGAATTGGATCAAATAACTGGCTGGATAAGGTGTATGGCAGGAGGCAAACATCAGGCGGGATAACTGGGCGAGCTGGGTGGTGAGGGTAGTGGGAAAAGCAGCACAGCTCCCCGCAGGGGCCAGGTAGCTGGAGCAACCATCAGTCCACATGCTGCATCCACAGATGCATACCCGGAGTGGGCAGTGTTCTCTGCTGGGGGATATTTTGCGAGGATTAACGTGTCTTTACAAAAGGAGGCATCGGGGGACATAGGAAACAGCACCCGGCCCGCCACACAAACTCTACTGGAAGAAGCATGGCTGTGCAGTCAGGCCTTTTGGTTGGGACACAGCTTGCACCTCGATACGGGAGCTTTCCCTCCCCAACAAAACCCTCCTCTGAACAGAAAAAAATACAACTCTCCCGAAAGCACATACTGTATCTCGGGGAGAAACTCCTTCTGCCGGTGAAAGAGGTGTCTGCCAGCAGTGCCAGCAAGCCTTGGTACACAGGCGGTGCGAGGGCGACAGCGGGCAGGGGGCAATAGTCGGCGAGGCCCGGGGACTCCCGGGGTTGAGCCGGCGGGAGGCGCGGAGAGCGCGGCCGGGAGCGGAAGGGAGGCGGCGGGCTCTGCCCGAGCCGTGGCCCCGCTCCCCGGCCACTTCTGCCTTCCTTGGGAAAGAAGGACAACTCCGGAGCCGCCGCCAGAAGCCGGCAGCAGTGCCCGTCGAGGCAAGAGCAGGGCTCCGATCGCCAGCTCCTACCGGGCTCGAGCACACCACACCGCCTCCTCTCTTACTGGCCACTTTGCAGGACGAGTATTAGAGGGAAAAAAAAAAAAAAAAAAAAAAAAAAAAAAGAAAAAAAAAAAAAAAGGCAAAACAGGGAATAAAAAGAATGACCTACTTTGAAACAAGAAAAAAAAAAGGCGCTCTCTGTCAAGGTTTTGCTCCAATTGCCTGTGCGCCGTTGCATAACCAGATCGGGAGCTCCTGCCTGTGCCCGGCGAGGCCGTGAGCCTGCCCCGGGCAGCGCGGTGCCGTGCCCCGCTCCGGCTCGGTTCCCGCGGCCACCACGCCGGGACAGTGGGCTCGGACAGGGCGCGGGATCGCCCCCTGAGGCGGGGGACGAGCGGGGAGGGCGTCCCGAGCCCGCCGAGCGGAGCCGCGCAGGGGTCCCGCCGGATCGCCCCGGGAGCCAGGGCCGGGCACCGGGCGCAGTCCTGCTCGGCGGGGCCGGCGGCGCCGCCGGGGGCTCCCGGGGTCAGGCTACCGAGCCGTCCGCCGGTGCGGAGCGGGGATATCGCTACAGACATATGTAAACGTGGGCACGCCGGGGTTCGCTCGCGGCGGCGGTGTGAAACCATCCTTGATGCGGAGCTGCTCTTTGGTTGAGGTTTTTTTCCCCTGCTTCCCCTTTCGTTCTCTTTCCAGCGTCTCCTTTTCTTGGATCCTCGCCTGTCTCCTCCCACAGAACAAGAGAGAGAGAGAGAGAAAAAAAAAAAAAGGTCACGTATGTTTGGAAAAATATGTAGGTCAGTGGAACATTCCCTGCACTTGTGCACAGGAGCCGGGGCGGGAGAGCTCCTCCGCAGCCCTCTCGCTACCCACCGCCCCAGCCCGGCCCTCCCGGCGCCCACCGCGGGTAGGGGGGCGCCTAGCGCCGGGGTCCCTTTCCCCCTCCCTGACCCATTTTGAGCAACAGCCTCGCGTTCGGGCGCCCCCCGGCCCTCACCCCCCCCAGCTCCCCCCGCTCCCTGCCGGAGAAGGCGACGAGCGGCGGAGGAAACCGGTACGGGAGATCCTCTGCCGCCGGCGCCGCGGCTGCGCCCATGGGCGCGGGGCGCGGGGCGCGCCCCCGCAGAGCCGCCGGCTGAGGGCGCGGGGCGGTGGCCCGGCGGCGGGGGCAGGCGAGGGAGGCGGCGGCGGCGGGCGGCGATGAAGGGCCGGCGGAGAGGATGCCCCCGCCTCGCCCGCCGGGCTCCAACTTCGCGGAGAACTATCGGCCCCGCAGCCTCCGCGCCCGCCCTGCCTCTCCAGGCCGCGCGTCCAACTTAATGCCCCAGCGGGAGCCCCAGCCAGCAGCCCCCCGGCCTCTGGCCTCCGCACTCCCCGCAGCAGCCCGGGCTCCCGGCGGCCTCCCGGTGCCGGCGGAGCTCCTGGCCCCGGCGCGCGTGGGTCCCGCGGCGCCCGGGGCGGCGGCAGAGCGGCATGCGGCGGCCCCGCGCACCATGAGACAGGGCACCGGCACCGGCGGCAGGCAGGAGGCGGGCAGCGTCCCCGGCTCCTCGTCGGCGAGGAAGAGTTTACCGGCTCCCGAGGCCGGCCTCCTGCGCGGCTGGAGCAGCGGCGGCCGCTGCCGCAACGGCACCGGGAGGCACCGGAAAAGCGGCGGCATCCAGCTCGCCGGCACCGGCGGCGCTTCCCGCGCCCAGGTGGCCACCGCGGACAGCAGCAGCAGCGGCGGCGGCGGCGGCGGCTGGGGCTTCCCCGCCGCGCTCCCGCAGCACCGGCACTCCAGGTAACGCGCGGCCGTGCGGCCCCGACCCTGCCTCCGTCCCGTGGGGCGCCCAACCGCGACACCCGCCCGGGGGGCGCCCGCCCGGGGCACCCTCGCGGGATGCTCGGCCACGCGTGACCCCGCGGCGGCGGCCGGGGTCAGCTCTGCGGGGTCCCCGCTCCGCGGGGGTCACGGACGTGCCCGGTGGTGCGGGGTGGCGTGGCTCTGCCGCGGGAAAGTTTCCGTGGGAAGCCCGCTTATGTGCGGCGTGTCTGTCCTGGCCGGGCTGGCGGGGTCCGGCCGGGCGGGCCCCTCCGTTTGGAAAATAAGTTGTCCCCTAAGCAGTCCTCCTCGCCATCTCGTTTTGGTGTGGTTGGACGTTTCCTGACTTTGGGGATTCCTATAAGCTAGACTGGAACAGGGTCTGCGATGCGACCGGGCGGTGTTTGCTCAAGGAAAACTTCCAGTAGGACCAGTGGGGATTTTGAACGGGTGAAAGCTCCCGGGGGGAGCAGGGGTTGTGTCGTGTGCTGGGAGAGCCCTGCTGCTGCAGCAGCCCTGCGCAGAACTCCCCTTCCGCGTGTTTGCATCCCTGTGTGGAGCGGGGTAAACCTTAAATACACGGCCGAACGGCAGCACCGGATTCACACGGAGCAGTGCCGTGGTGTTTTCCTCTATGGTCACTAGCCCGATTTGTCAATTAACAAGCACGCTCATCCAGAAACTTTGCTCCGTACTCCCTAGCTGTCTACAGGATGGCAGCTTACTTTCACTCAAGTGACTCAGAAATAATTAGCGGTTATAAGCGTTACAGCCAGCAGAGGAACTGGGATTTTTTCATGGCGCTAAATCTCCAGAAGGGCTGTAGGGATCTCTCGGATGGGCACAGTCAACCTGAACATTCAGTTCAACAAGTGGCTGTCTCCTGAAGTGGAAAATGATCTAATTTACCCCAGTGTGAGATGTTAATGCCCTAAACGGTGGGTTTAGTTTGTTTGGTGGTGCTAAATAATTAGAGTTCACAGTGTCCAGACATAGCCAGCTCATCATCCACTGATCCACGTCTGATTCCGAGAGCTGTCAGCTGGTGGAGGGCCCATTCCTGCGTACATTTCAGTAGATGAATATGAACACAGAGTTGCTCTGCAGAGATGGCCAGGAGTATTTGGAGAATGTGATTGCCAAACTGTACATTATTTCGCTGAAGATGTGAAAATGAAGGTTTTCTAGAGCTAGGTATGTGACATAGGGTGATTCCCCAGGGTGATTCCCCAAGCTGGCAGCACTTCTGTGTCCTGCACCAAAGCCTGGAGAAAGTAAGCTTTGCTAAATTAGTTTTCCCTCACAAATAAAGGTGCCTTCCTGCACGTTTGCAGGGTTGAATCCACAGAATTAATTTTTTTTTGCCCAAATCTCTACCCTGAAGCACGCAAGAGCCCTTGAAGGAGTTGTTTTTTCATCATAGGCAGCAATGTTGTCTAAAGTTAAAATTAGCTAGTGCTTTCTAGTACAATGCTCTGCTGCCAGGTTTTTTTGCTAGGCTTAAGCCTAGGCTGGTATTTTGCAGGTTGAGTGTCTGATGAAGACAGACTGTCTTTGGGAAGTTTCAGATTAAGTGGTTTGGTTATTTCTGAGATCCTGGTAAGATGGAAACTTGGTCTTTGACAACGTATTTGATGAAGATGGTTTAGGTTTACATCCTGCATTAGGAGACCTTGATCTATCTGGGAATCTGAATTTTTTTCACTATGCTAAGAAACTTTCTTTGAGACTTAAATTCTTGTGGCATCATGTTTTGGAGCAGGGAAAAGATATTTTTCTTGGGATCATCTTGTGATGGGGGTGTGCCTTTTGCTGATCCTCTGAGAATCTTCCAGAATTTCTCTCCAGTATAATTTTTACCACAATTCTCAGGGCGTGTGCTCTTGGGAGAGAACTTGTTGAGGGCTTGACCATTGTACTCACTTGAAGATGCTCTCAGCACAAGGCATGCTGAACATCCCAGCACTGTTAGAAGCTGAGCAACTGCTCCTCTTCCTGGGAAGGATGAGAGCCCTCCAGCTGGTGGCTGATGGGCTGAGTGGACTTCCCCCCCAGTTATTCTTCCAGGGTGTTGCTTCTACAGTGAGTGCAGGAGGGAGAATTGAAAAACACTTTCTCAACTGTGTCTTCGGTGGCAGAGTGTGCTTGGTGATGCCATGGGAGGGTGGAGGAGGAAACTGTTTAATTCACTTGCATGGTGACAAAAATTGTGGGACTAGAACGGTCCCACTTCTGAGAAGAAGTACTGGTGATGGATACATGGAGAAATTGAAGAGCAGAGATTTGAGACAAAGGATTTGTGGGGTCACAGATGACAAATCTTGCGAACAAGGTGCAGGGAACTGTAGATAGAGGTGGTAAACCCAGGCCAAGAGAAGGAATGGTGGAAAGAAGGAAGTTGACACTTGTCGTGTACAGGGACTGGAGATCTGAGCATGCAAAACCACAGTGGTTTCCATTCTTTCAGTAACCAGGGCATGGTACTACTACCTTTTCATCCTTCTCATTTTCCTCCCCACACTGCCTGCTGTGTGTTTCAGCCCCTGCTTCTGCTTCTTTGCCTCTCCCCTGGATTGGTAAATGTCATACAGTTAAAAATAACAGCCAAATACACATTTTGTATGCATTTAATTACTTTTCTTTCTGTGTTAGATGAACTTAGGTAACTTCCATATGTGTTTATAGTTTTGTGTCTAGGCTCTTAGGAGAGATGCACTTGAATTGCAGATTTTTTTAGAGGAATCATTATCTGTATAAAAAATTAATTTTCCTGGATTTGGTTTAACTGTCTGTCGATCCTTGATCTTAATAAAACTTCTTGAAAAGGTAGGCTGAGGCCATGCAAATATTTGTATTTTAGCTAATTTAATTCAGTAAATAATCTGCATCAGCTGATAGACTGATTTTATGAGTCTGACTACTGAAGTTTGAAAAGGAAACACCATGTAATAGCATTTAAGCAGAATGCATAGATGGTGGTGGATTTATTTATGCAATGCTGCTTTTGGTATTGCTGTTTTTTGGGAGGGACTAAAGCCATTGTGACATGCTATGGGACACAGAATATATACTTATATATATATATGTATGCATGTATGTATGTGAAACGGTATATTACCAGCTGAATTCAAAATGACAAGAACTGCAGGGCAGGAAAGGCAAGGGGGTGACAAGGGATGTGGGTCACGTAGGCTCATGCTCTGAATAAGGAGCTGAGAAGCTGCAGATGTGGTTCATTCTTTGCTCCTTGCATTCATCTTGTGGTGGCTCTGGGATGTGGGCAGATTAGATTGAGGGATTTAGGGAAATGGCTTTCTTGGCCTCATCCACATAAATTCAACGTACATTTTGGGGATAGAGGGATAAATACTGGTTTTTATGCTTCTCTTCCTGTGTTTCTTCCCCCTGAAGGCAAACTATGAGGCTCCAACTCAGTCCAACCAAAATGTTGGTTTTAATTACACTTTGGTAAAGACACTCCTGTTGCTTTATCCAAGGACCATGGCAGAAATCAGTGTTTATTGCAGGCTGCTTGCCACATTTGGGAAGAATAGTCTTATGCATCCCTAGTGCTAGTTTTAATTCTGCTTCGGTCTGAAAATCCACCTGTGACTTCAGCAAAATAAAGCTCTCACAAAACTCAGGCCACTGGTGAGCTTGGACCTCTGTTACGAGGAAATAGTATTGCCATACTATAATACCAGATTTATAGTACCCCATCTGCCTGCTGTTTCTTGTCCTCTCCTTTACCAGCAAGCACTTTGAGGCAATGCCATCTCTTTCTCCTGTGTCTTGAGGCAGGTAGCATGCCTTGAGCATCAAGATACTCCAAAAATGACCATGTAAATGGTGGGAACAGGGTGGTTATCTAACCTTCTCCTGCTTGGGCACAAGTCTGTGTAAAACAGCTGGGCTTCAGCTGGCCTGATTATGACAGAAGGTGTTTTTCAGCTGTTTTACTACCATTCTTAGGGATCTGCATAAAAGAGAAGATTTATAGCCAAGTGGAATGAAGATATGGGAAAAAATTTAGAGGATGTGTATGTACATTTGAGATCAAAACTGAAATTTGGAAATTCAGGTATGAAACCTCTAATTTCAAAATGTACGGGAAGCACTGGCATGACAGAGTGTCATCTACTAGGACATTTCAATCAGCCTTTCTTCTTGAGTATCTTCATGTGATATAAATGTAATATGCATGTCAGTTGAAAATAAATAGAAGAAAATATATCTATAATCATAGAAATTAATTGCTACAGGTCGCTGAAAGTGCCAAAGCTTAGACAAAATTTTCCATGGACAGCTCAGAAAGAAAAAAATCAATGCAATGTGCAGATGTGAGTTAAAAACCAAAGGGAACTAGAACATTAAGATTGTTTTTAAAAGGATGGAAAATAATAAAAAAGAATCCTCATTATTTCACTGTAGCAGCTGTAATGTGCCGTATCTTCAGTGTCCTGTGCTGTTGATTCCCCCACATCAGAGATGGATAATGGCGAGGGAGAAGGTTCAGAGTGACGTAGCAAAGGTGATCAGAGAAACACAGTGACTCCTGTCTCAGGACTGACAATGCTGATAAAGTGATGCAACACACATCTGTAAAATTAAGCAAAGCGTGGAGAAGGCAAACCAGGAATGACTGATCACAGCCACAGCAGCAGAGGGCACTGGACAGGCAGTTGCAGGAATGGAAACAAAAGGAGGTTGCTCTTCACGTGGCGTGGTCAGACTGCTGAGCTCCTCACCACAGGATGTGGATGCTGAGAGGTTACATCAGCTAATGAGGTGACTGGATGAGTTCATGGAAGAGAAATCCATCAAGGGCTATTAAATTTAAAACCACTGCCTCTGGCATAGGAAGTTTTGAGCTGCATATTTTGGAAGCTTGGTGAGTATCCTGAAGAAATACCACCACTGGTTTGCCTTGTTCTTGTACTTGCTTCTCAGCACCTGTGTCTGGCCATGGCTGAGAGGGGCTGCTGAGCCAGGAGGTCTCCCTGTGTCTGCTCTGCAAAACGAAATGGACCAGCATCTGGCCCCACTCAGTCCCCCAGGCCAAGATGCTGCTGGTGGCTTGTTCAACCTTCCCTGCTCAGAGCTGGCTCCATTGCAGCACATCTGCCATGGAACAGGCTGGTTGGGAGGAGCTAGTTGAAGTGCTCCAAAGAGGAGCCAAGGCATAGTACAGAACTGTACCTCAAAAAGCTGTGTACACTGCTTGAGCGCCCTCCTTGGTGTCCTCTTGTGGAGCTGTGCAGTCATGGTGAGGATTATCTTCTTGGGTTCAAGTAGGTTCAGAAAGCAGTTCATTCAGGGAAGCAATCCCACCTGAAGGCACTGAATAATGAGATACAATGCCTGGCTGAAGAAGTCCCTGCTGGGAGACTGTAATATTGCTACATGCGTGCCCTGCTAACACAGGCTTCCCCAGCCTTCCCTGCTGCTCAGTGTCAGGGAGAGGATTTGGGCCAAGGTGGGCATCTTCCCTGCTGAGGTGTTGCTGTAGTTAGAGTTTCATCTGTCTCTACAAGACCAGGCCTTGACATTCTGTACTGAGAAGGAGAGGACTGGGAATTAAATTTCTTCAGTTATCCACTGAATTTAAGCACTGGTTAAAACAGAAGTGTTGTGTTGACTGCTGTTTATTAAACCAGACAATTTGCTTAATCATCTGAAAGACAGATTTTAAAGCCATGGATTGCATTTATGACGGCTGTGCTAAACCAAAGGCTGTATTGCTGTTTACTTAAGCTATGGTCAAAGCACAATGTATTAAAAAACAGCTCGCACTGATGGTATTTTGCTGCCTTTTGGATGAGGTCTATTGCTATTAAAACAACAAGCACCATTCCCAAACTCAGCAATGTCTTAAGTCCTTCTGGTAGTTTCCTAAATTTTCCAGACGCTAACTGATACAGAAGCTCCAATGCAGCACTTAATGGAGCTCACAACTGCCTAGCTGTATATTTTTGGGCTACCTTATGTAATAAAATGGCAGGCCCTTGCACTGCCTGCACAAACAAGGTTGCATAAGCAGCCCGGGGAAACAACTGGAGCTCCAAGAGCCCTCCTGAATCCTGCACGTCTTGTTTGATCTCATTTAACATTATTTAATAAGCAATATTAACCTTTTCCTCTCTTCCCCTTCAATTATCTAGAACCAGTAATACTGACTTAATTTCATATACAGACCTCACTTTTCAGAGAAGTCATCAAACTTTCCAGTCAATTGAGCAGCCTTATGTCTGGGTAGCCTTGAATTTTCTGTAATCAGCACTCAATCTAGTTAAAAATAAAAAGACATTAAAAACAAAGCCTTGAACAGGAAAGTACTTGTTTTTCACTCTCATTTCTAATTTGGTAACCATTCTTAAAGTTCATCACTATGGTTTGTTCTATCAAGGGATAAACAGTTTATTATTCAAGCAGCTTTGGGGTTTTTTTCCTTTAAAAACAGACAATGCTATTCAACCATTGGGAAGAGAACCAGCATAAGAAAATTGTAATCAATTTGAACAGGCTTGCAGATGGCAATGAATTTCTTTAAGCATAATGTTAGCCCTGCAAACAGTAATAATTGAGTTTGATCATTTATTATCCTTTTATCATTGATAAGCAGACCAGACTGTTTTTCTCTTGATTCCGTCTGTTAGGTGTGTCAAATTTTTAAGCTGGAGAACAATTTTAATAAGGCAGCTACCACCTGTAATCTCTAAATCAACAGGTGGATGTAACCATGCAAAACCTGAGCATTCCTGGTTATCTGATTGAGTCAGTGGCTGAATAAATCTGACTTTGAACATGTCCTAGATTTATCGGTTTGGGTGGGACACCTCTCATTAATACTTTGGGAGAATTGACATATTTCCCATGTTATGCATAAGAACAGTATGCTTGCAAAATCTAGTCAATACTGTGTGCACCATGATCAGCTAGAGATAGGATATTTCTCTGTTATTTCTAATTCTCATACAAAATATCTGCCACGGTGTTTTTATTGGTAATTCTATGGATTTTACTTGTGGTATTTTGTCTGTTCCTGGTTTTGACATATAAAACAGGAAAAGGTTTTAAATTGGAGGCTTTGCATTAGACATACCCACATTCCAGTTACACTTCCAGCCAGGGTTCTTTTAGTTTATAATTTATAAAGGGGAAGACAGCTATATGATTTCTACATGGGCCATTAAGGCCAGTATTTACTCAGGCAAAATCTTCATCCTGTTCATCAGATAAACAACGAGTTGTTATAATTTGCTTTATCCTTGGCTATAAGATGAGAAGAACATTTTATTCTCCGATCTACTTTTTACTGCTTTTTTTTTCATATAGTAATACAATATTTGGGAAAAATAGTTTCACATAAACAGCCTAATCAAACAATAGTTCTGTAAAGGAGCTGGGTGCATTTCCAACAATTTCAGCAAGAGCAAGACTGATGAAAAATAAATAGGTCACTCATAGTCATTCCTGTATTTATATTTTTTTATAAGAAGGACTGAAGAATCTTCTTTGTTTATGGGCTGCCACTGAAGTCGATGGAAGCTTTGCTGGAATATTTCTGGGCCTTTAATTTGACTGTTTGTAGAGTGGCACCAGTAATTTTTTTCCATCTTTTTCTTTCTTTCCAGCACGAAGGACCTTATTGTCAGCTGACACACACTGATGTAACTCAGCTCGTTGTAGCAATTACATTTATACTGCCTGGCTTCTAACACCCTTATTTATTCAAAAATGCATCATCTTTTTCAACAACAGAATATCTTATTATATCTTGCTGTTATTCAAGTATAAGAAATGAAGCTGCATTTGGTGCCTGTCCTGCTGTCCTCATTAAGGCAAAACTCCCACTCCCATTAAGGCAAAAATCAAGGAGAGTTCAACTGACAGAAAATTACTGACTCGAGTTTCTAAAAGGTCTAAACTTTCTCACCTTCTGGGTTTGATTTTATTTTTTTAAATTTAATTTTAAATTTTTATCTCACCTTGTGTTCTAACTCTTCCCTCTCCTTTCATATTTCTGGTTTTGAATCTTTAACTTCCTTTACTAGGATCTTTTTTCTTTTTACTTCTCTCAGGTCTTAGCACCTTGTACTTTCCACCTTGCCCTCCCCTCCTTTCTTCTCTCCTCTTACTGTCTCGCACTCTCTCTCAGTCTGTTATTCTCACCTTCACTAACTACAGCACTGTAAAAAGTTGATATACATCATACATGTTTCCAGGAATTTCATTTAGCTTGTTTAGACCCCTTCTATGTACAGGTGCTTATTTTAAGGTACTTGCCTTAGGGCAAAGCAGCAGTTTGTAAGATTGGTGATCCAGGCAGAGATTTATTTGCACAATATTCATCTCAGTAATCCTTCCTCTTCTTCTGGGTAGAATCTTAGAATTTCCTCTGAAATATTGATGCAGGGTTTCAGTAAATTGAGTTTTGGGCTGATAAAATAAATATTTGGCATAGTACTGCAGTCAGAAAAAAATACTTGCGGATTTTGAAGTCTGTGTGAAAGGGGTTTTGTTGAGGGTGACAAAACTGGAAATCTCCAGAGAAATGGGTTTTATTCATAATTCTTCTACTGTGCAATGTTATGAGCTTAGACCACATACATAATGCTTTCTGTGCATCACTTCTCTGATCTGTAAACTAGGACAGCTTTACAGAGTATTGTAGGGTGTGAACAATTCTGGGTGCCAGTCAAAACCAGATGTCAGAGGGGGGCACGAAGCAGGGGGCTCTGGGATGCTAAACAGGCCATTGAAGAAAGAGGAGCTACAGTAAGGGGTTTTTTGGGCATTGATCACCTCTGTGGTTAGGATACATCAGGGAGTACCTTGTCACTTTGCTTCCAGCTGTGCAACGCCTGATGGCTTTGGAGCTCTCCCTGGATGTGCCATCTCCATTGGTTTCCTGCACAGTGGCTCAGGTCCCCTCCTCACCCCCCTGCCTCTTAATTGTTTGTATTTTTCAAATGGAAAGCCTTTGGAGAGTGCCAAGTATTGTTACTTTCTTGCTGAAATGACTGAAATTTGTGTTCTTTGTCACAGGACCTAATTCATGCTTGTGAAATAAATAGTTGGTATATGGCTTCTTAATGTATAGTGTAACATTTCAAGCTAAAGCTATCAGCTTTCTGCTTCTCAGCATCTGGATCCCTGCAGACATACTTCTTAAAGCAAAAGACATAACACTAAACTTGCTTATTCTCCCTTAAACAAGCAAATACGTTTTCTCTTATGGGAATGATAAAAAAATAATTTTTCATGGTGCCCAATTGCCTGTTATTCTGGCAAACCTAAAATTAATCAAAAACTGCAGGCTATATATAGAGAATAATGACAGTTAAAGAAGCATTTCTTCTTTGATGCAATTTCGGTTTGATTTTCTTAAAACCCTCCTCTTCCAAAGCCCCATTTCCACTACATCTGAACAATAGATTTATTGTTGTCAGCTGAATGAGAAATTTGATAAAGATAGCTTTTCTATTTCCATTAAAAATAGATGATTTTTCAGAGGACTGAAGGATGAAAGTTCAATTTTTAAGTCTGAATTTCACATTTCATTTGACCAGTCTATAATATATATATTTTTTCAAAGTCCTGATTGGCATTGGACATGACATATTTCTCTGCATATTTTTTCTCAGTGTGAAACTATTAGAGGGTCATTGCTCTGGTTAATGAAAGAGGGCTGACATTCTTTGTACGTTGTGAGTGTTAAAATATTCCTCTATGCAAATTGTTCCCTTTAATAAAAACGTTTAAATAGACATCTAAAAAAATTTATTTAACAGTGTTGAAAAATTCAGGTTACATTCATTCATAATCTATGATATCCAGTGGTACGAGGTGATGACACATTTCAAATTTGCTACTGTATAATTAAGAGGGGATTCCATATAGGAGATATAAGCATAAAAACTGGGTATGGCTCTTCATGATACTGCTGGTTTTGCTGCTGAATTCTTCAGTAGTTTTGTTAGAGTGTATAATCAGTTACGCTTGTGCTGATTTAATCAATTATTCTTGTGCGCAAACAAACAAACAAACACACACAAAACCCGGCTAATTTCAGACTGTCTTTGAAACATCAGAGCTAGAGATTTCACTTACAATGAAAGAAAATACTATTTTCAAGCCCCTAGAATGATTTTAAAAATGGCAAAGATATATTTGGGAGCTATCATACTTTTGGGTACCAGCAGCTGTATATCCTTATGCAAAAGTGGATTTGGCTGAAAGACCAATTTATAAATATTGTGTTTGAAGATTGCAGCAAGCTTTCATATTTTCAGGACATAATGTAAAATGTGCAACATTTTTTTCTTCGCTTCAAGAAGTTTGAGTTTAAACAGCTTGGTATTCCAAATCTAATGAATAATGGCCAACAAACAAAAATATCCATGGCTTCTTGAATCATAGGGGCTGGAGACCATTCTGTCTGTGGAAGCAGAAAGGCCAGCCTGCTGTGGTCAATCTGAACACCCTCCTGCGTACTGCCAAACTGTGAAGTGGCTTGGCAGTGGAAAATGCCAATAAATAACCTGACACTGGCACTCCATGACTTCACATCTTGTGGTCTATGAGCTTCCAGGCAAGCAACAGCCTGCTCCTAGCTGCATTGCTTGGAGAAATCAAGGGAGTCAGGGGAACGTCTCATTTTTCTGCTGGAAAATGAATCTATTTTTTTCCTTTTTTGTAGTCCTCCTCTGCCTTGATCTGCTGTTTGGGGAAGTGAGGGGTGTAGTGGGGGAGGCAAGACTTATCTTTGATCTGATGGCTCCTTTCCTTCTGGGCTGCTCTCCAGGAAAAACTTTTTCCCCCTTTGGGATACAGTGCTTTCCATGGCAGAGGCTCTGCAAACAGGAGTGCTGTGGAAGATCCTGAGTTTGCCTGACATGCGTTTGACATTTTCGCACAAATTCAGCAGAGCAGCTTTATTCAGGTAAACACTTAAGCACATGCTTTTCATTACTCAGAATTTCATCTGAGTTTCTTTCCTGAATATGGAAAGACTTAAGCACATATTTAGGGGCTGAACGGGTCTCCAGTCTGACTCATGTATAGAGCAGCAAGGATGGGTTGGATGGAAAGGGAGCACTCATCGCGGTAGCACGGCAGCTGTGAAGTAAGATGTACTGTCTGAAAATCAGAGTGCTACAAAGGGGCCTTGTTCTTTTTGTCTGTGTATGTCTCAAGAAGAGGAGCAGGCTTGAACTTTCTGCTTTTGTCTACTCATTTCTTCCTCTGTTTCTCCTTATTTTGAATTACTCTGCATATGGCTTGGATGATGTGACGTAGGTTTATAATTAGAATTTTTTGGTTGCTCTGCAACCTCATGTTTGTCAGTTTTAAGATTCACCCATCTGGTACCCCAAGAAGAGGACAGTGTTCTTTTGCAGAACACTTTTGGCTATCTGCATGTGAAGACGGTGCTGTATGCTAAGTCCTCTGAGGATTTCTCACATTGCATCAGCCACAGAAGGTTTCTGAAATTTATTAAGTATTTGTCAGCAGTGAACACATACCCAAACCTTTGGCTCTTTCTAGCTACTTCATTCATGAAAAATGTTTTTTCACAGTTTTGTGTGCAAAACTTAAAGTGACTCAGGCACTGATGTAACCTTTCTCGTTTCTTTTGAGGATCTGAATTATGAATCTAGATTAATGTTTTGCAACACAGAGAAGGAAAGAGAAAGGCACTGCAGAGAGAGCTCGGAAATTATTGTGCCAGATTGTTTTGGTGAGCCACATCTTGTCTGTTCTTAAACTTCTTTGCTGACACTAGCCCATGTAAGGGTACAGTGGTAACTTCCTCTAGCAGATACGTGTTGTGTGCAGGTACTTTACTGGCAAAACTAAACTCTTTCCCTGAGCAGAATGAGCTATCCCAGTAGAAGAATGCTTCAGGGGAGCATAGTAGAGTTGGCAGAAAAATGATTCCAATATTGGGTCCATTGAAGGTTCTTTCACATTCCTCACTGACAGTGTCCCCCAAAATCTGAAATACAGCCTACACCTGGATAGAATATGGATAATAGGTTTCAAAACCTCAATTGATGAATAGCCTTAATTGTTGCATTTCTTCTTGCATGCTGACTTGAGCATGACTACAGTGGAAGTCACTTGTTTTGGGGGCATTATTGTAGGGGGATAGAATATAAGTAAATAAAGGAAGTATAGAATGTAATCTTATCCCCTAAACAGTTGCAGCTGAGCTAATTATTGAGATTTAGGAGCAGGCCTGATGTTAACAAGCCACACCTGTAGCCAAAGAGTGCTATAAAAGAGTGAATTGGTTGGTTGAGGGGAATTGGAGTCAGTTGGCTACTGCGAGGACAAGGAAGAGTCAGTGCCTAGGGGAGCTGCCTGCAAGAAACATCAAGGCAGTGTGAACCTCTAGCAACATGGAACTCTTGCAATGTAATGACAACAGATTATAATGTAGGTAGTGTTTCACTTCAGGGCAGCCCCTTTTTTTGCATTTTATTCTGGAGTTAATGTTTTAGAAGTTTCTTCCTAGTCTTGTTTCATAGCTAGTCTGCAGATTTCTTTTGGAGAAATATATTTGATGTGAATCTCCTCTCACTCTGCTAAAGCATGACATCTCTTGCAAACCATTGTCTTAGAGAGCAAAGCAGTAACTGGGAGTCATAAGATGTTTCTGGCATGAACTCAGGCAGCACTGCCCATATAGTGTATTTTTCCATTTAAGACTGATTTCCCATTGTTTTCTCAAATCTTAGTCATTTTGGCTAAACTCATAATTGCAAGACTGCTTTTATCCATTGTATTGATTTTGCATGGAAAGGTTGTAGTGAAGGCTATAGGTGTGTATTTTCTGAGAAACTGCTAGAAACTTCCCTGATGTCTGACAGAGCCAATGCCAAGTGGCTCCAAGACAGAGCCGCTGCTGGCCAAGGCCAAGCCATTCAGCAAAGGTATTAATGATTTTGGGATAACGTACGTAAGAAGGAAAAAACAGTTAGGGGCAGGAGTAACTGTGGCCAGAGAAGAGAGGAATGAAAATAAATGAGAGAAACAGCTCTGCAGACACCAAGGGTGGTGAAGAAGGAGGGGGAGAAGGTGCTTCAGGAGCTGAGATAGCCCTGCAGGCTGTGCTGAAGGCCACGGTAAGGCAGCTGTGCCCCTGCAGTCCTTGGAGGTCCACAGGGAGCAGATGCCACCTGTAGCCTCTGGAGGATTGCATGTCACAGTAGGTGGATGCCCAAAAGAGGCTGTGACCCCATGGGAAGCCCACACAGGAGCAGGCTTCTGGCAGGACCTGGAGAGAGGAGCCCACAGTAGAGCAGGTTTGCTGGCAGGACTTGTGATTGCATGGGGAGCTCACACTGGAGCAGCCCATTCCTGAAGGACTGCACCCTGTGGTAAAGGGACCCACACTGGAGTGGTTAGTGAGGAACTGTAGCCTGTGGGAAGGACTCCTGTTGGAGTCTTCCATGAACTGCCTCTGGTGGGAGGGACCCCACTCTGGAACAGGGGAAGGACTTCTTTCCCCAAGGCAGAAGCCGTGGCAGGAGCAAAATGTGATGAACTAACTGCAGCCCCCATTCCCTGTCTCCCCATGCCACTGGTGGGTAGGAGTTAGAGAGTCAGAAATAAAGTTAAGCCTGGGAAGGAGGGAGTGGTGGCAGGAAGGTGGTGTTAAGATTTGTTTTACTTCTCATGATCCTACTCTGATTTGATTAGCAATAAATTCAATTAATTTCCCCAAGCTGAGTCTCTTTTGCCCCAGAAAGTAACTTGTGGACGATCTCCTGTCTCTCTCCCCATCTTCAACTCTTGAACCTTTCATTACATTTTGTGTCAGCTATCCAGCTGAGGTGGGGAGTTATAGAGCAGCTTTGGTGAGCACCTGGCATCTGGCCAGGGTCAAACCACCACTTCCATGTGCATCTCTGCTGCTAATGCAAAGGATGATGCTGCCTTACTCCCAACTCTGGACAGCAGTGTGTCAGAGCAAAAAGCTGATCTTGCTGATATTTAGCCTTTTATTATGTGGATGGGTTAATTGTCAGCTGTTGCATTTTCCTAAGCTGGATTACTGTGCAGCCGTGCAAGTTGCAGAGATGAGAGGAAGACAAAGGATCTCCTTTGAAACCAGTGTGTGTTTAAGCCACTTTAGAGTAACTGCTGAACTTTTTACATCTCTGGATGAGAGAAGAAGTGGGGCTTCAGGGGAGCTGAGTGAAGAAATGGAAGCAAGGCAGAGACTCAATTTGTACAGGTCAGGCAAGGACATGATGCACTGGGCTGAAAAATGGACCAGGAGGAGTGGGAACAGTGAGCATGGATGGAGTTGAAAATGATGACCAGCAGGAGAAGGAACATGGGCAAGGAGCAAGGGAGACAAAGACATTTCAGCTGTAATCCGTGGCAGTGAGGAAAAAGAAGAGATGGAAAAGAAGCCCTTAGTACAAGCTTGGCTAAGGAGGTGTGATCTACTGGAAAGAGAGGATGTCATGAAGGGAGCAAGCATGGAGCTGAGCCTGGAAGAGGGAGATTGGGTGGCAGCATGGGAGGAAGAGGTTGGAGGAGGAGGGTCTTTGCTCTGAGAGGAGTCTGAAAGTGGGGTTCTGAGGAAGTATCTGGGACTTGGTCAGCCACAAATGGAGATGAGCATGTGCTCATCCTGCACTGTATAACTGGGGTCAGGAGGAGTCTGAGGTACAGAAGGAGGCATCAATCTGACAGTCAGGAAGGACAAGCAGAAAAAGCTGGCCTGTGTGGGCTTCTGGGAGGGCATCCCAGTGCTGGCAAATGTGGTGCCTGTCTGTGGTGCCTCAAAGCCCAGCAGGAGAGCCCTCTTATGGCTTACCTCTTACTGCAGCCGGTTGTCCCTTCCTCCAGCAGGACCCTGTGACCACACTGGCTGATGCAGCTTGATAGATGTAAGGAGTGGAAAACTGCTGATATTTTGGAAATATCACAACAATGCCAAATAGTGAGGTTTTCCATTTCTTTAAAGACCTAGCAAAAGTCACACACTCACAGAAACTGCCTTGAATGCTACGGATGCAAAGCTGAGCACTCAGAAATTAAGAAATAGTATAATTAAGTCTGCCTGTGTAATTTTGATTTACTCCCTTCCTGTATATTCATTGTTATGCAGTACTTAATGGTTTAGTAATCACACTGTAATCAAATAATATTTTTGTTTAGTTGTTGCTGATCACTTTAAGTCAGCTTAATTCACTGGCAGTTCACAATCAGTTCACTAAGTCACTTCACAGCTGCTGGCATAAGCTGGGATGGGCAGGGGAAGGATGTGAGTCCTTTTGTGCCAGCAGTGCTAGCTCAGCCTGGCCCAAACCAGTACTCAAATAACAACATTACTCTCAATGTAGTTGGGTAAAAGTTGGCTTCAGTTTTATTAAACATTGGTCAATTCAGGCAGATTTTTAAATGAGGATATCCTTGTTGCAAAGAGCACACATACCTGCAAAGCAAAGACTAACTTTTCTCATGAATATATAATCTCTACTTCTTAACTCTTCTGGCTGAAAATAGGAATCATCAAAATTCCCAGGCAGACACCAGACTGCAGAATTTCAACCCAAGTGGTTTAATCATGAAAATGTTCCGTACAACCAAGTGTGGTGGTTTCTTCTAAGATTCTTGAAACTGGAAGAACCAGACAAGGCTTCCTGGCAGGCTCTGTCCCCAGACTGCTCCCTAGAAAAGGGAGAGAAGCTGAGAGAGCTCCAATAAGGCTAGCCCTATATAAAATCCATATTTCCTGCACACTTTCTTGTTTGTTTTCAGGTGTTTCTGCTGCTAGAAAACATTGGGTTTGGTATGTTTAAATAATCTTCTTGAGATTTTAAGTTATACATTTTATCTGGTTTAAGTAAATCAATAAAGATTTTTCCTTACTAATAAGTACTAACTTTTATGACTATCTTGGTGATATAATTTTCATTTTAAAGAACTGTGCACCATTTTTGAATCTCAGAAAATATCATTTGCTCAAGTTCAGAATTATATGAAGCTTTAACAGTTCTTTCTGATAAAAATTATTTCAAGATTGTCAGTATGTAACCAAACTCTTGAGATCAAACAGATTTTCTAATTATTTTTTGATCTTCTAATTGCATCTTTTAGAAGCAGATTGACAGGCATTAATGGCAGTGTTAATGTATATTTATAATTTACTTTGTCTACAAAGCCTTGCATAGAAGGACTTTCATTGTCTGTCTGGTTACTCCTTAAGCTAGGGAAACACAGTCTTTAAGAATCTTGCATTATCTTGCTTGCTGAGCTAGAATTGCATGTTTTGTAGTATATCCTTGACTAAACAAGGTATTAAAACTTGTGCTTAAGTTTGAAGCTATTTTTATTGCTAAAGTGACTTGATTACCCTCATACATCAATGTCTTCAAGAGAGTAATAGGTCTTGTTTCTATCATATATTTTTACACTCCAAGCCTCTATGTATGCAAAATAGCATTCTTTAGTTGTGAGCTCTCTGAGAACAAAGCTTTACAGCTTTCTGCTGTGCAAGGCTGGAAAACTTTGAAAAGTAGAATAATGTAAACAGTAAGAATAAAAACCTGTGTGATGTCCATATGTCATGTCCTGTCAGATTGATGCATTGACTTGCCAGATTACAGGTTTCAGTCAGGAAAAAGCAAAGCAAAGTGGTGAACAAAACTTTGACCTGGTTTTCCATATAATTAAAATAGTAGATTTGAACTGATAGAAGGCAGTGGACTTGGCTGAAAAAATTGAAAGCAAATCAGTTACCTGTTAGATGGCTCTTCAGGAGAGAGTAATTCTTTCATTTATCTTGGTGTTTGGAGACCAAAAGCTCACCCATGGACTTCTGAGGGATCCAGTTACCATCTGAAGTCCATTTATAATGGCTACAATAAATACATTGTTGTCATGGTAATACGGTGATCAAAGCCTGAGGGAAAACTCTAGCATTTCTGTGGATCATAGTGTAAGATGAAAGAAAGACTTGACAAGAAATAAGATTGATTATTTTATTTTTATTTGTTTTTTTCCTCTGGACTCACTTCAGCAGGTTGATGTCCTTTATATGTTGGGGGTTCCAGAGCTGAGGTCAATATTCCAGAGCACAGGAGAGGGACATAATTGCCTCTTTTGACCTGCTAGTCACACTTTTGGTGCAGCCTAGGATATGGTTGACTTTCAGGGCAGTAAGCACACAAGTCCTTTTCCTCAGGGCTGCTCATAATCCATTCTATCCCCAGCCTGTGTTTGTGTTTGGGATTGCCTGACCCTGGTGCAGGACCTTGCTCATGGCCTTGTTGAACTTCATGAGGCTTGCACAGAGCCACCTCTCAAGCCTGTCCAGGTCCCTGTGGGTGATTTCCCTTCCCTCCAGAGTGTCAGCTGCGCCACACACCTTGGCATTGTTGACAGACTTACTGAGGATGCACTGAGTGTCGCTGCAAAGATGTTGAACAGCGCTGGTCCCAGTACTGACCCCCAGGGAATGCTACTTGTCCACTTGCTCAGCAAGCTGTTGACTTCAAATCTTTCAGTGCAACCATTTAGCCACTTCCTTACCCACTGAGTGGTTGATTTATCAAATCCATGTCTGTTCGGTGCAGGGACAAAGACATTGTGCCATACAGTGTCAAATGCTTTGCACAAGCCCATGTAAATGTCAACTGCTCTTCCCTCATCCACCACTGCTGTAACACTGTTGTAGAAGGCAACCAAATTTATCAGGCACAATTTGCCTTTATTGAAACCATGTTAGCTTATCAGTCACCTCATTTTCTATGTGCCTTAGCATAGTGAGACTGACTGGCCTGTAGTTCCCTGAGTTTTCCTGTCTTTTTAAAACATGGGAACCTTCCCAGAAAGATATTATGAATTTAAATTTAAAGTTAAACTGTTTCAATTTAATAGTGTAATCTTGCATTAATAGTGTAGGCTTTCAATTTAATAGTGTAATCTTGATATTGTTAGTACTCAGAAGAAATAATGCTGTCATTGTTGCCTGGGAAAAGTGATAGCCTTCTTCCACAATTCAGTTTCTAGTTTTCATGGCACACTTGACACAAACTGGCCCAGCTGAATCATAGAATCATTGAATCATCAAGGTTAGAAGAGACCTACAAGATCATCCAGTCCAACTGCTCACCTGGCACTATCACTGTAACCCCTAAACCACTAATCCACATCACCCAGCACCAGATCCACATACCTGTTAGACCCCTCCAGCGATGGTGACTCCACCACCTCCCTGGGCAACCAATTCTAATGTCTGACAACACAAAGAGTGAATTTTTTTTTTTTTTTTTTTTTATGTCTAATCTGAATCTCCACTGGGTCAGCTTATGAGTGAAGGCACAGCAGAGGGGATCGGCCCCCACCTCACTACAGCTCCTTTCAGGCAGTTGTACAGAGCAATGAGATTCCCCCTGAGCCTCCTCTTCTGGAGCCTAAACAACCACAAAATCGAGCCTCCTTGCAAGGCCATGCAGGGAAGTTGCTGTGATCAACTGAAAGGATTCATAGTGAAGTCTATTAACAACTGAAAGATGAGGTTTCACAACAGACTACAACTTATTTAAGTCCACTCTGCTATCACAAGTGCACTTTGGTGGTGGAGGACCAGTCCCATTTATAAATGCCAGATTTCCCTTTGCTGTTCCCTGCTCCTAGCTGGGCACTGCTGCCAGTCGCCTTTGCTGTCTTAACTAATGAGGCATCTGAAGAAGTCCTGTCAGCTTTCTCTATCAGAAAATAAAACAAAAAAGTAAAGGATGGCTATTTGTTTTTTGGGGTTTTTTTTGCCAAATTACAGAATTTAGTGAGCTCACAGAAGGAACATGGACCAGCAGTAAAGATCAGCAGTGCAGGAGAAGCAGGACAATCAACCACGTCTGTTTGGTGGCCACAAGCCAACTTGGCTGGCCCACTCTTCATGGCTTTGAGCGTTCAGGATGTAGAGCCTGAACTGCCTGCTCACCTAGCAGGCAAAATGCATGTCCCCAAGGAAGTTCAGGATAAAAGGGAGGCTTGAAATACTGCCTTCTGCTGTTTCAGTGCCTTATGAGGGCTGTGCTTAGGACCATCTGTAAGGCAGGAATTTAAAGCCACAGTCCCGTATGCATTTATGCAACAAATCTTCCCCTCTGGGTTATTAGTCCTACAGAATATTACCCAGCTCGGATCACTTCAGAGGAATCGTCTCCTTCGCCAGCATGCTCACAGTGTGTTTCTAGCCCCAGTCCAATATTACTCGCTCACAGTGAATACCTCATTATTCCAAAGCAGTGTCCTTCACTTCAGTGGTGTAGCCTAATGGGGTATGCCCGTAAATCCAAATAGATCAAGCTGTGCAAGCTATAGTCCCAGTGAAAGGGGATGACTCACCTGATGAAGTGCTCACCAGTCAAAGCAAAAGCGGCACAAAGGGAATCTGAAGTGTCAAAGTAGTCTTTTGTCAACAGGGACAGATTCTGACCTTCTTAATCACACTGAGTGCATCTTACAAGCAGTCCCGTGAACAAACTGAGACTACTTGTAGAGTAATAAAGTAGCTCTCCTAGGAGAAAGGGCACTGAATTCCAGCTCTAGGTCATTAAACTTGTGTTAAAGTCTCAGTCCATTTCGCTGATGTCTCATGGTTAATGTTCCGTGACAGCCCTTTAATACACAAGAAAACAGCTTAATCTGAGAGCGCCCTCCTGGCACGCTATAAATTTCATTGGTATTGACGAGACTATTGAAATTCCGATTACAATAAAAGATGTGAAATGTCCCATTTTCGGCATGGTGATGATCAAATGCTGAGCACTCCCCTAGCTTACTTTCTGGACACTAGAGGAGGCCCCACAGCCCATTGCCCAAACTCCTTAGATAAAGGCATAAGTATGGAGGGAAAGGCGAACACAAGGGGAAAAAGTACAAAAATGAAAATGATAAATTGAAATTTAACTTCCAATGAGCTTGATTGTGTGAACAGAATTGATGAGAATGTGGAAACCTCCATGCAAGACTGAGGCAGCTTTTTTTTTTTTTAAGATAAACAGTACAAAAAACTGAGTGCATGTGAGCCATCATGCATAAAATCTGTATAAATACTGTGACTACTAATCTGGAGCCATTGCTGGATTTTTAAGACAATCCTTGCCAGAAAAGGACTGGTGACCTTAATATTTTATTCAATAGTTAGTATGTCAAAAAACAATTTAACTTTGCTGACAAATGATAAAGAGGTACTTGTATTGCAGATATTAACTGCCTCATGCAGTTTTCAACCTAAACAATGTAAATAGAAAACTAGTTTTGTCTGAGTAAGGACATTATGATATGCCCAGAGGAATTAAAACTCCAGGAAAGGAAATGGAAAAATCTAGAAAATGTAGAAACTACAATTTAATAGCATGTTTAAAACATATACATATTTTAGAACATGGGCTCAGCATCTTCCTTTTCTGGGTTTTTAAGATGTACAAGTAAGAACCAGATGATGCACATTATTAAATCACAAAGCAAAGATCGATAAACATATCTGCAAAACTTGCATTTTTCTTGGACTCCAGCCTGCTATGAAAAAAAAATAATTAAAATGGGACAAGGAAATTAAAGTATTAAATGCAGTTTTTTACCTCCAAATAGATTGTAAATCAACTTTCAGGCAGCACTTAGGAGTATAGAATATCAAGCATCTAAAGGAAAGACCATTACATCTGAGTGGCAGTAACTGTTCTCATTTGTACTGTATACTGTAAATATACTGCAGTGAACACTAATGCTCTTTGGTTAGATTTTTAAAACACAAGGAATACTGAAATCAAAGGGACATGCTCAGTCTGACAGTCTGATAATTTTTTAAGAATGAACTCAAAGGGATTTCATAGACTCCTAACCCCTGAATCTCCACCTTGAGCTTTTTGCATTTCTTCTCCTGAGTGTTTAATACATTATCTTTCTCCCCATGTCTGACAGGGCCATACAAGCAGAGGACAATGCCAGGCCATGTGTCTGATAGCATAGTAAAACAAAGGGTTATTCTATAAACAAATTAAAGTTGGGTTGTTTTTGGTTTTTTTTAATGACAAAGATTTCTTTATTTTCCTTCAGATCATAGAATCATAGAATAGTTTCAGTTGGAAGGGGCCTTCAAGATGAACTGGTTTCAACCATAAGCAGGGACATCTCCCTCTAGACCAGCTTGCTCAGAGCTCCATTCTCCTGGCCTTGAACATTGCCAAAGGATGGGGCATCTGCAGCTTCTCTGGGCAACCTGTTCCCGTGTCTCACCATCCTCACAGCAAAGAATTTTTTTTGAACATTTGGTCCAAAGCTACCATCTTTCAGTTTAAAGCCATTCCTACTCATCCCATCACTCCATGCCTATGTGAAAAGTCCCATGCAGCTCTCTTGTCAGGCCCCTTCAGGTGCTAGACAGCTCTAAGGTTTCCCTGAAGCCCTCTTTTTTCCAAGCTGAACAATTCCATCTCAGTCAGCCTGTCTTCATAGGAGAGGTGTGGAATGATCCAGTCCTGTGATCATCTGGACTCGCTCCAACAGGTCCACATGCATCTTATGTTGGGGGTTCCTGTCCTGCAGACACCAGAGAACCTACTCAAGAGCTTTCTGACAGTTTCACTGCTCAAAAAACTTCTTTTATTTTCTGCAGACACTTCCTTTTGAATATGAATGCAGTGGAGGATTAAGTGTCTCACATCTGAAGTGAGTTGGGCTTGGTTTTAAAAAACAAACATTTTAGAAAGAAAAAAATTGGCAACCAGGAAAGAAGTAGGAACTGGTCAGAAATTGGGAAGAGTGGATGGTTTTAGGACCAAGTGTCTTGAATTCATGGTGATAGCAGTTTTGGCAGATGAAGAATTATAGTACTGGTTGTTTTGGAGAGATTTTTGTGCCTTGACTGCACACTTTGTTTCTTCTGGCCACAAAAAGAGAAATCACAATTGAGAGGGGTTATTAATGGGAAATGCTTTATTACTTTCCTAGGTATAATAGATGATGTGAAAAAGCAATTGTCAGAGAAAGCCAGAATCACACTGAACACTGCAGCATTTAGACCTGCTCTTGGCTAATTGCTATTCTAGAGACGTACAAAATAAAAAAAGCTAGAAGATGCGGTGCTGTTGATTACATCAGTAGGATCCACTGATCTGAGCACTCATGTGCAGCCAGCTGGCTCCTCTTTGAACTTTCTGAGGCCAGCCTTGCCTGTGGCACGTGAGCTGGGTGCAACAAGAGAGAAAGGCAAACACCATGAAAAAGTGAGGGGATAAAGAGACTGCCTGCTGAGCACTGAGCTTGATGCTCACAGGGCTGCCGATAAATATCACAGGTTTTATCTGGAAGGTCTCAGGTCTTCCCCATCATGAATTTATAATTTTTCTCCTCCTCCACTCCTTAACATTTCAGAGCAAGCAGAAGCTGGCTACTCTGCTTGCCCTAGATGAGTCACTCCTCCAGATAAGCCTGACTGACTTCAAAACTGAAGTTACTCTGCATCGAGTTGAGACAGAAAAAAGCAGACTGCAAATGAGGAATTGCTCCTGCCAAATTCCAGTACCCATCACATAAAGTAATGCTATTTCATGTGTGAGGTGACGTGCTGTTTTGAACTGACTTCAGCTGATCGTAAAACAAAAATGATATTGTAATTGTCACATAAAGGCTCCTGACATAGCAGGGGAGAAGACTTCAATCTGTCACAACCTGTTCTCTTTGAGGAAGAAAAGGTGACTGAGAAAGTGTTATTTGGCACAGAACAGTGAATCAGAAGCAGAAATACAGTCTTCTTTCATTTTTTTGGATGCGTTTACACTTGCTAATAGGCCACTTGGTGCTCTTAAAAAACTCAACTATTCGCTTCTACCTGGCAGCAGATTGAGAATCTATATTCCTAGGAACGTGCCAGAAAAATGTAAGTTGTTCAGAACCAAAAATTTCAGTCAAGTGTGCAATGCAACAGTTTAAAACAGAGAATGTTTCACTGACCTGTGGACAGGATCCTCTCCACATGCAGTGCTGCGGCCGGGGAATTCCTGCATGGCTCTAAGGCAGGAAAATTGCCTTTGTGCTTTCCAGTGCCTCCACTTCTGAAAGAACTCAGCCCACTTCTAGAAAACTTCTTAATGTGGAAACAAGGCTCAAAAGAAGTTACAAAGGTGGATATTCAGACCCTCAGACTTTGGTTGGAATGCCTAATTTATCATTAGGGAGGCTGGGGAGGCATGGGAGAATGTAAGCATAGAGAGACAGTGAACCTCCCTTCAGAGGAGCCTCCTGAACCTGAGCAGTACTGCTGTGTAGCAGTGCAATCAGGCAGTCACCTCACCATAAAGGAGATGAGCCAGGCCTTTTTCAAAGGAATTCTTCGATGAGTCAACAGCTGTCAAAAAACATTTGCTTGATATTTTTGTAGAGAAGAAAGAGAAATATTGAAAAACTCTTTACTATTCTGATAAGCATAGCCATAACCAGACAACAGTATATCATCCTGGAACACAGGAACTTTTAGGACATACTACTAGATGGAACTCTTCCATCTCTGCTCTTCTTAATCCTGACATGGGACACCTGATGGGTGTGCTAAATGGCCCACACCCAGCAGAGACTGAAATACCCTCATCATGCATATCTGATAGCAGCCATTAGTGAACACAACCTCCTGGAACTGGAGGTGGTGGTAAAATGGGCTCAAGTCAATAAGGAATACCAGTCTCCAAACTGCTGTCAGGCCTTTACTCTACACAGGCCATCTTACTCTGCTTGGCTTTGGGGTAGAGAAAATTAAAACTGAGATTAGCAGTCACTTTGGGTTATTGCTAGCAATCACAAGATCAGGAGAATTCAATTTATTGCTACAAGAGTTCACTGGGATCACTTTAATACTGGATGATGAGAGGAAAACCTGAGTTTGAAGCCCAGCTGTGGAGGAAAGGAGGAGACACTGGGCAACTTTTATGTAGTGTTTGTGAAGGAGATACTGGTAAGTTTTAGCTGTGGAAATACTGAACACAGAAAAATATTCATGGACTGCAGAAGACTGACCAGAAGGCCAGTGTGAAGTGAGCACTGGTAGAACCAAAAGCTCTAAGGTGAATTTTGACCCCATTGGGTTTGATGTAGGAGAGGTAAGCAAGCTTGGGCATGCACATGAAGCAGGGCTTTGGGAATGGGCAGTTCAGTTTGCTGGTGGATCCTGTACCTGTAGAGGGAGAGGCAGACAAGGCAGGAGTCAAACATCTTAAATTTACTCTTCTAACTGTTACTAGTCTCAGGTGATAAAGATGTAATAAGGCTTGGGATAGTGATTGCAGTTAAAATCAGGCAGAAGTGAGCTGCTTGCTCTACTGGGACAATCAGCAGGAATTGTTGGGTTGAACTGAGGGTTTGGGACATATGCTGAGAGGCAGATGCTTTGCTGAGTTTTACTGTCTTCATCTTGATTGGGGTTAAGGGAAATGGGATCTGAAGTGTTTAATCAATTTTTGGTCTGAGGCCCAGGGTGATAGGATGGCAGCAGGTTTCCCCAAGGAGCTTAGAGAAGATTAGTTTTCATTTGAGGTTTGGAAGAACTGCAGAAACTTTGGAGCTAAAATGAATCCTCAGTCATTGTCTCATTCTTCTCCCAGCCCTACAGACCCAGTCAGATACGAGACTTTTATCAGTCTCTTCTCTAAACCTAACTTGCACATCAAAAGAAGTTCACATGCCCTTCCTCACAGTACAAATGACTACCCGCCCTTCAGCCCCAATTGCAGTCCAGTGACCTTGCAGGGTCAGTGCTATTAACACTCCTGAAGCTGCTGATTCCACTACCCCATCCTTTAAACCTAGCTCTAATACTAACCCTCATCCTTGGTATATTTTAGCAGTCTGTATCTACTCCAGGGTTATGCACAAGCCATTTGCTCTGCTGGCATTTGTGCTCAGTCCAGCTGAGTGGGTCTCTTGAGACTTTCTGACATCGCTCATCCTCATTCCCATCACAACACAGACACTTCTGCTGGACCCAAGACAAAGAGGGTGCTTGCCCCAGCATCTGTGATGTGAAGCCCCCGGCCAGAGGGGTTTTTTAATTAGTGAAATTGAGACAATGCCAAAAGACAGGCAAGGACCCTAAAAATCTTTTCTGATGAACACATCACATGCAAATGTAACAAAGCATAGAAAGCTGTAAGCTGCTTTACTTCTCAGATCATTGGTTGATGATCCCACTTTCTCATTTACTCAGAAGGAACAAGTCACTGACCAGACACTGTTCTTTTCAGCAGCTGAGACAGGGTGTCAAGAAACGGTCCTCTTTAAGATTTCTTAAGGGGGTGTCTTAGGGCCTGCTGCTGAAGATGGTATTATTCCCAAGCTACCTGCCTGCCAATACTTGTTAGGTTCTGCACAGCCAGTGCATGATAGGCCTTGGCACAATGTGTATATTTGGCAAGACCGTGAAGCCATACTTGTGTTTGGGTCACTTTGTCCTGGTTTTTTATCTAAGCTTTTTCTTATCAACAGCACTTTTTCAGTAAGCTAATAATAGCCCTGGAAAAATTCGATGTATCAGCATAAAGGTTTCCAATGGCTAAAGATTGAATTTGGAAGTGTATGCTGCACAAGGGTGAGCAATGAGGAGGCTGATGTGTTGGCTCAGGCTAAGGTATGGCCTTGCATTTGCTCAGGGAGGCCAGTGGTGAGGTTTTGCTGTCGTCTTTATCTGAATCATCAGTTAAGCCCTTTGAGATCCAGTGATTAACTCAGTTCTTTGGGTCCAAACTCTAGTTCTACACCAAGCCATTAAACCCCAGACTAACATAATCTAAAGCACATTATTCCCACTCAGCCCTACCGCTGGGCATGCTTTACTGTGCTTATGCTCTTCTGAGCTTTATGATCTTCCCAGCAATAGCACCTACTTTTCATCCTCATCAGTCCTTAGCCCCAGTCTCAGCTCCAGCAAGAGTATTAAGAGACTTGAGCAAACTCAGGTCTTCAGAAGTCATGAATACCAGCCTAGATTGAATCACAGCCTTTCAGTCTGGAGGAGCCAGCCAGAAATATTCAGCTCCAGCTTTTCCAAAGACAGACACCAGCTGATGCCATTCCTAAACTTGTATTAGTGTCCATGTGGAGCAGCCTGTGCTGTCTTTGTGCCATGAACCCCTAAGGCAGAACGATGCTTCAGGAAGCACTCAACAACAGATGAGCTTTGCTTACGGTATCAAACTTGTCCTTTGAAAATGCCAGTGCAAGGTGCATTTTAGTTTGCCTTTTAGCTATAGCCCAAGCAGAGGCTTTGAACAGTGTCCTTTCTTCTAGTTTTCTTTATGCAGAAGTACAGCAGGAATTGCACATACGAGTCAATAAATGTTTGTGAATAAAGACTGCTTCTCTCAAAGCCTCATTGTAAAACAGACACCTCAAAAAACAGACATGTATGTCATGCTGTTGTTGGTATTTTGGCACTGCTTTTGAGAAAGCTGGAGTGCAGTAGTTTAGTCAAGGTCATGAGAGCTGTTCCCTTAGGATGATGCACATTTTCCTGGGCAAATAATCGTAGTACTATTTATCTCCAAGCTATGTTTTCACAATAGAGTAGAATCAATGTATCTGATTCCAGTTCAAGTACATTCATTTTACTTACCAGTGGAAATTGATATTACTGGTCTTTGATAAGTACTTAAATTAATTCCTTCTAGACATTTCATTTAATGCCTTTCAGCCTGATGGAGTTAAATTAGCAGGACTAACTACTTAAGAGTACTGAAAAGAAAGTAAAACATTTTTAGGATTAGACATTTGAGACAGGTTTACACTAGTGTATTAAATCCATGCAATGCAGGTGTTAAAAAGGGCTTCAGTTACTCCCTAATTAGAAACAAACCTTTGATAAGACAGTGTGTGCATCTCTAGACATGAGTTTCCCTGTGGATGGGAGAACAGCATTGCTATGCACACCAAGCTGCCACAATTTTTTTAAATAGCACTGTGGTATCCCTTCTTCTAGAGAAAGGTAGTGTTCTCAGAGTAAGTGGTAATTTAAATGTATTATTTTCCTTGGTTTGTTTAAGAGCACTGTTCAGAGCAGCAGAGCTGCTTTCACTCAGCAGGACCATATTGCTGCCTGAAGCCTGGGATCAAGCACCCACTGGTCTCCAGTCACACCAGGGAGGTCAGATGTGAAGCACCACCACTAATTGGCTTTACTTGGCTCTCTTACTGGAAATTGCGGATCTGTTGGCACCTCAGTGTCTCCTGCCATTTTGGGGGAGAAGGCCCATGAAAGCTTTCTAATTGAAAGGCATGAACCACTATCCCCAGCTGGTCTGACAGAATGGGAAACTTGCATGGGCAGTTCATGCTTTACCCGCATCACCTCCTGGGTCAGAGTCTCGAGGTGGGATTACCCAGTGTGGGGGAAGAGGCAATAGGTCATTTTGGACTTTTTACTCCGGTGGACACTGCCTGCAAGTAGCTTATGTTATGTGCAAATGAAACACATCTAATAAGAAAATCTGGAATATTTAAGTATCTTCCCAAATGTTCTTACTTTTTACTGAAAAGGTCAGAAAAGAGAAGATGCATTCCAGTTTTTTCCATAAAAGCAGTGCCCCAAAGATTTCTTTGAAAGATACACAAAGTGTCTCTGATATTGGTTTTTTTCCATGAAAATATGCCATTTTTCAGACAGAGAATGCTATATCACCTGTTTGTCAGCTTTCTCCTTAATTTATATTTTATCAATAATATTTTGCATTCACATTTGTTTAAATGTGCGAGGCCTGGATATGTGAAGATCTGGAAGCAATTACTGAAATCTTTAATTTAAAAAATAATCTCTACTTTCTGTTCCCTCCTCCTCTTCCCTCCACGCTCTCCACCCCACTACCCCCCAATGCAAAGTAGGAGATGCAAGCTTGGAAAACTTGGAAGAAGCCTGAATTGAATGTATTTGAGAAATACCTTTTGTCAGAATAAGCGGGAAAATGCAGTGTTCATGTGCTGAAATGTCACCCTTCAAAGTACTTTTCATACAATAAAATATTTCCAGTTAAGCTACTATGAAGTCACTCTACTATGGTAGCTGTGTTATGAATATGGATGTTTATTTTCCAAACATTTCTTCTAGGAATATGGGTTTGTTCTGTGTGGCTTTGTGCATTATAGCCATAATTCTGCTTACTTCCCTTCTCTGAGTCTTATGGAACCTTCTTGTTAATGGCTCAGTGATAGTGGCACCTTCCATTTCCATCTTTCTTTTTATTTAATTAGTCATTTTACTGCTTTACAGATATGTCAGCTAAGAGGAAATGTCATTGTGTACATTACATCTGTGTCTTTAGTATTGGGCATTTTTGGTGGCATTCACAAGCCAGGATTTTTTCCTTTTTCTTACATCTACATCTGGCAGTAGTCTGTGTGCTAACAAAATTTGGCATAATAGAGTTTTTATTCTTAGAGAAGTAAATAAAAATTAGTTCTGAAGAAACTGCTGATATTTCAGTTTTCCCTTAAAGGGAAAAAAAAAGGCAAAATCTGTTGCATTTTATATTTACAGTCATTTCCAGAATATTTAAATCTCTGGGTAGACTACAGTTTTAGCAGAATTCAGTGAGATATCCTTGACTCAGGATGCAGGTGTAAAGTAAGTGTGAAATTAGGGAGGAAAGTTTGTGAACATGGTGCTGCTTCTGTCTTTCACTTGTTTACTCTTCCTTGTGCCGAGAACCAAAAAAATGCGGGTAGGAAAGGTCAGAGAGAGGAGATGAAGGAAGTGAGTCTCGGGGTTTCTTTAGCTTTCTCTGCTGCGCCAGGAAAACTTTGCAATTTAGAGAGACGCATTCAAACAAAGAGACAGACCACCAGTCGAGCCCTAAAAGGTACTGTCATAGGTGTGTGTCGTGGGCTGTAAGTGTTCTCATTTTAGGAAATAAGTAAATGCCAAAGGGAAAGTTCCTATATTGGAGCAAAGGCCAACCTGCCTGTGTGCAGGAGAAGAGCTGGATGATGCTGTAAGGCTGGATATGCTGGTGTGGGAGTGCTTGTTTGTACTGGGCAGTGGTAAGCAGCTGTGATGGATGGAGAAGAGGGAAATAAAGCAATTCCAGAAACATTTTGGTGTTGAAACTTTTGCCCAATTGCTCAAGACAGCATATTTTTAAAAACAACAAACCAAAACCAAACAGAAGATATTTGCATTTGTGTGATTTGAGTTGGCTTAAATGCAATACTGTCTTCTCCTAGGTGTGTATCTCTGCTATGCTATGAAAACAAAATGGTTCTGTATTTGAGCTTTTTATTGTGTTGTCTCTTTTCTAACTTGTCTGTTGAGAGTTATTCTCCCTAATCTTCTAAAGTGTGATGAATGCACATCAGCATTGCATAGCAGGCTAAAGGAAATTTAGTCATAAAGGGAAAATAATTGTTTTCTGTGGCACTTTTGTCCTGCAGGAAACCTAAATTAAACAAATATAAAATCTTGGGGAAGTGGAAGGAAGTGGTAGAATGTTAAAGCACTTAAGTCTCCTATTCCTTCTTGAGCTTTTTACTCTCTTTCTGTTAAGCACGAGTATCTCTCAGATTTGTTGCTTTCTGAGAAGAGTCGTGTCTGCATTTGTAGCTAAGGAGCATCAAATGGCTTAATCAGAGTGTTTTAGAGTAAGTCAAATGTTGTTTGGTCTCTGGTGCACAGCACAGCTTTCATTTAAACTACAGGCTGACATCCAGAAGAAACTCAGGCCATGCTGCTTCTGCCGTGGCTTCATTCTCTTCCTGTGCCCTTGGTGGCTGGCATGAGAGCCACAGGCTGCCCTGAGGTCCAAGGGCTTCCTTGCTCACCATGCTGTGCCCCAGCCCTGTGCTGGCAAGTACGTGCAACATCTGCACCCATGAATTACAAGCCTCAGAAAGCAGGGCAGGCAAACAGGGCTCACTCTTTCCCTCTTTGTCATCTTACAGTTTCCTTTAAAACTGTACAATCCTCCACAATGGGACAAAATACCTCATTATTTCTCAGCTCTCCTGAGGTTGCGTGTTCTAGTGATGCCATTTGCCACCCACATGACAGGAGAGAAGATACAGGCAAGGGATGCAGTGCTTGGATTGGCTATTGCAGCCACCAAAGTAGTAAAGTTGCTTGTGCGTGCTTAAGTAATGACAATGCTGAGGGTAGTGGAGAAGAGTCCCCCAGGAGCAGAACATGAACATTAATTATAGGGGGGAAAATATATTATTAACATCAGACTGCACACTACAGGAGATCCCAGTGTGACTATTAAAGGAAGTTAATTACCACCTCTTTTTACCTTTCAGATCAACTCTTCTTTATAATGAGAATAATTCCTTCATTGTTACCACTAGTATTATCAACTGTAGGAGAATAATTCTTTCCTCATATCCCATTCACAGCTATATTGCATCTCTGTGTTTTGAAAATAAATACTTCCAGGGGAGGTATTGCATCCCCTTTAAGGGGAAATTCCCCAGGCTCAGCCCAGGCTGTCTAAAATGGGGCAATATGCTAAAATACTCATTCCTCTGCACTGATTCTTGCGAAATAGAATTCTCTGTTTAAACTATTTTCCACGTAACCCACCACACTAAAATAGAGCAGTTAAGGAGATACTCTTTTTTAGACTACTCCAGCTTCACAACGCTCATTTCCAGATCCCAGTGTATTTTCCAAATACATCTTGTGTGAACTCACATGAGAAATTTTTTCTGGCAAAGTCAGAATTGAGGTCAAAACTGGACTAAAAGAAAGCTCATTACAACTTTAACATCTGTAATCCACCCTGAGGAGAGAAATGAATGCAGCGAGCAGGCCATGGATGCATTGTTTCCATTGTACTCTTGATTAACTTATAATTCACAAGTGAGGGACTGTGAAGGAGACTGCTGACTGATGGAAGGTCACCAATTCCAAGAGGAAATAAATGATTTATAGGCATCCCATTCATCACTTTATTTGTGTAACAGCATTTGGGACTCTGTCTCTGTAGAATAAAGTTCATTTAAAATATTTTAATATTTTTGCAAAGGCAAGGCTGGGGAGCTTGTGTAAGCTCGGTGACAAAAGAACTGTATGTAGAATCCACATCATCCCAGGGCTTGAGGTGACTTTTTCCTTGAAGAGGGTGCTAATTCCCCAAATTCCTCATGATTGTCCTTGGATAGAGGCCAGTAATTTTTGTAATTTTTTCCATGCTGTGTGAAGATCTGCTGCCACCCTATTATTTCTAGTGTAATAATAGTTCTAAGCTTTGCTGTAAGGTTCACCTTTGCATTACAAGGAGCACTCATTTCTCAGAAAATCCTTTATTACAGCTGTGTCTTTAATTAATGTCAGGTTCCCAAATTCAGGTAAAATATGAAGATATGGCATCAGTTGATCACTTTTTTTGTAGAAAAGCAGATAGCCAAATATCTGCAAACATGCATCAAGCTGCTGAAGCAGTATCTCCCTTTACCACATGGAAATGGAAGCAGTGAAACAGGAGCTAGTCTAAGCCTGGAAGCAGTAGGAAGAAGTCAGGATACTCCACTTGTAAAGGCTGTAGAGAATTTGGGTCAAATAAGACAGAAAACCAGAAAGTGGGTGGTAATACAGACATCAGGGCCAGATGAAGAAAAGCCCTTTGCATATATATCCCTGTTTTTCCTTCTGTTATGTAATACTGTGGCATTAGGGCAGCTAGACATGAATGAAATACTTTATTTTCTCTTCTCTTCAGTTTATTGCAGAAATAATAAATGCTGTGCTGCACAGGCTCAAATTGATGTATGTGATCTTCTGTGGTTTTGGTGGCTAATAGGATTGCTTTGGAGCAGGTCAGTGCACATTCACACTTTCCATTGCTTTGGACAAAAGCAAACTAAGTGTACCATGAAAAATATCATCACGTAACATGGCATCAAAAAGATGATGTATGTCTTTACTGCGATATTTTTATTATGCCTCAGAGAAAATCCACTTTAATGCATAGCTGCAAAAAACCCCACCGGTCTTAGGGCAAGAAAGACACATACTAACCAGAATGGACTAGCATTTTCTGTCACATAAACTGGCAGAACTGCAAAAATGCATGAGATGGGGCATAAGCCACATCTTTCTGAGTGTTTTGAGGGAGGATTTTAGTGGTAAATTTGAATTAATGAAGTCTTAATGCTGCATTTTGTTTTAATGCCTGTTTGGAAGGACTGAAATGCTAAATAAAGAAACAAGGGAAAGCTATAGCATGTCTGCAGAATATTAGGTTGTGGAGGAATCAAGGCACAATATTAACATAAATTTTTAAACAGCAGAGGTCTTCTTTGTTCAGCCTACTGTGCACCAAATATGACACTCAGTATGATGAAAAAAAAAAATGTTCAGCCAAATTTCATCTGTGTCATATGTAGAGCGTACAGCATGATTGGAGCTGTCCTGTGCAGGCAAATCCTCACCCAAACCATGACTCCAGCTAGCAGGAAACCTCTTCATAAAAGAGGCGGCTGCTGTATTTGGTCATTCTAGCTCCATTTCAGTGACTCTGTGTGTAGTGCTAGATCACAATTCCAGGTCAGCTTTACAGAGCTTTAGCTCCACACATTTCAAAAGACTTACTGTTGAGTAAGAGCAGCGTCTGGCCTCATTTCTCTGTCCCAGCTGACATGCTGGAGGATGCCAGTAGGCAAATGGTGTTTCCCTGAGCCACACCTGGATGGGGATGGCTGCAGGAAGAGGCTGTTCTCACCAGGGGTGTGAGCAGCAGGAGGGCAGGTTCATGCACCACAGAGAGGGCCAAAATCCAGACTGAGCCCAGGGTAATAGGTTTGATAATTTAGGAATAAGGAAACAGCAGATACCTTTGAATACACGTTAACAGCAACCAGGTCAAAGACTTGATTTGTGGCATTTAGGTTTTGAGAGACAGAAGAAGCAGCAGCCCGTCTGCTGAGACATGGCGCAAAGCTTCGGTCTTCATTTGAACATCTCTTTGGGTTGACAACCTGTGATCCTTCTTTCAAATGTGTAGTGTTACTTTTTTTCCTTCCTGTGGTTTCCACATGACAGCAGCTGCTTCGGTCTGCAGTTTAGTTCTTCAGGAGTAGTCTAGAGGAGGAAAAGTGTCTGCATCTGTGAAAGGGGTAATACAGGAGGTTAGAGAACATCTGTTTCCCAGGGAACCTTCTTAATGTACTTCACCACTGACCCAAAGATACATTGCAATCCATGATAGTCAGTGCAATTCCTAGCAGCACCTGGATTTTCTTTCAAGGTTTCTTACCCAGCTTTGCCCAGCCTGTTATTGCTTGTCTGTACAATCGAAACTCATCCTAGCAGCCAACACAAAGTAGTTGAAAGCTAGCTATGAATTTAGAAGCTGTGCTAGCTGTTCAGAAATTTATTATCTTTTTTTTTTTCTGGGTAATGGGCAAGTTATAACCTTTCGATATTTCAGCAAAAGAGCAGCAGAAGATACCCCGGAGGACAGGCTGTCTAAGCTCTGATCCTGTATCTGAAGTCCAGTACCAATGTTTTCTCTCAAGAACAAAGTAATTCATTCAGCTAAAAGAGAGTGAGATTGACTTTGAAAATTAAAATCAATGGTTTAATTCAATACACATACAATTACCAGCTGTCAAATGGCATGTAATGCACTTTTACTGAAAAAAAACAACGGCACAAAAGACGAGAAAGGAGGCTTTGACAAATGTTAGGATTCTCATAATGATGTTTTTTGTGTGGTTTTGAAAGCAAGACTGCAAAGTTAAGCACTGTAGATGATAGGGCATTATGCAGGGGGCGTAAAAGGACCAGTGGTGTTTTTCAGAACACATATCACTGCTCTCTGTAATGCTCTGTTGTCACAAATACATGGTGATTAGCTATTTATCAGCGTGAAAGCACATCATAAAACATTCCACATATCATTGAGTTTCTAATAATCTGTGTCACTGTGAAGATTAATACATTAAGTCACTCCACAAACTTCATGAAATACATTTCTCTGCCAAGATTTGTGTTGGGTTTGGCAAATGAAGGATGAAATGCTGATGAAACGGGAACTACTTTTGTTGACTAGTCTGTGAAATAACACATTTGTTTTTCCACTCTTTGACACTGTTTTGAGGGGATAATAAGGGTGCCCCTGGTAGCACTGTCAGCTTCTGAAATACCTCACCTGCCTGCTCTGCTACTACAGTCCTCCCTAGACTGTTTTGGGCTGTGATTTACCTATACTGAACCCCTGCAGAACTTCTTGCTGTGTGAGGGCATGCTAAAGACCGGCACTGCATATCAAGGTCCATATTTTCAATTGTGAATGTCAAGAGATCAGCACTTAAATCTGTATTTACCCATTGGACTAAGTACCCTCCCAAGCATCCACACGTCCTTCAACTCCAGATTTATCACTGCCTCTATTGTCACGTGTACTTTCCCAGAGCTCCACTGTGTCTAAGGATACCCTGAAAATCATGTTTTATCTAAAAGACAGCCAGTATAATTACTGTTTCTGAAAACAAACAAAATAAGAAACTAATCAGCCTTAACATTGCAAAATGGGAATTGTCTCAAATCACAGAAGAACTCTGAAAATCCATCCACATATTAAGATGGCTAAATATACTGCCATCACTAGCTTAACACCATGTGTTTGAGAATGTTGCCCTGAGCCCACTCAGTACATGGTTTGGAATTAGATGAATGATGAATCCAAAGGAAGTACAACTTGCTCAGGTTAGAGTGTGACTGATGACACCCATCTCTAGTTCAGGGGGGAAGGTGGAAGTTCATTTAGATTGATTTATTAATGTTTTTTCAAGACTCAGTAATATACTTGATAATTAATGGCACAGAAATACGAGTTCAGCTGAAAACCTTCATAAATTAAAAGTATTTAATTTAATAGTAATTTAGAGGATTTTGCAAAGTGCCAGAGCAAGATAACTGCATTTGCAGAGGAAGCAAGATGGAGAGAATTGTCTCCTGGACTGATGCAAGTAATACATCTTTATAGCCATGTGGGTCAGAATTCAGTAGCAGTATTACAATCCTTCAGATCAACATTTCCATGAAGAGAGAGAAAATATATCAGGAAAAATATTGTCTCGTATTCCACTCCTCACTCTTTAGCTGCCTAGAAATTTACTGTGTGCTTCACGCAGTACGCAGTGAAGTATAGTTTAAGACTTCTCATTATTTCTCAGGAAAATGTCAGTTTGAAAATAGCTTAGAACAAGGCAGTGCACTAAGTGAAGCACAGCTGCAACAGCCTTGTGGTTCTTTCCTGTAAAATATTTCCGAGTGATAAAGAGAGAAGAGCAAATCTAAGGAAAGAGAGCCTTTTAATGCATTTCTGTTCCAACTTCCCCTGAGTAACAATAGCTTAAACCCTTTTGGATACCCAAGCAGTTGGATGGCCTGTTTGGATACCCAAGCAGCTGGATGCCTGTTTCTCATGGCCAACGCGTACATCAGGCTTTGGCTGTGGGAAGCACCCACGTGCTTCCAGATATCCATCACCAGCCCAGAAGCAGGGCCTCTGACTCAGGCACTGGATCCAGTGCACAGGAGGATTGCACTGGAGTGCAGGGAGTGGGGATAGTGTGTGCTTGGGCAGAAGGACCAGTGCCATGGTTGCTCTCCAGAGGAGAGGTCCTGGCCCAGAGTGCCATGGACAGGGACAGGACAGGGAGAAGCTCTTGCTGCTGCACAGATAGCCCATAACTGGGTTCCCAAAATGTACATCTATCAGCTTCCAGAAGCTGGACCAAGATAGCTGGTTTTTGAAAAAAACAGGGCAGTTAGACATAAATAGAGCAGCATTGGAAAGGGTGGGTGACACAGACAGATGTCAATGTGCTCTGCAAACGTGCTTACTGAATTATCTGTGCAATTTTCCCATTAATTTAGGTAATATGGTGCATTTAGCTTAGGAAAGGTAGATTTTACTTTTTTCTGCCTCGTGTCCTTGAGAGGGAGGTGGTTTGAAACAGCAGGGTAATAATTTTCAAAGAAGAGAGCAAAAGGTCTGGGGCTGAGATTTGGATGAGGATGTCCCTCTTTTTCTCATGCTTGTTTGAAAAAGCCCTACTTTGCTTTGGGGGATTTGAGTGACTCCCTGCAGCAGATTTTAGGACTGGAACATGTTCAATCATGGTCAGAGAGGATAAAGTGTACTTAATTCTCTGCTCTTTAGGTGGTTTACATTGGCACAGGCTGAAAGATTTAGAGTGCTGAAGTTTACACATTCACAGAGTCTTGGTGTTCAGATTTAACATTATGTACTTTTTTCACTTGGAAGTAGAAAACAATAGGAACCAGCAGAAAAGTTTTCTCAGGATCTTGCCTTTTGAATATTTGAAGAAGGGAGGCTGAGGACGGAAAAAAACACCCACAGAGAACCTAAGATTTTTCTGTCTAAAAGCGAAAGATCCCCAGACCCGAATACCCCTGAAATAGTGTGGTGTAGGATGAAGTATAAATTTTTCTAAGTGAAATGCTGTGACATCAAATTTTATACTACTTGGCACAGTTTTTATAAATTGATATCTTTTTGCAGACACTAAAGTTGCTACAGTTTCAATAACCACTCTTGAGACTGCTTTAAACCTACCCAACAAGGAGGAGCAATAGCATTTTTGCAAATAAACTTCCCAGTCCATTCAGTCCTAACAGCATTTTTCCCTAGGGTCCCCAAAACTGCCTTTGAGGTCTCTCTTTTTGTAAGGATTTTTTTTTAATTTTTTTTTTTAAACAGGACATAGGACTTTCCATTTTCTCCTCATCTCAACTCACAGCCCTTCCAGTTACCTCTCCAAGATGCTCACGAGACTGTGGGCCAGAGGATCCAACCCGACCCCAATCTCAGCCCCCTGCCAACTGCTTCTCCTTCTTTCCTCTTTCTCCCTCTCCCTGCTCTCCCCCAAACTGAGTTGCCATACACAGGCTTCTTTTGGAGACACTGGGTAAATACGTAAACCAGCAGACCTGTGGTGAGCTGCATTGATCCTGAACTGCATCTCTACAGCCAGATCAGATAATGTTTCAAGAGCTGCAGTCGTAGTACTGGCTACAGAATGGATGGGATGTAAAGTACCTTTTTTTCTGCAGGATATTTAGTCCCATTTTTTAGGTTATCTGCAAAATTCATGGTGCATTGACGGTTCAAGTCCTATTTTTTCATATGTGGTGCTCCAGTAAAGGCTACGGCACTCTACATAAACAAAATGTCTTACAACTTGACTTGAGATCTAGAATTATGTCAAGTTTTACCCCCTCCTAGTTTTTTCACTGGTAATTATGAAAGATAGGAAACAGTGTGCAACAACTGATACCCTTCTGGACATGGACACACACTTAGCATGCCTGTATGAATATTTGACACAGATGGCAAATAAAATAGCAAGTCAGCTTGAGATTCTGACAGCAAATTTTCTTGCAAGTGAAAAGGGAAAATGCACATTAAGAGTGGAAAGCAACACCCATCAGAGCCAAAAGATGCTTTCCTCCCAATATCATTTGCCACAGAACAGAGATTATTTTGCAGTTCTAAGTCATGCAGTACATTAGTGCAAGGTGAATCAGCACATCAGTATTTCACTGTGGTTTTCTGGCTGTCTCTGTTCCTTTTCAAAGTTAATATCTGGCAGAAGCATAATTTGATCTTTTGCTTTGGGGCTTTTAATGACTTCTCTGTTTCTGAACTGCCGCATTTGAGAGAATAAGCTAAAATCTAAGTGCACTTTACACTCTATGGACTGTATCCTTCATTTAGCCTGTGTTCAAGAGAACATTAGCCTGAGACTTCTTAAAATCTCTGCTTCATTTTGGTCAATAGGGAGAGTTTAATGTACAATATGAAGTAGGAAGATTTTGGTGTATGAATAAAAAATATTAACAAAAGCAGTTATACTTCTCTCTTGTTCCCGCATTTCATCAGTTTAAAGCTGTTTTTATGCTAATCAGTGCTGGATCACTGGAATGCTCTATGAATAAAATACAGAGTTTTTAATGTTGTTTCCTTATGTAGGATCCTTAAGAGGGTATCTGAATTCTGGAGCCAGATCAATTTTAATTGATTCTAAATAATCAGATTCCAAAGTGCCTATATATTGATATTAATTATTTCAGGCTCTGCACTTAAATTGAACACACAGCTTAAGTTGTAAACCTGTGTTCTTCAGAATCCCCCTTTTCAAGTCACAGATATATAAATGGATGGTTGGGATAGAGTTTATTCCCAGGGGACCAAAAGAGAACAATTCTAGCAGCCTTGCAAGCTCCCCATGCAGCACTGCCACACACATCATGTAACACAGCCGTGTTGCACCACAAAAATAGAACATCTATCAATTACGGTTGAAAAGGCAAAACCTCCCTCTAAAATTCAAGACAAAATCCCCTGAGAATGTTGAAGCCAATAGCAGAAAAAAGGACACAAGGTGCAGAAGAACTGACAAATTAGAGAATTCCCCATGTGGGAAGGCAATATCAGCCCTTAAAGCTGGCCTTCCACTGGAGAATGATTACGAAGAGATTTTTCCTCTTTCTGTACTGGCTTTGGGGTTGTTTCTCCACATCTTATTTTTTATCATGCTGACCCATAAGAGTTACCACTAACTAAAAATAAAAACCAGGAAGTGCTGAGTGTTTGGTACTGTAAAGGTTTGAATTTTCATCTCATAACGTTTTGTTTTTCAAATCACTGTATTCCCAGTAGCACAGCAAGAATCATTTGCTTTAATGCAATTGCTAATAATGATGATATCAACACAAACCTCTGTTTGTTCATATGTTGAGCTCATTGAATAAAGAAGCTTATCATTTATCTGTGTAGAAGCTTTTAATTAGTTTTCTGAATTTACTCCAGAGATTAATGGGCAGATGATATTCAATATATGCATTATTGTTTTAATTTCGTTATTGAGATATCTGAATTTGTATGCTCTTCCCTCTTTGATCCTTTACTTTTTTTCTCTCTATTAGATAATTGTAAAATATTTGAGTGCAAACAGACTCATAAAAAAACTCCACTAGGCCATTGCACCTGGGTGGCGGTAGGTGGGTCATAACAGAACAGAGCAGCAAATTCCACTCTGTCAGGGATTATAAACTTTACTCAGAAAATACTGTGTCACGGAAAAGTGTTACCTGCTGGAACTTTTCAGGATTTCCAGTAAGTTGAGGAGGTTCCTTTTCCTGCTAACACACAGCACTAATAGTTTGTGTATTCAGGCATTTCTTCTTTAATTGAGATTTTTTTGACCTTTTCCCCCAGCTGACACCTTTTCCCCTGGTCATCAATTGCTGTTGGCCACTGCAGCATGGCTCCTGCCATCCCTCCGTATCCTGCTTAACCATGGGACTCTTCCAGTATGGCAAAGTTGTCCTGTGCACCTTCCTGCTGCCTCCACCTGACAGGTTCCTCTTTCAGGCAGTGGGTCACATCCTCTGCTTATGTGGGAGGTGCACGTGCTCTTGTTGAAGTCCACATGAGGACCCAGAGCAGATGAAGCTCAACCCTTGGCCTGTTTAGGGAAAACTTTGTCCTTTCAGTGGAGCAGTGGTGTCACTGACTCCTGATGGCAGCCAATATTCACAGCCTACTGCCATCCTGGCTTAGGGACTGTGCCCTTTTGTTGCCAAGAGAGGAAATTGAGCCCAAGCTGCTGAATCCATCTTTGCTTTTCTTGATTTATGGTGTCTTGGGAGAAGGTGCATCTTCGAAGTGCAGATAAAAGGGAATGGAAACCCTCAGTAAACAGGGCATCATTTTTCTTAAAAATAGTGCCCTGTGTAAATGTAAAGTTCAACATTATGGCTTTGTTGGCCCAGTAGGAGAGGGATTAAAAATGCTCGTTAATGGGATTTAAAAGCAGGAGTTCAGTTATATTAGCTACAAAAATATAATTATCATAATTAAGATTGCAAAGCGCTAACGAAGTTCTTTAATAATTATCCTTTTTCCTTAGAGATTCATTTTGTAAAACCCGATTTGAATTTTACATCACGCTGAAGAAACTTTGTCTTTGTAGAAATGGGAACCACTGGTAGCATGAAGGGTCTGAGAAAAACAATACTTGGCGCATAGCTGGAGTATGGCTCAGTCTGAGACAGGAGGGACTCAAGGGCATCAATGTTCAAGATGGCACAAAATACAGGTGCAGCCTTAGTCTGATGCTGTAGCTGAACTCTTGGCAGGTTTATGGACTCAGACAGAAAACTGGGAGTCTGCAACTAGAGAACATTCCTCCCCAAAGTGTCATGCAATCAGGCAGGTTGAGTGTCTCTATCCTTGCTGTCTTTAGGCTTGGTGATGCCCAGGCAAACCCTGAAACCTCCTGCCTTGCTGTGATCAGCAATGACCTTCAAACTCCATAGGTTGTGTTACCTGCAAGGAGACAGCAAGCAGTACAGAGCAATGATCTGTATGGTCACAGGCTTGCAGGGTCCCTTCTGAAAAGAAAGAGACAGCAAGTTCTCAAAATTAAATGACAACAAATTGTCCATTTAAAAATATCTCCCCCAAACAGCTTTTCATGATTCATCTCCCCAGATGATTAAATATTTAGTTCTGCTGACAGGGATATGATAGTTACTATAGAGCAGAAAATTTAGTGCAGTGTGTGAGTTATAAGCAGATGTGTTATCAAGCTGTTAACACAAAAGCGATGGGATTATTGGTGTTGATATCTGTATTTATTTCTGTAATATCGTATAGGGATTTTTTTCCTGTCACCAGCAGATCTAGGCCACAGCTTTGGCTCTTGCATGGGGCATGGAGGTTGTCTTGCAGGGTCTCTGCAGGGACAGTCCCATTGTCCCCTCATGCCTCCCACCTCCAGCCCCATCAGTGGCAGAGCAGCTGAGCACCCGTGAGTGTCACCGTGCTGCCATGCCCATGAGGATGGGGAGGCCAAGGAGAGCACTCACTGCCTGGCTCAAGTCCCAGTCTGCTCCTTGGAGCTTGGCCCTCCAGTTCTTGCTGGTTTGAAGAAGCAAACAAATCCCACATGGGCAGGGTGAGGGCAAGTACAGTGAGAGAGGACAGTCCTTCACCCTAGGTCCTGTTTAATGAAATGGGAGATGCTACATCAGGATAGGTCCCTAAAACCCAAAGGAAATTTGGCTTCATGTTTAGTTTCTGCTTTCCTGATGAAATCTCCACAGAAACATGTAGTCTGCTTTTTCAGCATCTTATGTATGGAGGGAATGATCACAGCTGGTGTAAATTGTGACAATTAATTGAATAACAGTGTCAAAAAATCAGAATTGATTTCTAGAACAAAGTTTTCTGTTAGCAAAATTACTTCTAGACCCAGAGCCTTTTAAAAGAAGTGTAATTTGGTTATCTGAGAGCCATCCATAAACACTTAAACAAACAAAAAAGCAAGAGGAATAACACTTAACAATCAAAGAAGTGGGGGGAGTGAGACCAAACTATGTCAGCTCCTGGACATCTTGCTTTACATTCCAGTGCCACCATAGCTTGTTTAATCATATGGAAAAGGTTAAAATGATCTTGTCAAAACTGTTACTGCCAGAAAACAAAGAGAATGACTGATAACAGTCCCATTGAAAAAGACTCATTTTCTGCTTCGTTGGTGTCTCCCAGGTAGTTCATGTCAAGCAAAATAAAAATCCTTGCATTTTTGACAAATAAATCTTTGTAGTATTGTACTTGCATATTTTGCCTGTATCAGCTGAGCATTTGACCATCAGAAGGTCATAGGTCAAATGTTATATTCTATTTATTTAAATATTTGCAGAAGAACATAAACAGATTCTTACAACTATGAATACTTTATAACTGAGACCCTTTTCAAGAGAAGGTTTCAGAGCTAATAATTGCAAAATAATCTGTGCAGTTCTACCTCCACATTTTGACCTGGATTTTGCAGAGATACACATACATGAGGGCCTTCTTATAGCAGTATAGAGTTAAGCACATTTTAAAGTCTTTGTACATTCAGGACTTCTGATATTATGAGGATTAAAGTTTTATAAATACCTTAAACAGATTAAGAACATGAGAAGTAGAGAGAGAAGAAAAACAGGTTTTACATTCAAGGGCCATTCTCCTGTTCGGCCTTTTTTCTTCCCTTTTTTTTTTCTTTTTGGGGTTTTTTAGGGATTTTTGTTGTTGTTGTTGGTTTTGTTTTTTGTAATTCTATCATAAAGTTTTAAATGTTTTTTATAATTAACATCTAGAAGTGGCATGACAAACACCTGACATACAGATATACAATGTCAGGATGCATATCTGTTTATAAAGCAGGAGCAATGTCAATGTGAGAGAGACAGTGCATAAGCTATTTCTAGTACAGAAACCAAAAGCACAATAAAATATATTTCAAGAACATATATATAATACAGGAACTCATTCAAGGGGACTGATTTGCTTTTAGGATATGTAGCCAGCTCAGTAGATCCAGAATGACTGGACAGTTGAGGTTGAAACTGAATTCAGGTTGAAACCTCGGGAGGTTTCCAGTCCAGCCTCCTGCTCAAAGCAGGGCCAGCTCTGAGGTCAGACCAGGCTGCTCAGGGTTTTGCCCAGTCAGGCCTGCAGATGGGGATGGCACAGCCTCTCCAGGCAGTCTGCTCCCTTGTCTGGCTGTCCTCATGGAGAAAAGTTCCTTCTCTCTTCTTTAAACTTACACCTGTTAGTTTTTACTCTCCCACCCTGCACTACCATGAGGAGTCCAGCACTGGTTCTTCACTGACCCCTTGTAGGCAATGAGAGGACTCTTAGGTGTCCCCAAACCCATCTTTTGTCCAGACTAAGTCAGTCTGGCTATCCCAGCCTCTTCACATAAGTCAAGGGCTCCAGGCACCACCACTGGGGATACTACTGACCTTCCTTCTATCCTAAAATCTATCCTTTCTGTCCTAGAAAGCCCCAAACCAGTCACATTATCCTAAATGTGGTATAACAGGCGCTGAGTGAAGGGACATAAACCCTTCCCTTCATCAGGCTGCATTCCTGTCCATGCAGCCCAGGGTCCTGTTGGCCATCCTTGTCACCAAGGCATGCCACTGGTTCATGTACAAGCATGCTGCCTGCTGCTTTCCAGAACTCCCAGGGCCTTTCCTGCAGAGCTGCTCTCTGATCAGTCCATCCCCAGACTGTATCAGAGTTCAAGGCTCTTCATTCCTAAGTGCAGGACTTGGCAGTTGGCACCACTGAATTTCATAATGTTTCTTGTCTGTCCTTTCCTTCAGTCTCCCCCATGGCAACAGCCCTGCCTTTGAGCATGAAGCCAGCATAAATGACATCCACTGCTCTCCCTCTATCCACAGATCCTGTCATTTCATCATAACAGGCAGTCGAGTTATTCTTTGTAAATCCACACTGACTGTTTTTGATCATCTTCTTCTCCATCTGCCCAGCCCTGTGCTCCAACAGGACTTGCTCCATGATTTGCCAGGGACGGAAGTGAGGCTAACTGGCCTGTTGCTCCTTTCTTGAAGGCCAGCATGCCTGTTTCCAAACATCAGGGACTTCCCCCACTGCCACAATCTCTCAAAATAAGAGATCAGCCTAGAAAAGGACACCAGAAGGTCTCCCAGCACCCAATGAGGCAAGCAGTCAGTCCCTATCAACTTATACCAGTCAACTTCCCCCAGGCTTCCTCAAGTTCCCTGAACTGATCCTCACCTGTTGCTGGTGCTTCTGCTCTTCCTTGCCCCTGCCTCCAACACGGAGGCTGGGAGACCTTGCCGCTGAAAACTGCCTTAAAGCAGGCATCAGCCTCGCCTGTTTTGCTGTAACTAATTCACCCTCTCACACAACTCCAGTACTGCAGCAGTCCTGAACTTCCATTGTTCAACCTTTTGCTACTGATGTAGCATCAGAAGCTCTTCTTGTTGCCCTTGTCATGCCCTGCAGATGTCACTTGAGGCGAGCTTGTCACCATCTCTACATACCCAATGAAGTCAATGCAGAAAGACTAAACCTCTGCCAGATGATTTACCATCCCTTGCCACTTTGGCTTATGTGTAAGCTTTGACAAATACTTGGCTGTACACAAACTAGTAATAACTAAGCATTTAGCTGCCCTGTGCCTCAGTTTCCTTGTTGAAATGCACCCACTAACTGCAGTGCATCAGCCAGACTTTGCCAAATCCCTGATCCTAGAATTGTCAGGTGTCACCATGGAGGGATGTAGGGTCTGAGCCACCTCATGCACCCCATGACAAGCCCAGGTGCTTCATCTCCTGGCTCATAGAGAAGGCGAGAGGGCTGCCAGCAGACCACTGCAGTCACATCCTCCTCCGTTCATCACACGCAGCGATGTTACCGAACTGACCTACTTTCCCCATCCGCCCACGGAAGGCTAATCCTGTTTAGCATTGCTGGAAGGGGACGGGCACGCGGAGAAGTGCTCTGAGTTATACAGATGGCAGTCTTTGCTGATTAATGTTAGTTTAATTTGTTTGCCTTTCTGTTTCCAGCCGTGCGAGGGGAGAGCAGAGCAGCGGTTGAACATGGGGATTCACAGCCTGTGCACTCAAGTCTGAATGGCTGTAGTCATTCAGTAGTAATAATAGCAGTGAGGAAGATAATGAGCATGTATATACTGATCTTCATCAGAGATCCAAACACTGCACAAAACTTTACACGTTGCTCACAAGCCAGAGATAAAAGATGCCTCTCACCCTGGCCACGCTCCAGCACGGCATTGCTGACGTCAGCTGTCTCAGCCGTGGCTTAAACCGATGTGAATCACACTGCATCTACAGAGGGATCGCAGGCTGCACACCCCAAAATTCAGCTGGCACCAGGCAGAGGGGGAAAGGGGTCTAGCATATGGCTATAGGTGCAAGGTTTCTGACATGTGGAAAATAAAACCCCTTCCCACCAAACAGAATAAAACCAGAATATGCTCTGAGCCTTTATTTCTGTTCATCATAATCTCTTACTACTCAGCTCTATTACCTATAACTGTCTTCCTATCATCCCCAGTTCAGAAGAGGGGAGCATTAATTTCTGTCAAATTGTATTCTTTTTACTGTCCATATGTGGATTGTTTTTAATATATGTTTGCTTTAAGCCTGTTACCATCTAAAGATTCATTGTACACATATGTATGAAACATGAAACAGCCCATGAGGTTCATGAAGTCCAGTATTTTCTGAAAAAGTTTTCTTTTCTTTTTTTGAAAGGTCTAAATATCTCTTGTGTAAACAAAATGTAGTAACCTACTGAATGCAGGAAGACCTGGCTATACACTGTCAGGAAAAAACTCTAAAGCTGGACACTTAAAAATGCTTCTGGATTTTTTCTTTACTCCTGAAAACAGTAATTCTCATAACAATCTCAGCATAACATGATCCATGGTGACTCCAGACTGCCATTCTCCCACTAAAAAGCCACATATCTTTCTCAAATAACCATGTATATCATCAGGAAAGGGAATTTTTACTGTCTTAAGGTTTCAAAACACTACAGTCAGTTTACATTTTGATAAATCAATTTTTATTGCTATGGTTAGGAATGTGTCATACTTAATTATGGAGTCCAGCATGTTCTTGTAACAGTTCATAGGTTTATATCTGAAGAAAAGAGAATAGAGTGGTAAACTTCTAGTTTGATGTGTCTGTGAATTTGTTGATTTGTTCTGATTTGTGTTTGTACAAATCCTTCTGCTGTGTGTTCACGCTGTACCTTTCCTGGTGGGATATCTGAGTGCTTCATCCATGTTACAGAAACTTGAAACAAGATGCTTAAAATGGTCAGATGGTCACTTCTTGCTTCTCACTCTGTGACTTTTCCTGCTGCTTCCCATTTGCTGATTTTTCTCTTTGCCTTCCAGCAGGGCTTGGAAGGGGAATATTTCACTTGTTAGTGCGATTCATTTCAGAGCTCTGCTTAGCTGAGGGGCAGCAGGTAAAGTTCCTAGCCACAGTGGTGCTCCCCAGGGTGTGCAAACCCCATCTAACCCATGATGTGGAACACACATGGGATGATGCCATTGACCAACCACAGTGCCCATCAGACCTAGTTCATCATCCCTGGGCAGGGCATCTGGCAGCAATGCCAGCACAGTGACCAAGCTATGCTGTCCCCTGTGCTAGAGGGTGCCTAGAAACTGTGCCCCTGGATCATGCCTAGAACCTCTGTACTCTCTTTTGGTGCCTTCTTCATATGTATTGGATATGTACTCACATATGTACTCACTAAGCACAGGATGCCGTGCATGGCTGGATCTGGCCTTTGAATCATGAGCCCCACCAAACTTACCCGTGTGCCTCCTGTATAACACTGACCTCTTTGCTAACAGCCATTTCCTCCCCTTCAAAGAGGGGATGGAGAGTGGATGCCCTGTTGAGGCAGAACAGGAGCAATGCTGAGCAGAGATGGGCCCTGGAGGCTGAGCAATGTGTCTGGAAGGCATGGGAGCATGCCTACCCTGTTGTTCTGTTTCTTCCTCCTTCACAACACAGCAGTTGTTGGGAAGGGTCTTCCCAGAGGTCAGAGGATAGTTCAAGGTGTTTCATCCCGGCATCCCAGTTTTCCATACAAGCCCTGCCCATCCCTTGTCTTTGAGAGGATTGTTCTCCAAGTGCAATATCATCATTTTAGGCTTGCAATTAGGGTTGGTTGTATTGTACCAGCATCCCAAGTGGTCTGAGGGTAAGGTCTGAGGTGTAAGGCTCAGGTATGTCTGCAGTGGGTGGGAGCATCCCTCTCCCCAGGCCTGACCATACCTGTACAGGAAAAGTGGTGGAATACCCAGGCAAACCTGTGGGGTGATGGAGGCAAACACCCCACCTTGCTCTAGAGAGGGAAGAGGAGGAAAAGTCCAGTCTTTTCCTTGAGCTGCCAAACATAAGGGCCAGGGAAGCACAAATACTGTGATTTCTCACGAATGTTCCCTAGGCACATCTCAGGACCTCTGAAAGAAATTTACATCTCTGATTTAATCCAGCTGAGTTAAATGAATATGATTAAAAATTCTTGATAAATATCAGTCAGATTTGTAAAAACTATTAGCTGGCCTTGTGGCAACTTGGTGGGAAATCAGCAATGATTACCTACGTTTGAGTGTCTACAGCATATCCTTATGAGCAGTAGGGCAGGAAGAAGTGAAACCAACCTTGCCAGCCCAGAAAAGTAGTAGCTTAGCTCAATAAAAAACATGTTTCTAGCACAGGATAAGGTGATCAGTGCCAGATGATTTTTTATAGTGCAAGCTCTGTGTCCAGTGGGAATAGACTGTATCAAAATAAACATGTGCAACCTTTCTTCCGGAGAGTCCCTGGAGCGAGCTGGCACTCCGCCTGAATTACTTCTTTTCCAAGCAACTATTCATTGTATGAATGAATGTGGGGGGGATGTTTGTGCTATAATTCTCCATCTGACAACTAAGCCAGGGTACATGGTTAACAGCTTTAGCCAGTCTTTTGTTTCCAAAATGCCATTCTTCCCCGCTTGTGGATATACGTCTTTCTGTGTGTTTGTATGAGTTCCTCCCTGATGGGAGTACATGAGCTTTCTCCTCCTTGTTCCAAGTAGTTCCCATCTTTTAGAGTGATAGTCTTCACTCCTTGATGATAATGATGATACTAATGAAACACCAAATGTAACTGTCACTGTTAAATACTCTGCCAGCAGGTGTTACATCATGTGGTATTCTTACCTATAAGTTTCCAAATTCCCTTTCTTATTGTGAAAGGATTCTTCACAGTTTGAGAAATACTTGTGCCACTTGTTTTTTTATGTCACTTCTTTGCAGGGGAACCGTGGCACAGAGCCTTGGTATTTACTGCCTGCCTCCATCATTGCAATGAGTCAGAATTTTCTCCTAAATCAAGAGACAGTAGGTTTCCAGTTTGCAGTTTGGGACCTTCACAGCTGAGGCATTGGGAGACTAAAATAAAGCAAGCAGGTTGCACTAAGCACATACCTAAGCTCCTTGACATGGGTTTCTCTGTCAAGGTGTAAGGCAGCGTCTGTGAGGCTCTACTAGTTTGCAGCAATTGTATACTCTGATGTGTCTATTTTGTTGAGAATAGTTCTAATTTCATATGCTACATATGTACTAGCAAACCCTGTTAGCAATGCTTATGGTGCTCTAGAGATTTTGCCATGTGAGCAAACAGAAGCAAAATGACAATTAGATATTGTCTCATGCTAACAACAGCACAGCAGGTCCAGAATTTCATGTCAGTCACTCAGAAACCTTGTTTACTGGAAGCTGGCCATGAATTGCTTTACAGATCTAGCCGAATCCTTGGCAGAACAGACCAGTTCGATCTCTTGCTCTCTCTCAAGAGTAGAGGCTTCCTGGCAGTGTAATTTCTTCTTGATGGTTTATGGGGTACAGCTGTAGGAAGCCCCTTCCCATTAGGTGCATTGTGCTTCTCCAAAAGAGCCAGGGCTGAGCAGCACCAATACTGACTCTCATCCACCTCCATCCTTCCTCACAGCCACTCAGCACACTTGTATTCCTGCTTTTTATTGGGAATCTGTTACAGCCAGAGGAAGACCTTTAGGGATTCAGGGAGAGCAACTTCTGCTGCCGGTATTGCCCCATTTCGATTGTCATAGCCTAGATTCAACAAGTGTGCATGCAACAGAACATTTTGTGCTGTGCTGTGCTGTGCTGTGCTGTGCTGTGCTGTGCTGCGCTGCGCTGCGCTGTGAGGGTGGTGAGACACTGGAACAGGTTGCCCAGGGAGGTTGTGGATGTCCCAGCCCTGGTAGTGTTCAAGGCCAGGTTTGATAAGGCCTTGAGCAACCTGGTCTAGTGCAAGGTGTCCTCCCACCATTGGGACTAGATGATCTTTGTGGTCCCTTCATGCCCTCTAACATCCCATGGTTCTATGATTGTGAGCAAAGATTTAGCCAAGAAACACTGCAAAATCCTGAATGCTAATCCTGACATTTAAACTATGCCCTCTGTATTCTTGAATAGCATAGGTTGCAATAAGTGAGCAAATAACAACAAAACACACTGAATATTGTCACTGCATTTTAGCCTGAATTATTTGAAAACACAGTGATTGGGATAACAGTTTCATTATGGGACTAAGAAAATTAACACCTAAAATGTATGAAAAACACTGGTTAATAGAATTTTGCTGGCCTTATATGTTTTCCTAGTCCAAAATATGGATTATGATATGGCTGACTTGCAAGTCAAAAGTCATGGCTGACTGTGGCTGTTTTTCAAGTCAAAAAAAAATAGCTGAAAAAATCTAAAAACTATTTATTTGGTATTATTTGTTATGTTTTTCTGTATAAGGAAATTCAGCAATTTAAATTCATCAATTATGACTGAAAAAACTAGTCCCTTGGCCTTCATATTTCCTGTTTATCCTTCATCAAAGAGCCGAGTGCCATTAAGTAGCAGCTTTACCCTCCAATCAGTGACCAGTGGATCTAATTCCTCATAACTCATTTGATAAAAAGTTATGGGGTAGTTTTGTGTTCTTAGCTAACTCTTGAGTAATGACCAGGTAGAATGTTGCTGTAAGAGAACTACTGACAGAAGCACTGGTTTTACTATTGTTGAGTTTTCACTTTGGTTTTTTTCATAAAATGTTCTTTAAACAGGCAAATTTATGTGTGACTCATATGTGGAAAATAACATGGGCTTAAATAAAGCCTAGCAATTAACTTCCTTCCTCCTCCCTTCCAATTTTATTCATGTTTTACATGTTGAGGACTCATTAAATGAGAAACATTGATTGCTGAAAAAGAGTGTTATCATTGCCTATCACTACACCACTGCCTTGAAAATGAGGCTTTGACAATATCCAGTAGCGTTGTGCTGCTGTTTCAGAAGATATTTGTGTGGGATGCAGCGGCACATGGATTTGTACCATAAAGAGGTGCCAGATGCCATGAGAGGTGCAGTAGCACAGGGCTTCCTTCTTGGGCTGAAGTGGTTACAGATCAAGCATCACTGTCTCATAAGGTCACGGAGCAAAGGAGGGTGGGCAGTGAGCTAGTGACAAGTGTTCCTGAGGTGCTCAGCCTTCAGCTGAGCCGCTTTTGTACTTTCTCCTTTGCCTTGCCTACACAAATTTACCCAATTTACCCAATTTACCCTTTTCTCCTTATAGCTCACACTGCTGGAGCAATTGTACTACAAAGCTGAGGTCACAACATTTTGGGGAAGATTAGCAAAAAGAGTGATGGGGATGGGACAGTCCCCATGCTTGGTGCCAGCATGGCTGGGCAGGTGGTCTGACTGGGCTGCAAGAGGGATTTTTAGTATGGTTTAGGCAGTGGGATTTATAAGGACACTTTGAATTTGAGGTGTAATTCAGTAGAGTTATTACCATCTTGTTTGGCTTTGGGTCAAGATCCACAGAGGAGGATGAAGAGCTTCCCAGTAGGAAGAGCAGAGAGGTCAAACTCATCAGTGATGCTGGCTCTTGCGCTAAAGATGGTTTTGGTGGGAACTTGGGGGACAATGAAAATGCTTTTCAGCTTGAGCAGACCCCAGGCTCATCCAGCCTACAAGTTTTCAGAGAGTAACTGCCACACAAAAAAATCCCCAAGAAGTGGCTGTTTCTGTACTGTGCTGATGCACCACGTGGTGACTGGGAGCCTTGATCCCTGTCTAGGAGACCCTAAGGCTAGCATAATGTTCAGGAATAACATTACCCACAATGGATATTTCCTAAAATCAAGGACTGTGGCATAGAGCACTGCTGACACATTTATCTGACCTGGATATCATCACAGTGTTATTAAATTGAAATAGAGTGACTGTGAGATTAACCTGCAAATAGAGCTAAAAAAATGACAGTTCATACTGATTCTTGCATTCCTTCAACAGAAAAAACTGCTTAGACAATCTAATGGATGAAGATGAGAAAGACAGGGCAAAGAGGTGAGTATCTTTTCTTTCATAACTCTCTGTGATGAGCTTGATACTGTTTGTTGTTGCAGAAGCTGTTTTTATCCATAATCAATTAATCAAAGAGCAAGAGAGTAAAATACAGTCAAGCACAACTTGAAAAACTGCCATCTCACAGACTCCTACTCCTGGCTGCACTGTAAGAAGAAAATAACCTAGCAGTGTTTCCTGTGGAAAATGTTAAAAAAGCCAAGGCATTGATCATTTTCTTCACATGACTGCAGAACATCAGAACTGAAGCACCAACAACATTCTTCTGCCACTATAATACATCATCTGAGCTTCCAGAGTGTACAAAAATGTTGTGGTTTTCTTTTTTCTTTAAATAAATTTTGAAAAAGAAAAGGAACAGGAAAAGTGGGGTTTTTTTCCCTATTAGAATGGCCATTTATTCATTTATTCATCAATGCCTGTCTCACAGCAATGAAAACACCCAGAAGTTACCTTCGGAGCAGAGAAAGACCAGGAAAATCAGCTTTAAACTGGCACAAACCTATATTCACATACAGTCTGTACTCCATTGAGTCCCAGTTGGTGGGAATTCACTGTGAACCCTTTGTTGGGAGAGAAAAGGTGTGTTTCAAGGCAGAAGACCTGTGGCAATGAAACTCTTAGTAACTGTCAGAGCTGACCAGCATCTGCAGAAAAGCAGTTTGGAAGCATTCGAGGTTATCAATGCCTCAGCCCGCAGTTTAATTACTTTAGAGAAAGACAGAGGTTGCCCACATTTTTCCCTTTGGTTCCTTCTAATGAGAGTATTTCCAGTCCAGGCACAAGCAGTTGATCCAGTTTCATCTCTTTTGATTCCTTCTCTGCTTCTTTCCCTCCCTGCAGTTTTGTTTCACCAATATAGGTCAGCACAGGCTGCAGCCAGGCTCAGCTGTTCCCCTTTGCTTCCTTTTGGAGGGTGCAGAAAGGAGCCCACCTTGCAGCACTGCTTCACCTGCTAAAGGCCTGATCATCTTCAAGATATTTGTGTGCTAATTGTCTAGTAGAAGAAAAATTCATTAAATGAATGCATATATGTAAAAAAATAGGATAACATGTATCCTCGCTATCGGCAATTGTCATCACCATCTGGTATGGTTTTCATGCCGTTTGTTCCCAGAAGGAATTTTTGTCATACCCTGGGGCAGGCCTCTATCAGGGTGCATAAAAAAGTCATAACTTTGAAAATTAGAAAAAGAAACTGCTTTTTCAGATTGTAATTTAAGTTCGTTTTGCTTTTTAGAAATAAAGCTAAAGTTGAAATCGAGCTTGAAATCATGAGATGCTTCATGAAGATCTAAAGTTAATATATTATACTGAAACAGTTCAGATTCATTTAAAAGCTACAGATTTTCTTCCAGAGACAATCCAACTTAGGAGAAGCTATTTTATTAATATTTTGCTGCTGTGTAAACTGAGGACTCTCACCTGTCTTGTACCACAAGGGAAACGCTTTTTTTTCCTTCTATTTGATATGAGGACTGGTCCCTCAGGGCTGAGAAACACCAGAGGGGATTAAAAAGCCCAGGAAATTGTTCTCTCCTTTTATTTTCTCGGTTAAGAGTAGGTGAGACTGAAAATTTCTGGGCCTAAGTTTTTGGGATGGTCTCAGGCCAGGAGGTGAGCTTCTCAGGTTAGGTGTGTGTAGAGACACACATCCACACCATGTCTATCTGCTGCAATTTATTAGGCACCTACAGGTTGTATTACACAGACATGAAAAAAGGATCCATCCTCTCCTGAGAAGAGGCACTTGCACTCCCACCCTTATGCCAGGTGTTTAATATTTGGCCAAGATCAGGAAGAACACTGGTTATATTGAGCCCTGTTCTGCATCACCTGACTCCCTAAGGCACAACTTCACTCTGGCAACCTGAGGACTGAAATGTGGGTATGATAGCACCACAGTTGGGAGCATTGAAGACCTATGTGAGGTTTCCTGAGCTTCTCAGATCAGAAGCCACAGTTTCCTTTTCAGTTCTTTGATGCTAGATGAGGTTTATTTTGGTTTTAGAGATTTATTAATTTTAAACAAAAGGTGTGCTTTGTGCACTTTTTTCTCTATTTGCTCTTCTTTCAGTTTACTTTAATACTATATAATTTTAAAATACTTTTTTTACAATTCAGTTGAATTCCAAATTCCAACCAAAACCAGCTTGAAGTGAACCATGAGAAAGTGCTTAATCATGAAGACTACTATCTGCCATTTTCCACTGAAATAAAAAGTAAATTTAAGAATCTGAATGAAGGTATGTGGTACAGTTACTTGCATTGATGCATATATAACACACTCCACTGGACAGCCAGAAGAAATCTGAAATTTAGTGTAAAGTCACATTTCATTGTAAATTAGCAAAATGCAGCATCTATTACTCAGTCAGTATCTGTCTAAGACAACAAGCAGCATATATGTAAGTGAATAAAAATGGCTGTTAAGTTGTTGATTTTGGTCATTCTGAGTTCAGGCTGTTCTGTATTGCTTTTAACTGTATTCACTAAAAATCCTGATTTTATTCATACTGTGTCTTCTCCTTCCCCTTGAATGTGCTGTAATCTTTATGGAGTAGAAAGGAGGGAGGAGAACCAGGACAAGTAGTATGGAATTAAGGCAGAAGTTGTTTGGGCTTACTGTAATTGTATGTCCTAGCAGTGAAGTAAGCAAAGCTAGAAAATAATCTTCAAAGGGAAGTGATGAAAACTATGTTACTTCATGCATTTATAACTGTACTAAACAAAGTATTTTCAACTGTGCAGGGATAGTTTTATCATTTTTTCCAATCTTTTCTCATTTTTTTTCCTTTTCAAAACTTAACTGTGATCATTGATTCATATCTTGGTAGAGTTATTTCCACTAGAGGAGTTTTTATATTTCCATTGTGAATAAAATGTCAAGTGTTAAAAATAGATACTTTATATTTCTGTCAAGGCTTTTTTTTTTTTTTAAGCAACATATTCCCTATTGACAGCTGATGGCTTACTTTATTTTCGGGGAAATCTGGACTCTTTAGGCTTAAAATGAGCTGAGGATTGAATTATGAGGAAGTAAAATGTTGATATTCTTAATGTTGCCCTGAACTGTAGAGAAAGAGGATAAGGCTGGAGCTTTTCACATCTTGTTCTGACAGCCTTTTGCAGTGTAATAAGAGCAAGCTGAAATCAGTCAGGCAATATCCACCCAATCTCTTGTGTTCAAAGCTGTAAAATAATCAAGCATTGGCTTCTATCCAGTGTATCTCCAAGTGTGTTCAGGGTTGAGAGCGAGACAAACAAAAATTACCCCTCTGTCAGTAGTAACATCCAGAAGCCTCTGTAGTGATTTCTCTGCTGAAAATGTTTATTGCCATCCTGGTCCTCACAGGGGATGTAGATGCTGGGCTAAATTCTGCTCTGACTTTCAGCAGTGTGCATCCAGAGCACAGCAGAATTAGCTGGGACTGAGAAAGTCAGAGTGAGAACTGGCCTCTTGGCTTTTCTTTTCCATCTACATGATTTTTCAGTCTTTGCAAAATTGACAAGGCAAATCTCATCTGCTTGAGGACCTTTCAGAAGAACAAACAAACCTACTGGGCTATACTTATTTTTATTTCCATGTGGATACAGAAGTCCAGGTGATAACCTCTGAGTCAAACAGTTGTGGTATTCATGAGAACAAGTCAGAAAATGTGTGTGTACAGATTGGCATGGGGTTAAAAAAAACCAAAGTGCGCATGCTGAAAAGATTATCAACAGCCTTAATGACAGTATTATGATGGTGCCAAAATACCCCAAATGAAATCAGATCCTTTCTTCCTTTGAGCTCTTGAAACACAGCAGCAGAAGCAGGTCTCTGAGGAATCTGCAATCTTAAATAGACAAGACTGGTGAAGAAAGCTGTAGAGCCTTTGTTTTAAACCTAGAGATTGGGGCACTGACACTGATTTTCCCAGTAGCACACAGATTTAGCTCAAGCACTGCTGGCACTTCCAAGACCCCAAGTCTGGCAACGCATCCCAGCCTCAGACAATCCATGCTGATGCCCTCTCTCCTGCTTGTCATTGTGACCTTGGAAAGGAGACTGAACAAAGTGGCATATGAACCAGATGGGAGCTGCAGCAACTTCTACTCACATCTCTGATCTTAGTGACTGGAAGACAATATCCTGATTCTTCTCTGCCAGCCTGGAGGTAGGCAGAGCACCTGTGACCAAAGTGGACAAGTCCTTCTAGATCAACCCAGCTCTTGTGCAACAGCTGCAGGACTGGAGTCCCTCTCTTCTGTTAAGACTGCACAGATGGGTATGATCCAGTCTCTACTCTTCTTTATGGACAATTTTACTGTTGTACAGTATTCCTATTTCTTCACACTCTGAGTGCCTCCCCAGAGACTGCATGAATTTTTAAGATCCTACATATGTCTGTGAGATGGACAGAGCTCCTTCAACTACAAGCTCAATGCTGTCCTGATAAGCTCAGCCAGAGTGTCCAGAGGCAGCACAGGGGAGTGAGCAGAGCCTCCATCTCCCCGCTGGGCACTTAAGGTGGCTCAAAGACAAGAGCAGGAGGTGGGAACTGTTGCCTCCTACTTGCTTCTGCAGCTTTGCTGGAGTCCAGTGTCAGTCTTCACACACTGACACGTGCAGCAAGCTAATTTTATGTAAATACATTGCAAAGACCAGGTACATGATCATTTTCCTTCTTGCTCTGCTCATCCTTTGTTTCTTTTCCGCTGTCTACAGGGCTTCGCGTAACAAGTCTGAGAAGAAGAGGCGTGATCAGTTCAATGTTCTCATCAAAGAGCTCAGCTCCATGCTTCCAGGCAACACTCGCAAAATGGACAAAACCACTGTGCTGGAAAAAGTCATCGGCTTTCTGCAGAAACACAATGGTAAGATTTAGTGCAGCTCTTCATGCGCTTGCCAGACAGTTACTATAATATCCTGTTTCCTTCAGTGATTATCAGAATGCCTTGAGGGACCTAAAAGTGCCAACATAAGGTATTTGAAGTTTTTTCCTACCTCATCAAAAAAGATCATTTGCAGACACTGTGCTGCCCAAATCCATCTCTTGTTTGCTCTTCAGTTGAAGATGACTCTCAACCTGCTAGAGAAGGGGGCAAATGGCAGCAGCTGAGGAAAAGACAGCAACTGCGTTAGTGCCCTGCAGCATTCATGAAGAAGACAGATGCTTTGAACAAGAGATATTTGGGAGCAGAGGGGAGATTCCCTTACTTGAAATTTGCAATATTCTGAGCAGAAGAACAAAGCATTCGCTCCGGTTTCTCTGCAGAAAAAATGCAGGGAAGCAATCTGTTCAGCACCCCAGCTCCTCAGTGAACTGTGCAGGACTCAATTTTCCACATTGAGTAGAAAACTCAGACCAGAAAGTCCCTCCTTTTTTGAAGCTGGCATCAGCAAATTACATCCACAGATAGTTGACATGCTTCACCCAGTTTGCACAAGCAGAAGCTACATCACATGTGCACAGCATCCAGTTGCAGTAGTCAAGTTAGGCATCAGAAAGCTGGGAGTTCATTTTTTAAAATGCTTGCACCAGAGACAGTTAAGTCCCTTAGAAATATACCTTCACAGAGGGCAGAGGAGATTTCTGACCTTGCTGATCTACTCTCTTTGGTCTAGTTTCTACTCATAGGGGATAATGTGCACTGTGGCCCTCCTGATGCTTTGACATCCTCCAATAGTGGTCAACTGAAATGATCCTCCCTTGTAAATCAGGGCACTGATTAAAATGGGGCTCTCCTGCTCTGCACCTATGATGAAGAGGTTTCAGTGGGTGATTGTGGGGAATGCCCCTGGTCCCAGAAAGCATAAAAGGGTCTCACAAGATGATGCACTATGTCACCTGGCTTACCTTGGCTCATCCAGCACATCCTTCCTTCACTCTCTGGAAGTAACAGGAAAGACCATTAAAACTCTTATATCATGATCTGCAACAGAATGGAGTCACAAATGTCAGTCTTACTGGGGAAATAATTATAATGGTTCTGACATTCGAGTGCAGCTTCTCCTTAAATGAATTTTTACCACAGACAAGATAGAATCATATATTTGTATAGGTTGGAAAAGACATTTAAGACCAATGAGTCCAACTGTTAAGCTATGGTTTGTACAGGAGGGGATGACCAGGACATCTCAAGGTTTAATAGTTATGTACCCTTTTTTAAAAATTATAGTAATAACTCACCTTTTTTTTTAGTTGCCCAAGGCACAGGAAGATGTGAATATGCTCAGTTATAAAGCTAAGCAAAGAACAATCATGTGATATTTGAAATAAGTGTATAAATGTAGCTGAAGGTCCAAATAATTTACTCCAAAAGGTGCTTTTCCTTGAAAAACAACTAGATGAAGGAAAGCTAACAGTCACAAATCTTTCCACAGCAATTGGGTCAAAATGTGACTGGGGTTTGTGCACTTGCTAAAAAAAGCAAATGTTATCTATTTTTAAAGCAGATTAGTAGTCACAGAATATAATACAAAGCATCAGCATTTAAAAGTGTTGATTATGCTCAGTGTACTTTGGATCTGGTTTATTGAGTCATGTTCCCCTTCTGTTTGGTAGGCTAAACCAAGATTTTAGTCGTAACAGAGGAGAAGGCAAATTTTCAGATATTTTCCTTCATTATAATCCACAGAATCTCCCAAATCTCAAGTAATTCTCCTAACACTCACCATTTCATGTACATTGGCTTTTCCAAGCTATAGATCTGCTGAAAGTACCCTATATTCTGAAACTACTTTAAAAAATCTGATGGCTTCTTTTTCCTTAGTCTGCTTTTCTAACCTGTGTGTAAAACCATGGGGACTGTGGAGAGTTGTTGTGCTGCCAGTGACAACCCCCAGTAGTGCAGAAAGCAACTCAAACGAGCTGGTAGGAGCAAATGGCTGCATCTCCACTAATACAGCCTGAAAAGAGGATTTGATTTCTTTCTTGGTGACAAAAATCACTGGCACTTGTAGAAATTTACTATCTTTAGTATCATTTTTCCATTTGCATTTCTCTGGCCAGTTCCCCTATGTGCTCTGAATATAAGGCATTGAGTGTAACATGCTCTGGAAGTGTTAATCAACAGGATTAATTAAAGTGCTAATCAACAGGAGGTGCTGAAAAGAGAAGAGTCTGTGCTCACCATCCCCTCACTATTAGACCTGAGTGAGGGAGCCATGCTAGAGAAGCAGAGTGAGCAGCAAACTATAAACCAGCTCAAGTTTTTGTAAAATTAGAGCTATCCCTCAGAATCCTGTCTGACTCAGAGGTAACATAATTGACTGTTTTCCAAAGGCAAACAGTGCAACCAGCAATCCAGTATGGTCCCCAGTTTCAGTGCAAAGCTGTGAGTTGTTATCCTGGTGTGCCTGCACTCCTCCATGGAAAGCCCTCCAGGAGCAAGCCCTCTGCAGGGTGCCATGGGGTCAGGATAGGACAACAGTGGGGCAGATCTCTTGGGACCTTTTGGGCAGGCAGCACAGGGGACCCTGCCCTCCAGACAGGATTTGGGATGAGATGCTGGAGCTCCATTCCTTCACCTGGGCTGCCCTGCGCCATGTGGCTGAAGGCAGGGAGAGGGTGGTGGCAGTAGCACCAGTGTAAAGCTGCTGCAAATGCTTGTGATTCGCTCTCCTTTTGGAAAACAGAGCAACAGCTCTGCAGTTTGGGGTCACAGCCCTTTGGGGCTCCTCTGAAGGAGCTTTCTTTCGGTTTGGTACAGAAGCTATAGGCTGAAGCCTCTCTAGCATCCTGATTTTGAAGCTGTAAATTGTAAATAGCAATTGGACACATGCTAATCCTTGCCTTGATTTTAATTTCATGCAAAGTGGTTTTATCTTTTGATCAATACTCCAGTAATGCTGCTTGAGGTCAATAGCCTTGTGACTACAAGCTCCCACTGAAGTCAGTACAAGTTGGCTTGAGTAAAAAATGAGGAAAACATTTCAGGCTTGAAAACTGCAATTTTTAAATACAAAGGTTATTTCCCTCTTTTCATAGCAACTCATATGTAATATTTCAAGATAAAAGTTAATTTGAATTTTAAAGATGTAAATATTCTCTTTGTCTAGAAGTCTCAGCACAGACGGAGATTTCTGAAATTCAGCAGGACTGGAAGCCTTCATTTCTCAGCAATGAAGAATTCACCCAGCTGATGTTGGAGGTAAACATGCACATACACCTTTCCTAGACATTTTGTCTAGCACTCATGGAAACGCCCGTGCATTTAGAGCAAACTGTCACCTGCAGTTCCAAACGAGGAGGTTTTGGGAACTGCTGTATTTGACTATCAAGCAGAGCTGTCACTGGGGTTAAAGTCCCCACCTGTTGCTCTTCCCTCTCAGCAGTACCATTGTGCTATGCTGCTGCAGCCTGCAGAGCTGTGCACCAACTCCCAAGAAAAGAAGTTCAGGGCAAAGATTCAAAACACAGGTTTGTTTTTTTTTACAAACAGAGGTGAGGTAAAGGGCAAATGGCTGTTTTTCTCCTGTTCCTGGAAGGGGTTGTTACCATCTAATATTTATGCAATATTAGCACCTGAAACGCAGTGGTGTCGCATCCCTCTAGTGCTAGGTGCTGAACAAGCAGATAAAGCCTGACAGCTCCTCTTGGTTTGATACAGTTGGTATTTCCACTCTGATTTTCAAGGCCCTTATCAAACACCTCTTGTTCTAGCATTTCCCAATCATAGGTTTTCAATTATAGCACATTCTTTTAATGCTTGGTTCTTTTAATGCTAGCTGGGATTTGAAGGGACGCGATGCAATGGTGTTTAGGTTCAAAATGAAAAGCAAATGAGTTGCTAGAATGCATTTTTCTCTCTCAGTAATAGCTAGAACTGCCTTTAGCCAGGGTCTTCTCCTGTACTAAACACACAGATGTTGCATAGCCCCACAGTGTCCTTTGAGAACAAGCTTCTCCTCCCACAAATGGTGTGAACATGGCACATGATCCAGGCTCTGGTGATGGGCAGGGAAGGATGTGGGGAACAACTTCACCACCAAGGAGTGGCATAAAGCCAGAGCACGTTGCTGGCTCCCAGAGGCTGGCAGTCCTTTGGCCATTGCAATTTGTTGTGATGAGACTCCCCTGGACTAGTTTTATGAGACACTTTGCTCCCATTGCTCTGACAACCACCCATTTCCATCTCTGTGCACAGGAACTTAACACACATAACTCCTTCAGTCTGCACTGAAATATGTCCCTCAGATAGCAGTAAATTGACTGTTGTTTTGACAGGTTGGGTCTTTGTTGATTCTGCTTGTATACTACACAATTTTAGATTAAAACAATCACTTTTGGTTTCCCAGCTTATAAATCACCTTCTTGCTACTGTGATTTTCCATGCCCTTCAAGATAACATTGGGTATTGGGATGTCCTGTTGTGACAGATGTTCATCATTCCCTGCTATTTTGCCTTTCTACTAATCTTATTTTATTAGCATTTGGACAAGACTGCTTGAAGTTTTTCCCATCCTGATATTAAAAGATGGGTAGGGTTTTTTCTGAGCACTAATTCAAAAGACTCAAGGCATAATTGACTGCAGTAATATATCAGCTTTCCTGAAAATGGCCTTTTCTTACCACATTGAAAAGGCTGTCACCAAATTACAGTGGGCATTAGGCTGTTTGTCTGTCTAGGACTGATGCAATAGTAAAACCTTTGAAGATGAAAATGCTCCCTTAATGTTGGAATGTCCAGTTGCAAGTAAATAAAAATAGAGTTATGTATGCAAACATTAACTTGATTTTACCACAAAGCACTGATATGAGTCACTGTGTGTAATTTGCATTGGATATGAAATAAAGGCTTGATTTTTTAAAAACTAACAACCTTCACCATAGTAACATGCACGATCCAACTGCCTTGTAAAACCACTGCTCTCTTCCATGGGTTAACAGCTATCATGCTTTTTTCGAAAACAGCTTGAATGTACTGCACTAAAGAAAAACATATTCTCTGCACCTAGATTAACAAAATCAAACTAACTATAGCAGCTGGAGGGTTTTCAGAGATGCTAAACACTCACTCTTCTACTGGGGTATAAGTTATTGACTTGCTTTTCAAAGGATTGAAGCACCAGCAGATTCCCATTGACTTAAATAGTTGTGGGTGCTCAGCATTCTCTGGAAAAAGGAACATATGTTTGTGTCTTTATTCAAGGCTTTGTATTTTCCCTTTTTTTTTTTTTTAACAATTAGCATTTTCCAGTATTCTCAGAATTCTTTCCCTTATTGAAGTCAGCGGGGGGGAAGGATGTGCTGGGGCTTACAAGATCAACTGCAAGTCTGGCTTGGAGGCAGGCCTGGATTTGTGGTATGGTTTAGTAATGCTGCCGTGGCTCTCCGGTCAGGCTGTTTGCAGCACGCCTGTCTCCTGAGCAGGTATGGCCCCTGGAGCATTGTCAAACACTGCTGTGATTCAGTTGTGCTTGCAGGGCCTTTGCTGCTCAAGTACTGCTGGCAAAACTGACTCCAGAATATCGGGGAACTGATAGGAAGGACCCAGACTTTCTCCACTTGAAGGGTTGAGAGCCTCACTGGTGACTCCCTAATGACAATGGGAAGGTTTTAATATATTATCTGAGCACCTACTGTTGTGTCTTAATTTTTTGAGATGTTCTCCTTACAGTGATCTGAAGATCATCTAGCTTTATTTCACTCTGAGGAGGATCCCCTGAAAAATTAAGTTAATCTTGCCTTAGATCTCAAAATCCACCTAGGTTTAATTTTGAGCAAAACTTAGCTCAAAACTTGGCAGCTGAGAGTAAAGAAGAGACTCATTTTGAAGGTGAAATTGCTCCTGTGCAGAGGGTGGGGATAAGGCTGACATTTCCCTTCAGTCCTAGGAGTGGAGGGGCTTACCACAAGATGGGACCAAAGTGAGGAAGAAACTCTGCAGAAGGGTGAATTTGTCTTGGAATGAGTAATCTAATACCATGACCTTTAAAATAAATCACTCAATTAAAACTCAGGCTAAGGATTATTTGATCATTTGCATTGCTTTTACTTACATGAAAGCCCAGTAATATACAATGTTACATTAATACAAACTGAGATTTATGGGGTTTGCTGAGAAGTACCATTTTGAGACAGGACTGCATCCTTTCATCGTCCTTTGATATTTACACAGAGCTCAAATGTTCATTTTAATAACTTCCAAGGGATCCAGTCTTAGTCATTTTGCATTATTAAAATGTGTGATTAATTTAAAAACTGAGACATGAAATGTTCCTGTGAGCCCTTTGTTGCTTCAATAGTAGGTTTTATTAGACTACAAAGAGTCTTGTAAAAGTTAAATCAGACTGTAAAATCAGAGAATTACTGTTCTGCAACTTGAGATAACATTCCTACAACTCGATAACAATATGGTGCCGAAGTCAAACTGTTTTGATCAATACATGATGAGATGTCCTGTTTACACCACTCATTCCTATTAAAGCACTCTGCACTTGTCTGTTTTCCTTAGGCATTAGATGGCTTCATTATAGCAGTAACCACAGGTGGAAGCATCATCTATGTGTCTGACAGCATCACACCTCTTCTGGGGCATTTACCGGTGAGTAATTCTGGCACTGCCTTTTCTACTACACCTTGTAGAATTGGGCACTGCACTTGTAGGAGCAGTGTAAAACAGTGCTGGGGGTGGTGTTTTCCTGAAAATGTGGTGAGGGAGTTTGTCCCTGCATTATGCTGGCTGCTGCTGTTGCTCAGCTCTGCACTCTCTCTGTCTGATTCATATCCTTCAGGTTTTTGTTGCTATGAGGCACTTCAGCTTGAATGGAAAAAGCTCTGCAGGAATAGTCTGGCCAGGGGAGGGACAGGGTGACCTGGCTGATCTTTTCCATCTCTGATTTCTAAGCTAGCAGAGAATAGCACCAGTGCTGCTGGCAGCTCAGTGAGGAGCTTGTTAAGGGCCTTATTTTGCTCCCAGGGAGGTAAAGGACAAAAGCCCCATTGAATCTGGAGTTAGCTGGAGGCTGCTGACAGCTCTCCCTGCAGCTCCCCTGTGCTTTCCCAAGGGGAGCACGCTGCTCCCAGGAGCTGCTGGTGGAGCTGATGCTGGGTGCAACTGTACCCCAGTGCAGCCGATGCTCAGCACATTCAGCTTCTTTTGTCTGTGTGCTGCTCCAGGAGGCACTCCTGTGCTTTGGCTTGGGCTGGAGGAGCAGGGGAGAGGGACTGCTCCTAACTCTGCTCCTGTTGCTAAGGCTGCTCTAGGAGAAATGGCACAATAATTATGGATTAATCCTCACACTCATTTTTAGTACCCCGGTCTCAAATAAATACATGCCCAGGAGAAAAAATTAGCTGCCAAATCATTATTGTACTACCCCCTGCCATGTTCTTAAGAAAATTACAATTATCTTTCTCTGATTTGGTTTTTCACCAAATATGTGTTATGTTTTTCACCCAGACAAATGTATTTCACAACACTACCTTGCTGGAATAAGAACAAAAATTATTTTCTTCTGAGACAAAAGAACTTGATGCAAGAGCAGCTCCTGGTAAATGCAAAAATATTGCTACGCAACAACAGATTGAACTGAGTCTATCTATTTCAGTTTTCTTTCATCCTCAACAGTTTAGAAGACCAGTACTTGACTGTTTTCTGACATTTTCCTCACTTCAAGGGTGGGGAGAGCTCTGTCCTACACACAGGCTGTGGGGTTTTCATACACTTACTGATTTCCATGAGATTTCCTTGTTTTCATCATTTGGAGGTTTCATTGCTATCCCTTTCAAATACTGATTCTTAGTGGAGATGCTAGATTTGCTGAGGGAAAGTATTCCTCTTCAGGAAGACACATTTCAGACCCTGTGCCTGAAGTCTGAAGCCCTGACTGAACATGGATAGATTCAGGTTTACAATTCCTGAGTTGCACCATCACAACATAAATTGGTTTTCTCCCAAAGACATGCTTTGTGTGATAACCTGACATGATATCCAGCCCAAAATAAGGGTAAAGATGGACATTACTTTTTATTTGCATAGAAGCAGCACATGGCAGTCCAAGTCAGGGACCGGCCTGACCGGGCTGCAGGTGGAGCAGACCTTGCTGGAGCTGCTGGAGTGGTGGTGGTTAACAATGGCCCCACCAGCCCACACATGCAGAGGGAGCATCCCAGAGGCCATAACTGAGCAAGGAATAAAGGCGTCTGCCTGCCTCCGGTTGGCAAATCACTGTGGCCATGGGCAGGGGCCCAGCTGAAGATGCTTCTAGGTGCACACTGGGTATTTTAGTCCTCTGTTGCCCTTGTCATTTGTTTTTTTTAAGTTTTAAAACTGATCGGAGTGCTATCTGGAAAATCTATGTGGCTTATTTTGTTTACCTCGAGGATCTATTTGTAAGCTAAATTCAGTCACTGTTTGAGGGACAAAATACCAATTCTTTCTCCTCTGTGACAGCAGGGAAAAAATACTCTGAAAATCTTCTGCTTTGTACAATGAAAGGAATGCAAAACTGTGCAGAATGCAAAGCAGGGCTCTCTCAGGGCTCCTGTTAAGAAAACTGATGTATTTTCTTTCATTAAAATCATGAAAGTTCCAGTGCTGAGAACAAATATATCCGGTTCTCTTTAACACAGCTTCCCATACTTCCATGGAGAATTTTCAGACACAAACTTCCCCTGTTGTAATTGTAGTTTTTTTTTTTAATGAGGTCTGGAAACTACTCATAGGGTTAGTTGAGATGGAGAGGTCTAGCTCACATGGTGAGGATGGCTCTTAACTGAAGTGAACTCACTGAAATCTGATCACAACTCATAGCATTTGCCAGTCAGATGGCACACTATGACTCCAAGAATATGCAGTCTCTTGAGAAGAGTCCTCCCTGTCCCTTCCCTGCCGGGTTGAGATTTCTCCTCAGGGGCGACCCAGTGAAACTCAAGGAGCTGCTCTGCTGTGTTGGGTGCCTTAAGGCAAGCCTCAGGGTGGAAGAATCCAGGACACAGCACCTTACAGTGTGCAGAAATTAATCATGCTGTGTTGCTGTTACAGGATAGCAGTGGGAATCAGTGCAGGACATACAGGTTCATACAGGGGCCAAATCCCAGCACACGAGTGCATAGCCATCTTTATTTATTGTTTTGATGGGAAACAAACTTGTCTCATTTGCAGCCCTCCACCATCCCTTTCCTAGTCACCATGTTTGCTTAGATCCTTTGATTTTTTTTCTCCCTGCAGCAAGAATTTTTCCACCTAACCACTACCCCCATCCCGCAGTAAAAGCAATGAAATTATGAGGAAGGAGTTCCATTCTGAAGTACAGCTGTTTTGTTGAAATTGCAGAAATATTTTAACTATGCATCCCATTACTACAGAACTTGATGTATTGTGTTTAGAACAGACCAGCATCCATGTAGGCAAAAGTGTTCTTTGCCTGCCTTAGCTTTCAGGAGTAAATACTCCAAAGCTTTGCTTAGCAGGATCCATAGATTTGAAGATGCAGAGTAGATTCCAGGCTTAGCAGCAAAACTGTGCATTAACATAGTTCATCTAACAAGTCTACCCACAGTCATTGTAGTTTATCTTTTGTCTGCTTTGCCTATCTCATTCAGCAATACTCTGGCTGTCTCAGCCAGTGGCACAGAACTGCTCACTACAGAATAATTAGACAGAGCTGCAAACCATTCCCCTCTAACTGATCCATTTTTATCACGGATGGTCAAATTTTATCAATAGAATCAGGTCAGAAAAGACCTGCAAAATCATCAAGTCCAACCTTTGACCTAATACCACCATGCCCACTAAACCAAAGTGCCATGTCCACTCATTTTTTGAACCCTTCCAGGGATGGTGATTCTGCCCACTTTCCTGGGCAGCCTCTTCTCATGCTTAATCACTCTTTCATAAAGACATTTTTTCCGATGTCCAGCCTGAGCCTCCCCTGGTGCAGCTGGAGTCCATTTCCCCTTGTCCTGTCACTGGTTGCCTGGGAGAAGAGACAACCCCCACGTCACCACAACCTCCTTTCAGATAGTTTTAAGAGTATGATAAGGTCTCCCCTGAGCCTCCTTTTCTCCAGGCTAAACAATTTTAACTCCCTCAGCTGGTCCTTGTAAGACCTGTGCTCCAGACCCTTCCCCAGCTCTGTTGTCCTTCTCTGGACACACTCCAGCACCTCAGTGGGAGATGAATTGAGGAACCCAGAACTAGATGCAGCACTCGAGGTGTGGCCTCACCAGTCCCCAGTAGAGGGGGCAATCAGTGCCCTGCTCCTGCTGGCCACACTACTGCTGGTACAGGCCAGGATGCCATTGGCCTTCTTGGCCACCTGAGCACTGCTGGCTCATGTTCAGCAGCTGTGTACCAGCACCCCCAGGTCCTTTTCCACTGGGCATCTTCCCAGCCACCCTGTAGCACTTCTGCCTGTGTGAGGGTCCAACAGGGCAAAGTACCACCTTCTGCCTAGTTGTGACCCAAGGGCAGGATGTGGTACTTTGCCTTGTTGCACCCTCATACAGTTGGTCTCAGGTCTTTGATCCAGTCTGTCCAGATCCCTTTGCAGAGCTTATCTGTTTCACCACCCACCTTTTTGCCATAGCATCAGATGTCTGCTCCTTGGGTCTGGTGCAGAATTAGCTATGAATAGCTTGCTTGGCATTTTCCACAGTTCCAGTGAGACAGTGGAATATTTGCTTCCATCTCTCTGTTTGACTTAGCAATGTATTCTGGATTGACATATTGATTCAAGAGCATTGTTGAAGTCTTGATGTGTACAAGATCCAGAAGTTCTGTTCTGTGCACTGTTTTACAGGCGTGCCAAACCTCTGCAAGAAGCGAGAGTTTGGAATTGGAGCTTGGTCACAGTATGGAGACAAAAGGTTTTAGTTAGAGGAGTGGTGATGGCTCACATCTAGTTTTCCTGCAGTTACTGAAGAGTAGATGGGACACTAATTAACCTGGTGGTATCATTATTATTTACAGGAGAAAAAAAATTCTGAGATTTGCACCTAAGCCTTGAGCAGAACTCACCAGTGCAGTTTCCTGTCAAAGGCTCTCTCTTCCTTTTCCCCCCAAAAAATTACATGAAACAATGTACTATATTTTGTCAAGTGTAGTATATGTATATAGAAGTGTGTATGTATTTATACATATATACAAAACCTTTATCGCAAACTGTAGCAGTAGGATTCACATTAATAAGATATAAACTAAAGCCACAAAAATAACTTTTGAGTATTCTTCACAATATAGTCAAGTAATAAGCATATATAATACTTATAACTGAATCATCTAAAGTGATATATTCTTGTTAAGGTGTGTGTATAAAGCATAGCACTCTGGTTTTTAAAATCTGCTCAATGAGTTTCACCACTCTAAACAGGAATTCCACACAGAAAAGCTAGCATGAATAGAAAGCAGATGGAAACCAAAGCACAATCTTACACAAATAGATGATGGTTAATAACTTGCCAGTCTCATACAGAGCTTACATGTTTTCAGCATGACTGTACAGTCTGATAGAAGCTGCTCTGATGACACACAAAGCTGTGTCAGTGTGCCAGCTCAGCCTGAGGTAGTGTCAAGTGGGACAGATGTAAGTTGATGCCATTGGAGAGTCACTTTATCTCAGGCTTCCTTTCAGATGCACTCTGTTGGGTTAGTCACCACACTGGGCATAGGGACACCTTCCTCTTGGCAGCCCATGACAGACTCATTGTTGTCTCCACTCTGAGCCAGCCGTGGCCTTTTGCACAAGTCAATCTCCTCTTTCCATTCCCAAATCTCAGTTCCTAGATTTTGGATGGATTCAGGTTCAAGCCAGCTGATCATGGGGCTGGAGGCACACGGATATTCAGCTCATGGCTGGCCAAAGGGAGGGCTTGTGTTGGTGGCACTGTGAAGCTCCCCTCCCAGGAGACTAACTGCTGTAAAGTTATGTCCAGGCGTGGATGTCCCCTTCTCCCTGCTCCCACCTGCCAGGATGCAGAAAGTGGGGAACCAGACCTGCCACCCCAAGGGCATTTCCCAGGAGCTGAGGGGATCCCCTCTGGGAAGGAGCTTGATCTGGGACTGACCTGGCTGACTCTCAGCCTCACTGCTCCTGCAAATCAGGCTCTGTCAGGGAGAGAACAAATCCCAGTGATGCACAACAGGCTTGTGCATGGAGCTTAGTAGCAGTATGGGGAGCCAGACACCCTTTTCCAGCCCTCTCCCAGGTCTCATCGTTTAATTGTGTGGACATACCTGCTGCATCTGATGGTCTCTGAGAAACATCAGATATTGCTGATTGCTGAGACTTAATCTTATGACCAGCCCACAGAGAAGTGGCCACTCAGTTGGTCCAACAGGTCCCCCTCTGTTTTAGAACACCTGGAAATCAGTGAGGAAACTCCTGTCAAATGCCACAGGCTTTGTATCACATCTTGTTGCACATCTCTGCAAGTGTTGCTTGTTGTGATATTTCTGTTTGTCTCAAAACTTATTTCTCTTTGCAGTGTGATGTCTTGGATCAGAATTTGTTAAACTTCCTCCCAGAACAAGAACATTCAGAAATTTATAAGATGTTATCTTCTTGTATGCTTATGACAGATTCTGCCTCATCCGATTACCTAAAAAGTAAGTTTCATTGTGTCTTCTCTAGTAAATGAAAAAGCACAGGCAGGATAAAAAATTTTCTCCCAGAAAGAGTTTTGTATGTGATGTGCAATAAAAAAATTAGGTTCATAGCCTTTCAAAGAGATCTTGCCACCTGGAATGACCCTTTGGTTCTATTTTTAAATGAAACTCTTTGCCTTTATTTTACTAGGCTAAGACTACTTGCAGTTATGTTAATTATTAAATATCATATCATTTGAGACAGCTAAGGAAAATAGGTTAGCTGATGGAAATTGAGAGTTCGCCTGAGACAAATCACATCTTAATTGATATTTCAGCCTGTTCAAGTAAGATGTTGTTCAGAGATCAGCTAATGTGGCGTAACTTTTGGTTTGCCTTACAGTCAAAAAATACCTCTATAACTATTGTAATTCTTTTTCCAATTGAAATTTGATTTCCTTGGAAATGTTTTTACTTCCTCAGCCTTACTCACTCTAGGAGATAAGATGCAGAAAACCAAAAAAGACACAATAATGTAAGATGTACAGCTGCCCAATCTACTGTATCATACAAAACCTGCAGCTGATAGCTGATATGCCAAAGTTAACGTAATAGATGTTTTGAGGTAATTAGGCATAGTTTTCCAACACAATATGTAGAACAGCTGTGAGTTGTGAGGAGCCTAAACAGAAAAAAGCAGTAAGTGAAGAACCCAGTTCTCTCTGTGGCTGCACCAACGCTGTGGCTGTGTAACTCCTTTGATGAAGTGTGTCAGAGAAGGGCGAGTCTCCAAAGCTGTCCCCAAGCTCCAGGCACACCTGGGCACAGTGCTGTGCAACCTGCATCCCTGCAAGGCTTTCTTGCAGAGCCTCTGCTCCTGCAATGTATAGCACATTGGTGTTGAGGACTCCTGAGTGGTAACAAGCTGCTCTTGTGCTGGCAGTGGCAAGATTGGGGTTGGAAGACACCATTGGTTGTGTTTAGCTGAAATAGTATATTTATTTCTTCTTCTTCTTCTTTTAACAATCCAGCTGACAATGAACTAGAGTTTTATTGTCATCTTCTGAGAGGAAGTTTGAACCCAAAGGAATTTCCAACATATGAATACATAAAATTTGTAGGAAATTTTCGGTCTTACAGCAATGGTAAGCTTTAATTGTTGTATAAATGTTCCTTTAGCTGTGTAAAATAAAATATAAGTATTGCTCCATTGAACAAGACAGGCTTTTATCTGACAGAACTATTTTTAACATTATGGGATAAATTTTGCTTCTCACGGATCTCATGGCTGAGTTGCAATAGCTGGATGAATACATGTGATGAGTGAAAGAAATTGTGGTAGTTGCTTTTGTTACTGCCCTTCACTTGCAGTGATCCTGGACTCTGGGTAAGTTTGCAAATAATGAGTAGTTTAGATGAGGGTTTATTTGTGCTCACTGATACTGTGTGCTAAGACCCCACCTATTAGCAAAATTATAATCTTGCTGCCTTATCTGCTGGTTTACTTTAAACACAAATTCCATGCCAGAACTGATAACCTGCCAAATCTGTCTTGTCACCCTTCTCTGCAAAATCCTGGGGAAAGACAGCAGTGCCACGTTTCATCAGAATGGCTGTGGACACTGCCACCCACCTCCTTCTCCAGCTGCCATTTTGCATTCCTCTCCAGCACTGCAAAACCCAGTACTCTCCAAAAAAAAGGGAAGACATGCAGTCAGCATAGTCACTAATGCACCACAGTCAGTCCAGGGAAACCATCTTTCAAGGGGTGAAGAGCAGATTTCCACCTCACCCATTCTCTAACAAACAGATTGCTGCACGGCCATTAGTGTCAGAAATGAAATACTCTTTTATTCCTTTCCTTCTCCTGCCTGCCCAAGTTTGCTTTAGTTACTTGCCTGACTGAACTCCAGAGTGGCATTTCCAAAGTTGCTGGTATTGTTCCAAATAGGTCATCCTCTGCAAAAAAATTCCCCACCGCGCTTTCCAAAAACTGCACGCCACGCTGTGAAAAAAAAGTCCCTGTCCCCATTTAACTTTCTGCTTTTGCTCCACATGACTAGAATAGAAACCTACATGCAGGATGGAGATATGTATTTCTTGTTTGGTGCCATCTGATTTGAGGCTCTATTTGTATAAAAAAATGTAGCTGCCTGTATGCTTTCTAGTTTGAATGAAGTGAAGTGCGCCTGCCTGACAGACGCGCACACCAAGCTGTTCTGTTTTCTAGAGCAGAAACCGGATTTCAGGTGCTGACTCATAAGGATACATTTCTACCAGGGGAATTTCTGATCCATTTTCTTCAAGGATTTTCAGCCCTTTCTTTTAGCCTGACATTAATATTGCCCCCTTACCCGTTAGGATTTCACATCCCAGCTATTTCATCGGTGGCTATTTCTCAGAAAAATGATAAAACTTACATTACAGCTATCTTTCCTAGCTTAATGTATAGAAACTAAATGGGAACATATTGATTTCAGAAGACACCAAATCATTTTCCAAAGACCCCATCTTAATAGCCTTCAAACAAGTCATGTGCTTTCTTCTTCACATTTTTTCCCCCTTTGTGCCACTTTTTTCTAAATCTTCACTTTATTTTGTCTCTTCCACTTTCTTCCCATCTCTGCTGCAGCCTGCCCCTCTGGTTGACAGGGAGGGGCAGCCTTACCAGGCTCTGTGAGATGGTGCCTCCTGGCCCCTTTGCCATCTGACTTTAGTTTCGCCAGTTCAGGGCAGAGCCTGATGGAAATGCCTCACCAGTGCATGTCCAGCACTGCTCCCCTTTGGCTGGGAGTCACCCCCATGGCTGCCTCCCAGCAGTGGTGGAAGCGAGTGTCCTGGACTCACATGTAGCAGCAGCCAGCTGTTTGCTTGGGAGCTGATACCCTTGGCTTAGAGGGTGAGCAGCCAGAGGAGGGTGCAGACCTCCAAAGTGGCTGTCCTTGGATCCACTGGGCTCCTTGCACCAGCCAGCTGCACCCTGAGCAAGGCACAGGAGAATCAGCTCAAGTGAGCACCATAGGAGTGCTCCACCCTTTGGAGAAGCCACCCAAGGGCTAGGGGCAGGCACCTGTGCTTTGGCACAGGGGCTTGTGGCACTAACAACTCCAAGAATCTGGTGGCTGCAGGGGTGGACTGGGTTCCTGCCTCTGCTTGGCCTACAGTTACCAGGCACCATCCCCCAGTCCATGCTCCTCAGGGCTGTCACCTGTTGGGCCTGACAGCAATTGCCCTCTTTTCCTCCTGTTAAATAAATACCCATTCTCCAGTCATCCATCCTCCAGGTGTGAGGCCAAGTGGGCAAGAGAGAAAGTGGTGGGAAGGATGGTGGGAGAGACACATCACTCAGGGCAGCATTTGTCCTATATGCATAGGATCAGCTGGCCCCAAAGCCTGCTTTTTGGAGGTGTTTGTGCAGGAAGGATTCTAAGCTAAAGATAAGAAAAGAGTTAGCTGGGGGAGAAAGACAGAAATTGCAAATTAGGCTTAATTAGCAGGAGACATTCCTTATGAATGTACTGAAGAATGTTTTTCCCTGTAGCTTTTCACAGCAGTGGAAGTGTGAGCATGTTTTTACACATGGGAGACTGATACAGGATGTTCCTTAAATACAAATCCTGCCATTCCTTTTTAGCCACTCAATGCAAACTCCTACCTTTATTTCCAATGGTTTGCTGAGCACACTCTGAGCCCACTCAGCCTGCATGTTCCTGCCACAAGGATGCCAGAGCCTCTATGGCCAGGGAAGTTCTTTTATCCCTGGGCAGATTATATCCTGTCAGGATACTTAGCTATTCTGTTGTCATCAATGTAGAGTCATAGCAGGAGTAAATCTGTCTCCATTCCTTCTCATTTAACCTTTGCTGATGTTTTTAAGAACTGGTAGGTCCTACTTCACCCTCTTTAACAGAAATGTCCCTATCTTTATTCTACTTCCACATAGCCTTTTATGTAACCTCTTTTGAATTATCATCTCCTTAGGCTTATTTTATTATTGTTCATTGCTCATACAGTGTTTTGGGGCAAGGAGGTCATGCATGTGAGTTCCCAGTCACCTTGCCCCCCTCCCTCCTCCTTTATACCTTCCCCCTTAATCTCATTGTTGACTTCTGGCTGAGAACATCATATAGGAATGGGTTTGAATGGATTAATTTGAAGGATTGCAGCTTAGAAAGCCAGTTAGGAGCTTAGCTTCTCTCCCTAACTTTAATGGGAGCTCTGAGGCTTTAAAGGCTGTCATACTGAGATGCCAAAGATATTTTTTTTCATGCTGAAGTAGGACAAATACCTGATATCTGCCAAGGTGACTTGTCACCAGAATTGCTGTCAGGGAGCCAGATCACACACAATCTACATCGAACCCATGCTGCTCCCACAGAGGAGCAGTCACTGGCATCTTTGCTGATCCCAGAAGAGGCAGGGACATGCATGTACAGGGCCCAGAAATTGCCCAGGAAAGCTCTCACAGTTCACAGCAAGTATTCAGTCTTTCAGGAGATCACTGTCCCTGGAGCTCCTAGGGTCAGCTACAGCTGTGGGCTAGAGGAGCTACACAGCCCAGTGCCAGGGTCAGCAAGAGCATGCACACTTTGACTGGTACTGAGGAATCTGTACTCTGCAAACCCTGCTGCAGAGCATTTCTGCAGCTGTGTCTGCATCAGGGATGTGACATCAGCTGCCTGCACCTGAGTGAATCCCCACTGCACTGGCTGTGCCCAAGTGAGAGCAGCTGACCAGTGAGACAGCAATGCAAGCTGTGCAGAGTGCTGCATGAGTCACTGGCTGTGCTAAATCAAATACAAGAGATTTGATTTTCCATTTGGGAGGATTATATAATCATCATTAATTAAGCTTCAATGAGAAAAGCAGGACTGTAACCTGATGTGAAGATTCAGTAGTCCCGTGAGAGGAAAGGAGGTGGCCCATGGGCCACTCAGATGAGGAAGGTGGAATTCCTTTTTGCTTCTGTGAGATATGCCTACATGCTGTCAGATCATCAGGGTTGGTTTTTGTTTTATTTGTAAATAGGAGCTCTGTCCAATATTTTTATATATTTCAGGTTCTGGGTCTGTAGCCCAGATTTTAACGAGAGTCATGAAGGGAACTCGTATCTGTGGGAGCCAAGTGCATCACTGTACCTATTAACCTGTAGTACCTGATAAGAGAGAGAGTCATATCAGCATCACCAATGAATAATACAGTGGCTCTCACCCAGTCTTGCCTGAGGGCTGAGGGGGAAGGCAAGTAATGAAGGTAACTCTCCCCAAAAGTCCAAAGAAATGCTCAGCTCCAGTATAAAATGTCAGATCAAGTGAAAATACATTATTTTACAAAGCCGCTTAATAGCTCACTCAGATAAGAAATGATAAGATGGGTTGGATATATTCCTCCTGTGAAAATTGTTTGTACATTTGTAAACGCACAAAGATCTCTCATAATTATATGTCCAAATATTGGCTCTGGTTTCCTCTTTCTGAAGTGACACACTTGCTTAAAAACTCCTGAAAGGGACAAAACCAGAGTCCTCCCTTTCAAAGAGTTAATCAATATTAAAAAGGACCACCAGCATCTTTTAAGTGATAGATCTGTCCTTTCATCCAAAATCCCTGAAGCTTTTCTCTTGAAGAAGTAGATAAGCATTATGTGAAAAGAGTTCCTAATCAAGTAATGTAATATTATAGTGGAATTTAAAATTGTGCATTTTTGTTCCCAATTACATGGAAACTCAGGAAGTATCTGGTTGCTGAATGCTAATAATGGAAGATACTCTACTGTTAGCTGATACATCTCTCAGATATAATAATAAGCATCAAGAAAATTACTATGTTGAGGAAGAAAAAACTCTTAACTTCCAGAAAAATTAATTGCATCTGAATTAATTTTTAAAATAAGTAAACAGTTCATACAGAAGATACATTGATCTTGAGCCTCCATATGTATATGCTGAAACAAGAATAACTCAATCCAAAATGAATATTTTGATCAGAACCAAGAGCCCCATATTATCATTTGCTATTAACAATATCATAGAAGCTACAGCTAACCATATGCAGCACTCATGCTAGGCTCTCTATGCAAAGAAAAGACATCATTCCTGTCCTAAGGAATCTACTTGGGATTCATATCACACATATCATACCATTCATATCATTCAACACAGGATGGCCAGGGGAGAAACAGGAGGAGGAAAGAGGAGAGAGTAGATCAAAGTGGACAGGTGATGTATGGACAGTGTCTCTGTTACTCATCTACATATCTACTGAGAGCAGTCTGGCTTGCCACCAGCACTTTGGATTTCTTCATTATATCTGTTAATTGCCAAATATTCTGTTCATCTGAGGCCTGAATTAATTTATATGAAACAAATTTGATTTTATTCTGGTCTGTTTGGCTTGTATTTTTTTGAAATCACTGTTCAATTTGTTTGACAGTCACTAAGACTGGTTCTTTAAATATTAACATCTCTTGACAAAGTAGGAAGGAGGGATTTCTTCTTTCAAATGGCATAAGCAGGAGGTTTGCTATCTTAGGAAGATTATATTTTACACATTCCAAGCTGAAGTAAGATGACCGAGCAACTGACTGCTGTACTATTATTAACTGAATAAAGTGTCATCTGGGGTTTTTAAAACATGTTTTCATTCACTTCATATGGCATGATTTCTCTCCCTAAGGATAAAAATCCTTTTGTCTGTAATAGTGAAGGGTTTGGTTACTTTTGTACATTATTTATTTGCAACATTCTGTTCCAAGTGTCCTGGTCTTTAAAAAAAAATAAACAAAAGAAAAATCAAACAAAGATCTCTGTATAGGTAAATCAGTTTCTTTGTGTCTTACAAGATACTTGCAGGTATTTAATACTTCTACAAAAGAATTTTGTGGTACTCTAGGGGCAACAAGTGTGATAGGTGACCACAAAAACGATTAAAATTCATGCTAAGGAGCATCAGCTAGCTGATATATATGAGACAACTGTTTCACCTTTCTGATGATGTATTTAGCTTTATCCTGTGACCTTCAGATTCCTTACTTAATATATTTTGTCCTGATTATTTAATTGTGAAACACACAGGCCTTCATTTACCCAAGCCCACCTGTTTATGGCCAGCCTAACCATTATCAATAGGCATCTTCTGACAAAAGCACTCCAAGCCCTATATTTGACTGATAAATCTTAATATCCACATAGCCTCGGGCTTGATCCTATATTTTCTGTTCCACTATTTTTCTGTGGTGCTCTCAGAAAGTTCACTACTGAACTTGGCTACCTCAAGATGTTGTGTTTCTTTTGAAGAGACTTGGAGAGTCATAAAGTATGATTTTTCAGAAGGCTATTTTAAAGGGTTATGCCAGAATTGTATTTTTTTTTAAATTCATCTAATGACCTCTTTTTTTAACTACACTTCAAAATTCATCAACCAAAAAAGGCTGAAATTCACTGACCAGTTGCAAAAGCAGAGCAAAGCAGACTGTGCAGATAGAGCTGTGGAAAGAAAAGATACCAACAGCCAAAGTCAGGCAGCAAAATAATTCAGAAGCAAATGTGAGTGGTTTTTTCCTTTCAGTTATTGTAGTTGTCATTTTCAGATGGAGATGTACTTGACAATGTAGTGGCTACCTGCCTGCATCATTGAGGCTTTTAATGCTCTGGACTTTGACAAAGGCAGCTGAGTATGAGATGGCACAGTAGCTGTTCAAAGACAGGATAACATCCAGCCAGGCCAGCTGTGTCTCATCTCTTTGGGCTTATTCATTCACTGCTGCTTAAGTTCATCATTTCCAAATGTTGTGAGGAAATCCCAAATTACTGCCTAGCTGTCCTACACAATAATTATTACCCTCTTACTACTGCATTTACCTGTTGGAAATAGAACCCTATTTTGTAAATGCCACATTCAGGGATGTATTCTTCTGCCTTCTGGGAATATGTCTCAGGCTCGTGGCTGTTTACATCCAACAGCTGACATAAAAAAGCCATCTGCTCTCTTTGGTGTGACTCAGTCTCCGCTTCCTTCTACAACTGGTGTCATTTGCAAGCCCATGGTTCGCTAACTAGGGTAACTTATCATACCTGTATTTCAGAGGCCTAATGTGCATATCTTGTTTTCATATCTTAGACCCCAGACTGCAAGAATTTGCTCCTGAACTTGGCTATTACAGAGGGAGACAACCCCACTGACTTCAAATGTCTCAACATACTACATAGCAAGCTCAGAAGTAACTTTTCACAGTGCCCGTAATGCAGGTTTATAGCATTCCCATTAATTTCTAAACAGGACCAACTACAGAAATCAACAGAATACTAATATCAGAGATGGATCAATAACTCTTTATTTAGGCTACTCATGTGTCCTGTAGAACTTAACTCTTCTTTTTTTCAACTTTTTGTGTTAATAATCACATAGAAGCCCACATATATACACATAACCCCGGGATCAGAATGGGAACACATATTCCTAGGGAGTCCCGAGAGCACGTGTGCTCTGCTGGTGAAAGGAGGAGAATTTTGCCCATAGTTTTTCTCTCTATATCCAGTTAGCCATGCCCTCCAGTCTCAACTATGAGAGAGGACTTGATCTCTGGGGATGTTCATGTCTGTGCTGTCTTCTCAGATACAGAATTTTTCTCTTCTTTTTTGGGGTAATATACCTTGTACACGCAGCGGCCTAAACCATTTAATCACAGATGTGAATTGCACTCAGAATACTTTCTTTTCTGTCTCATACCCTGTTATCCTTGTTACCAGTAATGCATCAATATTCTAAGGCTTTTAATAGGTTGAACTGGGTTCCAAAAGCACATGTGATCACTTGAGACTTCTTCCATCTCTGCAATTTGTGGTAGTGAATGAAATCCCAGTGCAGAAGCACCCCAGGATAAAAATGGCTTGTTATCTTCTCCCCATATAGATACAAAGCTCTTCAATTTCACAGTAATACTTTGTCCTGTGCAGAAGAGCCAAGCTGTCTGAAACTTCATGAAGGTGGATGTAGGGGCCTAATAGTAAGGGAAGAGAGTTTCATATTAGTTTTAATCCCTTTTATCGTGTTATTAGCTCACATTGGTGAACTCTGGCGGCTAGCTAGGGCCTTCTCTACCCTTATGGGAGAAAGTCAGCTAGGCAGGGCAAGAATCCAGCCCAGTTCCCACTGCAGCCTGGAACACCGTTTTCTTTCATAGCTGTGAGAGTGGGATTACCATCTCTAAACTTGAAATTGGAGGAATAATTTGCATTATGTCGTTCTAACACAGGACTGTGGGCTGGTTTTCAGCAACACGTCCTTTTGGCAATGCATCTCTGTGGCAGGAGGTGCTAGTGGGCTCTCAAAGCAGCTGAAGCCATGCAATCATGAAAGACACAAGTGAAAAGCATATACAAAATGTGTAGCCACATCACATCCAGTTTTCCCCTCTGCCCAGTGTTGGAAGACACAGCAGGCCCTCTGCAGACTCATCAGATGCGCCCATCTCTGGAGGCCAGTGCCATACATGGGGTCCCTTCTTTAAAACAAGGAGAGCTTGAGCATACTGGGAACATACTTTCCATGCAGAAGGGGAAGGCATTCTTCAGCAGCCAAGAATCACAAGCATCCTCCTGCTAGTTTGATGAAACCTCCCTGGCTGTGGGCCCCAGTGTTCTGCCACTGATGACTTGACGAACTCTCTTCAGCTTCCTCCTTTGCCAACACTTTTTTTCACTGCATCATGGAAGTTACAGCACTAGGCATGCTACAGCATGGGTTTTTTTTCCTTGTGAGTGGTGAAAAAGAGCAATTGGATGCATGGGGTTTCTTTCCAGAAAACTGGTTTATGCTCTGTAATAAGGTTTGGCCTTATTTTTATCAGGATTAACCTGTAAAATTCATATTTGAAGTTAAGCTCTGATGCCTTTCTGCCTAACATGACTGACTTGGATTTAAATATATGCATATCAGCTTTAAAAGCTTTTAGAGCACTTCTCTGAATAAAAATAGTATTAGTACACTTGGAGTGTGCAAAATATTCAGGGAGAGGGAATCTTATATGAGGCATGACTCCAAGTCCCATTTTTTTCCCTAACTAGTGCCTAATTCCACTTGCAATGGCTTTGATGAGGCTGTCCCAAGGGCTTACAGAACACCCCCAGGAAAGCAGATCTGCTTTGTTGCAACCGTTCGTTTGGCAACACCTCAGTTTTTAAAGGTAAGTGCTCATCCTGGTGCTGTGCATTCCAGAACTTCACTAAACTCTTTCAGATGGGGCAACACAGAAGGTTCTTAGTTTTGCTAATTGAATAGATTACAGGTATCACATTTCATGCATAAAAAGCCAGTGAAGAGGATTATCAGTGCAAGCCAGGATCTCTGGAAGCAGTGTCACTTCTGCCCGTGTTGCACAGGATACAGAAACCCTCCTTGCAATGGGAATTGCAAAGTCACTTTGAAATTTGGTTCCTCAATGCTGCTGTTCCTGCAATGGGACAATATACAAAGGTCTCAAGGGTCTTTTCCAGCCTAGCTAATTCTGTGATCCTGTGATTTTGTGATACAGATGACCACCAACAATTCTATTTGTGCTTCTCAGTGTGTTTGGTGGACTACTGCTTGTTTCCCTTCCCACAAATATTGGAAGTAAGATAGCTGCTTGTGGTTATAAGGATAGACAAACCAAGCTTGTGCCTAACACTGCTGTTCCCTGATTGACAAAGGTGAACTTCTGCATCAAGTGTCCTGTGCCCAGAGTTTAAGAGGGTTTTTTTATGTAATTGAGATGTGACCAATATGAAAACTCTCTTGGCCTAGTTCCATTACTGCTCTGGAACTGGCAGGGCATTCTAGACTGATTCCTGACCCTGCAGGGAAGTAAAGTCCCTTCCAGGGAAGTGAGGACACTTCCCATGAATCTTGACTATAATAATCATATTAGCAGAAGGGCTGGAGTTAAAGGTTCAAATTCCTTGTCTTTGAGTAGCTAGCATCTCAAATAGGGAAACAAAATGGGCCACTTGTGGCAATGAGCTGCCCAGTGCTAGGGAGGAAGCAGCTGCTGAACAGCCCTGAGGTTTTAACTGCCACAAAGTCCTGAACACACTTCAGTTCACCTGGGTGACTCACCTAACTCCCACTCTTGGCTTTCTACTGTAAAATGAATGTAAAATGTTTATCTGATCAGCTAAGGAAGACAGGATTCAGCAGTTTGGTTGCACACAGCAGTGTTTGCACCTTGAACTTCAGTATGTGATCTTGGCATCAGCATGGATTTTGGCCTAAACTGGAGAGAGGGGAAGAGGGGAATTTAAGGTGTTTGTGAAGCCTATTGCCTCTGCACAGCTAGTGACTTCAAAGAACTTTGTCAGCATTGATATGTATCAAAGAACTGCTTGATTGCAGCACACCTCAGCTTGTTCTCTGGTTCCAACAGGGTTTAAAACATCAGTGGTCTCCTCTGCCTGAGGGACAGCAGAGAGAGAAGCACTAATGGAAATGATGAGAAGCTGTCACTGGGCCCACAGCATGGGGGGGTGTGGCATCAGGGAGCAGGGGAATAGCAGCACTGGAGGTCAGTGGGCAGGCTGTCCTTACCAGTGAGGATGGAGACTCTCCTTCAGGAGAGACACAAAGGACATAGGAACCCTGGATGCCACAAATCCAGAATGCTGATCCTGGGAAGTCCCAGGCCAGGAGCCTCCACGCTGACTCTAGGCAGCTCATGGAGCTGCAGTTGCCCCTGCAAAGCATCCAGTGGGAGAGGAGAGGTTGGCAGAGGAGAGCTTGGAGTGGACAGCGAGGTGGCCATGGGCCGTGCAGCCAGCCTTCCCTCTGCTTCCCACCTCCACCCAGCAAGTGACCCCTCCTGATCCTCATCTCTCTGGGTCAAGGCTGTCCTGCCTCACAGACAGCCCTGTGCCCTGCCTTGCATAACTCACTTATTAATTACCATGCTCATGAGCACTGAGGGCTGCTGTGAATCTTGAGGGCCAGCTTGTCTGCTGTGGCAGTGAAGTGCAAGGCAGCACTGACCCCTTAACCCACTGGACAGATCCCCTGCAGGCTGGCTGCCTGAAAAGGCATTTGCTCCTCTGCAGCTACTGAGGAAGAAGGAAAGTGTCCCCCTTTCTCAGAGAGCTTGGTGGGCAGACATCCAAAAGGACCAAGGGTGGTGGGTATCTTTAGTAACACAGAGGGAGTGAAGCAAGATGTGGCAAGCCCTGGTGGGATCAGGCACAGGCTGGATGCTGGGAAAGCCCATGGCCATCACACCCCAGGCACTACTTCAAAGCCAAAAAACTTTTGACACCCTGAGGCACAGTCTCAGCTCTTAAGTACGTGTGCATTACAACTTCTTCTCCCTGTCTCCTGTAAAAAATGTTGGCATTGATAGATACAATAGTTTGCTCTCTGGAATGGCCAGAAAATGGGTGAATCCTCTGTTTTCTCCTCTTATGCACCATGTATTTATAGCTAACAAAAGCTAGATGAAGCAGAGGGGTGAAGCTCCAACTCTGAGTAAGTCAGTTTTCTCCACTGGACAGGAGATGTGCATCGTAGAAGAACCTCTAGAGGAATTCACATCAAGACACAGTCTGGAGTGGAAATTTTTATTCCTGGATCACAGGTTGGTGACAAGAAAAGCCCTACTGGTTGTGTTTGGTGCTTTTCTACTACTGTTTCACAAGTACAGTTCTCTCAAGTAGTGTTCCATTTCACATCAAAATCTCATGAACAGGAGGGCTGCCAACGAAATTCCTACAAAAGCTGATGTTTACTATTTTACTTTTACTTTTTTTTTTAAATGGGCTTTTGAAACAAAAGTACTCTATTTCTTCAGCTGAATTTGTGATTAGCTTGTTCTTCCTTCCTTTAAAATTATCAACAGACCAAAGCCTGTCACATGGCAAAATGAGCTAATTATTATACAGCTGCAGAAATCCTTCCTTCCAAATCCAGTCATTGATTGCGTGTGTGCAATTCCCACTGAGTTATGGAGGAAAAGTCTATGCTGGCCTGAGGCATCTGTGCTGGCAAAGGTACAAAGCAAGTGCCTCAGCATGCCACAGATGAGCTCTCCAGGCACCCAGAGGAAAGCAGCACAGATGATTTCCTCTCTTATCCCCCAGTCCCAGCAGATGATGGCTTCCAAACACCTCCTCACACGTTTTTCCCTGTATAAGGCTGCAAGAGCCATCACAGAGGCCCCTGACCAAGCAGCAGCCAAGGAAGGACTCCCTCACAGCAGATTCCTGTATAAAGGTCCCTGAGAAGCTGCACTTCTTTCCACAATCACATTTTCCCTGGAGGAGGGGTGTTGTCATAGTCTTGTCCAGGGATGGTGCCTGCTGGTATTGCTGCTCCCGCCTGGGAATCCCAAGCTCAAGGTGGGGGAAAATGAGGATCCAGCCCCCTGAGGTGAACAACTATACAGTGATAAGTGAAAGTAGATTTGGGCTGTTTGCATCTCTGCATCAACATGCAGAACTGCTGGTTCTGTGTTTCATGGACCCTGTTGTGCCCAACCACAGAGCACCGCCGATTATCGGATACCTCCCTTTTGAAGTGCTGGGTACTTCTGGCTACGACTATTACCACATAGACGACCTAGAGCTGCTAGCAAGGTGCCATGAACACTGTAAGTATCACATGGCCCGGCTTCCTGGGAAGTCACTGGACACTGGGACTCCTCTTTTCAGTGAAAAGTTGTTTGGAAGGGGAGGTTTGACTCTGCCTCAGCCTGTATATCTTAGCAGAGCTGTAGCAGACTGTGGGTGCTGCAGCTGATTGGCATCTGGGACAGACTTACCAAGCTCTGAAAAATACAATTTTCCCTTCTAAATCCCCAAAAGTAGCCTGTGAGACTCACTGAATGGATAAAATATGTCAGATTTGACCCCTGTTCTATTAGTAAAGAATATGCAGAAATAGTTCAAGCAATTCTTGTGGATTATTTCCCCTAATGTTGTTCACTGTGTATTTGGGATTAGCTGTGATTATTTAAATACGGTCTACTAGGATTTAATTGAAAAACTCTTTCACTAAGTAAAGAAAATAAGGCAATGCTTTTCAAATATTTGCTTACAGAACTGGCTTTAACATCTCAGATTACCACCTCTGCCTGTCTTGAAAGTATCCTGTCAACATTAGTTTTTATATGTTGACATTGAAATATAGAAAAGCTAAATATGTGGATGTTTGGGAACCCCTTGAAATCACCAGGGGGAAAAGAGAAGAGATTAATTTGGTTATTGAATCTTCAAAACCTTCAGTACACCCTGGTTTACTGTAGTTTGAATTCTTGTCAGTCTGGGAATTTTCTTTCAAATTTTGTCTTTGCACAGTGTTATCTCATATGCTTACTTCATTCTAAATCCATCTGCACACAATACTCATCTTTTCAAGCATTTTTATCCTGTACTTTTCTGCTCTAGAACTTAAGATGATCACTCTTAGAAAATAATCCCAGGTGTCTAATTAAGCAGTATGTGATCAGCTGGGTAAGATCTATGTTTAAATTGTAGAGGACACTAATTCATTAGTGTCCAAACTTAAGGTTAATTGTGCTGTGTAGGAATGTACTATCCAAAGTGTCAGAAGAAGATACCTACTGATCATTATGATTTTTGTTCTGTCAGAAGGCTGAGAGGAGTGCTTACTCAGAATTGGTGCTTATACTCCTGTCTACCTATGACAGATATTTTTGTCACTTTTTTTTCACATTTCATGTCATTTTTACGTGGGAAATTGTGCTACAAGCTGTGTGTATTTTCTGCTGGCAGTGATGCAGTTCGGCAAGGGGAAGTCGTGCTGCTATCGGTTTCTGACCAAAGGACAGCAGTGGATCTGGCTCCAGACCCATTACTACATCACCTACCACCAGTGGAACTCCAAGCCAGAGTTCATTGTGTGCACTCACATGGTGGTAAGGTAGGGAAAATCGTATCAACCAGCCGGGACATAAAGGACAGGAAGATAGGAGCATCCTCATATCTGCCAGAATGGTCTTTTAAAAATTTAATATAGCCTACATAACAAAATTTAAACCTGAACTTTCTGAAGGAAATAGGGTAATTATAGAAAAATTATCAGACTGAACCTTAGTTTATGTTAAGCTTACTTTTTGGTTTTAGTTTAGGGGCAGATAAACTATGGCATTTTTTCATTTTGTGCAAAATTAGAGAATAGACAGATCCTTAAATATTCACATTCTCTAATCCTTACATTGTTTTTAAAGAGATGTATAGAAGCTTTCCAGTGAAGTCATAAAGTGGTTGTAGGATGTGAACTTGACCTTTTTATATAGGTTCTTTAATATGCATCTTAAATTCAAGAAGATAGGAACAGAGCAAAACCTGAAAATTAAAACACTCTCAAATGTTATTCAGTAGCATTTAAGTCACTTTTCAGCTGTTCATTTAACCTGTAAAATATACAGTAATTTATTCCTCCACTCTCTTAAAGCACATTTTAAGAAATATAGCAGTTCCATGTTGATACATAGAATTATGTTTTCCATTCAGTTATGCAGATGTTCGGGTGGAGAGGAGACAGGATATGGGCTTGGAAGAAGTGTCCTCAGAGGTGGTGTCCTCAGCACTAAAGGTACAATGAGAAAAGCTTTTTTCATGAACTTACATAGCAATCACAACTTGTTCTATGTTAACATCACCGAAGACTCCAGCATTGTCTTTCTCCAATGTTGGTGGATTCTCTTAACTTCAGAACTCATTGATCATTTGAATTATTTGGACATAAATCAGGTGATTTTATGAAGGAATAAACCTGGAGATCAGTAACAACCACAAATGAAGTGGAACATGGGCAGGGGCAGGGGCAGTGTAAGATATCTCACTTTTCCTTGGCAAGGTACTTACAGCTTAAAGATTCAATTGGACAAGTTCTGGCAATCAGCCCTCTTGGCTAGATCTCAGTGATCTCTTGAGGAAAGACAGCAAAGCTGGTCCACAGTGCACGGCCAAGTGTCTCACAGAGGTTGCAGTTGCTGTCACATCCAACTGAACGCAAAAGAAAGATTCAGAAAAACATCTGAAGGCACAAAGTGACTATGGCAGTAGCCTCCTATTTATTTCTAGCTCAGTGATAGTTGTTTGTAAAATGCATTAGTTTGATGCTGTTTGGAAGGGGCATTGACACCTTCATCCAGGTCTTCTGCTGGTCCACCTGAGATTAGTTCTGCTCAAGTCATTTTAGGTCTGCCAAAGAACTGGAGTGCAACCATTACTAAATATCAAAATGCTTTACCTCTGACAGATGCGGTAGCTGTTCTCCTTTTCTGGTTTGCTTTAGGAGAGTGGTGCCAGCTTGGATCCTGAACAGCACTTTAATGCACTTGATATTGGTGCCTCAATCCTCAGCGCTAGTCGGACACCCTCGGTATCATCCAGGAGCTCGCCAAAATCTTCCCACACACCCAAGTCAGACCCAGCATGTGAGTGGCATTCCTGAGTTATGGAATTATTTTTAATTTAGCCAAGTTAAAGAATGTGTGCTTATATATCACAGCTGCTAATTTAACGATAAATTATGAGGTATTGATGATATGCACTGAAAAAGAAGTGCAAAAGCTGAAATGGTAATGTACAGGAGGGAAGGTTCTAGCACAACCACCTAAATGCTGGAAGATAAACACTGGGATTAGGCATGAAATGTGCTGTTTCAATCTGTTACAAAAATTAGGATTTTATCTTTAGATTTGAGGGCACCTCTGTGAGCAATATGAGACTTCTCTAGACTTACACAAGTAGTAACAGCCTGTGAGTGACTCTCCTCTGGACAAGATTTAGGATGCTCTGGGGTTGACTTGGGTATACTCATTCTGCTTCCTGGTTTGGAAAAAAAGCCGATGAGCTAACCTAAATTTACAGTTATTCAGCCCATATAAAGGGAGTTCCAGCTGGTTTAGAACAGTTCATGGGTCCTTTTGCACTGCTCATTGGAGCATAGAATCATAATCTGTCTCATTTACTTTTATCTTTGCCCAGACCCTCCTTATCAGTTTAATTTTACTGCCATTGAAGTCAACAAGAACAGCCCCGACTCTCACTAGAATTTGGCCAGGCCATTACAATTTCTACACAGGTCTTGTTGTATTACCCACTTCAAACAGGGCTGATTTCCAGCATGTAAGATCTCACTGGTGCTTTTCTTGCAGCTACACCAACAAAGCTGATTACAGAGTCCAACACTCCCTTGCCAAGAGCACCGAGCGCACAGCAGGATTTATCTGTGCATAGACTCAGCCAGCCTACTGCTCTTCAGGTAACTTTACAAGGGATCATGGAAACAGGCAGAGGGTGTAACAGCATGTGCCACATACGCAGCTTAGCAATTAAGAACAACTTACACAGAAGCCATGGCATTAGAAGAAACCTAAAATTTAAAGAAGCCAAACTTCTAAATAAAGTTTTGGTTTGTTTTGTTTTTAACCTAGGTTTCTTTGCCTTCTCAGCTTCCATGTGAGCTTCTCCCACAGCAGTTGCTGCCTCAAGCAACTCTGCAAAATCAGCCTGCACCTCTGGCACAGGTTAGTTGGGGATTTGGAAGTGGAATAGGTCACTTGCTTATCTCCTGATACTTTCTCATTTTGGGGCTTTTAAGTTACCTCTCTAGTAACTAAAATCCCCAAATCCAAACTCTCAAACACTTAAATTATTGTGGGAAAGTAATCTGAATTGTACACTTGTATGTTTAAACATATAACTGCATGCAGGTGTTCAGAAGCCCAGGTGCGTGTAGGTTCAGGTGTGCACACATCTGTTTCACGAGAGGACAAAAAACAGATGGAAAAAGACTTTTCAACTTTGCTTTTACAGAACCAGATCCCTTCAAGATCAAATTCACAATGAGAATTAAAACCAAAAACTAACAGAGACGCCCAGTCCTGCTAAAAACACCTGTTTGGCTGTGCTGATGCAGAACTAACCAGCAGTAAAGGTCATGCAAATGCAACACACCCATTTTGTGAGTGTGCCAGTAATGGTGAGAATGCCACTGAAGACAAATTTCAGATTCCTCCAATCTATTAAAAAAAGTGGGTGATAGCCCAAAACATCACCTCAGGGTTACATTTGCAGTGGATTTTGAAGAAGCAGATTTGAGTACCATGTTCCCAGCACATTGTTTTTTTCCTGTGTTCTGCTGTGATGATACACCCCATCATCCTCTGATTTTAGGAATGACAGAGTATTGCTGGACCTAGACTGCTTCTACCATTGATACTCACTCACAAGACCCCAGAGTTTATTTCTGTAGCACATAAAGCATATAAAGTCCTGAGGATCCTGGCTTTAAAATAACAAATTCTCATTTATCTTCCATGTTTAATATTCTCTTAATGACTCCAAGCTAGCATGCGGCGAATAAACAGCATATCAATTATCTGCTCTGAACATTCATTTTCTTTTACAGATACTTCTCCCTGTTATTCATTAATGCATTTTCAAACATCAATTAGTTTATGTATTATAAGTCTCTGTGTGTTTTGTTTGACTTTTTCTACCTCCCTTTCTTTTCCATCAAAGCTCTTTGTGAAGAGAAGCTTTCCAGTTGTTTACCAGGACCCCTGCTGCCTTGTCCCTTCCCAGTAAAAGGCTCTTTCTGGCACACCAGCTCCATTTTTTTCCTGACAAATTAGAGTGCCATCCAGTCACTGATTAAGCCTCTTTGGGCCACCTAAATCTTGGTGAAAGGAAGAGGGCTGACTCAAGTCTGTCTACACAGGCAGCCCTCTGGCAGCAGTCACAGCAGTGCTCCTGGCGAAGCTCAGGATGAAAGTTGACATGGAGCAGGGAAATAACACCAGGACATTGCAGCCCAGGCTGCTGATGTTCACACTCCATAGCAAAACTCCTGTAGAGAGTACCAAGTCTCCACACACGTGTGATTTTCATAAACCGTTATGAATATTATGATACTACACTGTATGTCCCACTTTAAAAAAATTAACAGGTCAGCCTACAGCAATATAATTAATTATTCAAAAGACAAAGGTGCCTGCAGCACTAGATGAGTGAGGGACAAAACCAGGTGCATGTGCATCCCACCAGGAACGATTTCCTGACTTCCTAGCTGACCATTTTCCAGCAGTTTAGTGGCAAAACATAAGCCCATTGCTTGTAGAAATAGTGTGGCCAGGTGTCCTGCTGCCAGGTTGCAAGGAGGAGCTGCACCGGTTTGTCCCTGCTGCCTTTCTGCCACTTGTCCTTAGCTGAAGGTGACTGATGGCAGGAGCTGGAAGGCCCTGGGTATCCTTGTGGCTAACATTTGGCTACAGAGTGGCAGCAGCAGGGAAAACATTTTAAGTGGCCACAACTGTGTCTGCAGTGAGCAGCTAGCTGCTGCCTCGGGCACCATCTGCTTGAACTTTGAGTAGTTTTATTTCCAGCAAAGGCTGTGATGATTGTCTCCACTGAAATGTGATTTTTAGCTTGTGCCTTGCTTGTGTGAATGAACAGACAGCACAGTGTCACCCTAGATGTCACCTGAATGTAAATGGTTTACTTTAAACCAAGTGCTCCCAATTAGAATATTTGTTTGTTTGCCTTCCTCATTGTCATAAATTAAAATCCCCTGCAACACAGCGGATGCTGATGACTGAATAATAATTAACACTAATAATCCGTTTGGGATTGAGCAGGTGTTATTCAGATGAGGGAAGAAAGAACAAGTTGTTTGGTGAGCTGCAAAACTAATGAAATCCAGTTTCCCAGGGGCTGTGCCTTGCAGGACTGGTGCATGGAGCCAACCTTTCCCACAGGAGCAAGGGATGAGTGGATCCTTCTCTCCTTTGCTCAGCTAAAGCTTTCATGAAGTTACAGCAATCTGGTATTTTTGACACTCTCTCAACTCTGTTGAATGTCTCCAGCAAGAAACATAGCTCATCTCTTGGGCCAGAAGAATTTAAAGAAAGTTGGAAGATAGGCAGAAAAGAAAGTTTTAAAGGAAACTCAGCTATAAAACAAATGGGGTCTCTTTTCTTTAGCCAGCTACCTATTGTCATGACACTTATAGGAACAGATTGTCTTGGGACATCCATCTTTTTGTTCATCACATTAGAAATGAGGAGCCATCCTGACAGACACAGGGGCCATAGGTCCCCGTCCCTGGCTGCAGTCCCCCAGCACCTAGAGAGAGGGAGTAACCCTGGCACCGTGGGGTACCACTCAGTGGAGAAAAACACCTCTCCTTGGGCGTGGTGGAGGAGAGGAATCACAGCATGGAAGTGCCAGTCCCTGGACCATAACCAGCACTAGTGCATCGAGCCCCTCCCTACCACAACATAAGCTGGCATGATCCCAAATGTGTCACTTTATTTTACTCTTTTTTTAAGAAATCAGACTCAAATTACTGCTGTGGGTTTTGCTTATTTGTTTTGGGTTGTTGTTTGGGGTTTTTTTTGCCTGCATTAGCAAACCTTGATTAAACTGGTGCAACTATAGAGACCTCACGGGTTTAGTCTCCCATGTTTGACTGTATCTAGGAAGATGACATTTTTCCGTATATTACATGCACTTATCTAAGAATTCTGTGGACATCTGTAAAGACCTAAGTGAGATGAAGAGCAACTTCATCTGATGCCAATGGCAGAGTTAAAGCTGGGCAGTTTTCTATGGAATGTTTTGAGTTAAGGTCTTTTAATTTATTATACAATTAGAGAGTTCTCCCTTAATTAGTAGAGCAGTTAATGATCTTGAGATAAATACTCTCTGGAGCAGGTCAATTGCTGTTAGTGTCTCATTGTACAAAAACAATAGAAGCTCTGTAAGCACAGGGGTCGTAGTTAAAGTTATCAACAATTTGGGGGTTAGAGGGGGGAAAAGGAAAAAAGCAAAAGAGAAAGTTCCTTGTCTTCGTCCATAACAGCTTTCACTCCAGTATACCAGCTAATTGTTGATGTTGAGTATATTAATACAAAAAGCATGTGAAAGAGAGAACAAAAAGACAATATAAGATGAATATGCTAAATATAAGAACCTGCACACAAAAAAACCTAAGGAATAATAATTTAAAATCAACAGCAATACATTCTTGTATGCAACTTTACAAAGCAAATTCAAATTTAAAACTAAGGCCTGAAAATGGATTTTGTTTCTTTTTGAAGTATAAAGTGATTGTGAAATTACCTCATTTAAAATTCCTTATATTGATCAATTGAAGAAAATCAGGTTCCTTTCTCAAAGGGTCATCAAGGAATTTACATATTAATCAAAAGTCTGCCATCACCAAGACAGGCACTTAAAATGAAGCTCTTTGCTAAAACTGTTTTTAATTCCTTTTCTAATAAGGATCCTTTTAAAAACTTAAAAGCAGTCCTCACTAAAAGAGTTCATATTGAGATAATCAGATTACGAGACTTGTCTTTTAAAAAGATCCTTCTGTACAGGCCAGGTTAAAGTAGGAATTAGCTGCATCTTGTCTATGATGTGTTGTTCACAGCATCATTTCACTCCTAAAACCAGGATACCTGGGACTCTTCAGAACCAAAAGACTGGGCTGCAACAAGCAGCAGTGGATTCCCCTTTGAGTCATTTGTTCTTATTCCCAAACATCTGAGGTCTCTGCTCAACCATTCCTCAGGTTAATTCTTTATACATGGACAAGAGAGAAAGAAGGAGACCCTGCTCTGGCTTCTGTAATACCAATTCCAAGTAACACAAACTTCCCTTTGGGAGGTCTGACACCATGTTTCTGCTCTGGGGAGGAGTGGGTTGCAGATGATAGCACTGCTGTTTGCAGGCACGAGCACCATGAGTCACAGCTGGGCCGAGGGCTCCCATCCCCTCCTTGGGCAGACAGTGCAAGTGGCGAGTGCTCACAGATGCCTCTGGCAGCAAAGGGGGCTCTGTCACCAGCAATGCAGGTGCCACCTTAGCAGACCTCCTTGCCCCTAAGCAGGGCTGGCTGTGAGACTGACCCCCACCTGGCCATCACTCTGTGCAGTGACCTCTCAGGCTATGTGGGAAAGCCACCCTCTGCCTGATAAATGGAAATAAACCTTCTGAAGTTCTCGCTTTTCCTCTGCCAAAGGCCATTTACTTGGAGATGTCAGCTTTGCTCGAGGGAAGGTAAAGGTACTTTCACATACTTAACTGATTTAAGGTGTACTAGTTAGCTGATACAAATCTGTTCTGTCACATTTAGCCTTCTCTAAGTAGCCAAAAAGTAGCCAGAAATTTCATCTAAGGAAGTATATAGTGCTGTTACGACCAGAGCACTCCTTAATTCCTGTCTTGGTTTTTTTTTCCTGCTAAAAAGCCAGAAACAATGTAAGCCAGTGCACCGTGGAGCAGGAAGGTTCCAGCAGTGAGCATCAGCTCACCCACTAGCACAGAGCCACTGGAACAAATATAGGGACAGGGCAGCATTTTCAAGTCACAGCAATTTTATTTTGCCTGTACACTCACAGCCCTGCATGTTTTCAAGAAGATCTTGGATGCCTTGATTACATAAAAACTTTAAAAGATTTTTTGAAGGGTTTTGTTCTTTTTTTTCAAAGACTGTTTTTTACTTTTGGAATATGAGCTTATCAAAAGCAATTATTCCAAAGCCTATTAAAGTAATAATTAACTTTGGTGAACTTTGAATCATACCTGAAAGCACCAAATACTAGAGATTTATTGCTGTTAGTCCTTTTCACAACTCTTGAATTATTTCAGTTTGTGCCAGTATTGCTGCTATTGGAGGTTGCACCTGCTTCTTGACCTTGATTAATGATCTCCATTTTTCACTATTATTTAGAACAGCCTTTCTTCCACTGAGTTGAGCTATTCATTTTATATCACATATAAAAATAACTTAATGAGTATTTCTTGTCATTTAAGTACTACTCAGCTGTACAAAGCTAGAAAATGTTTATTGTAGTCTATTGTGTGATGCCCTACTAAGTCATCAGCAGAACAAAGCACTGCAGAACTGCTATTTCTGTTCTGAAAAAAGAAAGCATTAGTAAAACACATCTGGATTGTACTGTTATGCCACACTAAGGGCTCCAAACTACAAGCTAATGAAAATAATGCACTCATTTGCCATCCAGTTAAGATGCTCTTGATATTTTAAAGTAGCATACTCCCAAAACAGTCCTTACAACAGAACATGGTCAACTGCAGGCAGATCATTCTAGCTGAGGAAATTTAATATATGTACATAACCCTGAAAATAGACAAGATGTCTCTGTCTACATGTTAGTATATTACAAAGATATTTTTATTTTTTAGCTGCGCTTTACAATCAAGAGACCAGTAACTCCTTACAGAACAATGTTCTACTGAGGCCTGTTTGTATTAGAATGACTGATTTCCCCCCCCCCCCTTTTTTTTTATTTCCTCCCCCCAGTTCTCAGCACAATTCAGCATGTTCCAGACCATCAAGGACCAGCTGGAGCAGCGGACACGGATCCTGCAGGCCAACATCCGCTGGCAGCAGGAGGAGCTCCAGAAGATCCAGGAGCAGCTCTGCCTGGTCCAAGACTCCAGTGTACAGGTGTGTTGCTACTGGAAGGGACAGAGTCAAGCATCCTCTCTCTGTTGATAGGCTTGGCACATTAAAATTGTTCCAGAGTCGAGGATATCTGGACACATGGAAAGTAGCTCATCTGAATTTTAGAGGGATGTTGCCCTCTAATAGGCACTTGAGTAACCTCTGTCAAGAAAGGTTTAAGAGCTCTCTGGAAGATGAGAAGGAAGGAAATACCTCAGCCTTAGGAGAAGGAGAATAATTAGTGTCATTTACAATAGCATTTTATTACTTTATCTACCAAGTCTTCAGACTGAGCAGCTGTAGTAGAAAGAATGTTGAAGTTCAGACTTCCTTGTCACATTAAAACCCCCGAAATTCTGCTGATGTTCATTTGTTCACACCTTGGAGGTATCTGAATTTTTTCTTCACCAAACAGGCTTAAGCCTTTAGGGTGAAGCTGACTGAGCCTGCTCTGCTTCTACCTTTGACACCTCCTACACAAAGGTAGAATTCTCTGATACAGTATGTGCTTTGTACCCCTTACATCTACCAAACCTCAGAAATAATAGTAAGTGCAGTTTAGTAGATCACAGGTTTCCTTTAACAACAAGAGGACAAATCATCCAGTTTTATGGAAGTTTTTTGAATGTGGGTGATCACTGCTATGTTCCTCATAATTTAACTATAAATGCCAGGTTAAATGATCCTTGCTAGTAATGTGGCAGTGGGGACTTGGTGAGTATTATACTAACAAGATGATTTTAGTAGACAAGCTTTGTCAAGGAAACAAACATCTCAAGAGTATTTTACAAACAGGATGGGACCTACTGAAGTCAGTGGGAATTTTGCTTGCAACTTCCACACTTCTCACCCATCATCAGCATCTGTGAAATGCAGTTTGACACATTAACAAATTGGGATTGTATGTTTAGGTAATTAAGGGATCAGCAAAGCCAAATTAGAAACTTTGCCACCTAAGTTACTGCATGTGCCCTGCTGTAAGATGACACAGCAGCTGTGGGTTCCAAACCCAGAACTCCCTGTTCCTGGTGTCATACAATCACACAGGGAGACCAGGTTTAGCTTCAGTGTGTTTCTTCTATTGGTTCTCGCTGACTTTGATTAATGGGAAGAGAAAGTCTCTATGCAATTAACAGGTGTTCAGTTCAGAATCATGTCACATGTCTGAAAGCTATTATTGTTATTATGAATATCAAGAGACATCATATTCTCACTTCCTCTCTTTTTAATTGGGTGACAACCATTACTCTCTCCTGGTGATGTCTTCAATAATCATACACACTCTTTTTTTTCATCATTCAGGCAAAAATAGAATTTCAGAGCACATTCTTACATGCAAGAAACAGATTTTGTTTTTAGAAAGCTGTCTCCTATATGCATTAGGGTGCATTTAACAGCACAAAGACTATGGGACAGATTCTCAAATACACTCAAAGGGAGCTCAGGCAGAGACCCAGAGGGTAAATAAATGGTGGGTTGATCTGTATTGCCCCCCCCCCCTTACCAGTTTGTAGCTCTGACTTACACCATCTGGGTGATGCCCTCTCCCATGAAGACTGCACCAGGTTGGACCAAGTATTTTCAGACTATTACAAGTTCTCTTGTTTCAGTACTTACCAATTTCCAGTTTACAGATGCAGTACTGAGAGGCGGGAGAATGGCAAGAGCTTGGAAATGCAGGGGGCTGCATATTTGCCTTAAATGGGAATGCTGGATGGGGATCATCCAGCAATGCTGGATGGAGAATACATCCTCTGTATTTTGTGTGCTTTTTGGTCTCCTCAGAGCAATCAAACAAGGTGATGAGATGCAAGTGGTCACACTGACTCCTGGCCAGGACCTTTTTCTTCTCCCACTTTCTCTACGTAAAAAAACAAAAAGCACACAAAGAAATTACTGTGCTGTTGCAAGGATAGATAGATTGACATTTTTGTCTTACTTGGCTAGGGGCAATTTGAAAGAAAGCTGCACACTTTTGCATGCAGCTCTTTTGTGACTCACAAGCAGTGAGGAGTAAACTGTTAAATCAGAAATCCAACCACGTGCTTTGCTGCACAGATTTCATCATTCAGGGAGTTGGATGTCTGCAGACATTGATCTGTGTCTACTATCAAAGCTAAAATGCATTGTAACAAACTGGCTACTATCAAGCACATTTCTGGTGTCTTTAATACACTGCATAACAGAGCTGTAAGCGTGGGGGAGTGATGAAGGTTGTCTGAAAAGGGGGAAGTGCTCCCTGCTTTTCCCCTGTTAGCTGATATATTAGCATATCATCCCCACTAGTTCACTCCCTTCCACATAGAAGTGTATAGGTAGCTCCATGGAGAATTAAGCTTGATTTCCATTTCCTTCAGAGATCTTCAAAACTGAGTACAGCAGTCCACCAAGAAATGCTTTCCCAGACAGACAGATGTGGAGCACAGTAGTCTGCATTAGAAACTGTTTGCAGGAGCCTTGTGCAGAGAAAGATGAAACTGTCAGGAGGGTTGCAGGCCCTGAATAAAAGTGTTCAAAACCCCATTAGATCCCTTTTACTGCTTCTCCCGACAATGAAGGACAAGAGCAGGAAGAGTAACCTCAGAAGTCTGAAGGATGCTGTGTCTGCTGCAGTTTGAACAGTCTAGCTAATGATTCACAGATGCAAGAGGAAGGCAGAAAGGCTGAGCCAGACCAGCTTGCAAGAACTACAATCAAGACCATCCACAGCCACCCATCATTTGCAAAGCAGGCTCTCTTCGAAGTCATGAATCTCAGCTTCCCAGTGCTGTGCTTCTCATCTTTATATATTTTACATAAAGAAAGAGTCTTGATGCCTGTAATGATGAGCCCAAAAGCTATAATCCCCTGATTATCCAAAGGACAGGTAGAGTCAAAGAGATGTTTTCCTCAGGATGCCTTGTCAGTGTGGTTCAGCCATTAGCTGTAGGGCCCTTCTATCTTGGAATGAGGGGGCAGCAGTGTCAGAGGGTCCCTCCTCTCCCTTGCCACTTTGCTGTGTATGTTAACAATCTGGCCAATTAAAAAATGTTTGTAAGATGCTTCACTGACCTTGCAGTCCACAAAATCACCAACGAGACACGTCATTAGCAGCAATACAGTTAGGGGGCTGCTAATTTATCTACTTAGGGGAAGATTTTTTTTTTTATGAAGGGGTTTTTCTTGTTATTTAAAGCTGCTGTATTTCAGCGTTTTGGGGGAATTCTGACAAGACTATCACAAAAGAGGCACATTACTAAAAACCACCATTAATTTTGTACAAATTAAGCTTTTATGTTTAACGAACAAGTGGAAATTTCATGCTTCGATCCTCTGTCAGGTTAACTCTTGAGTTTTCAATTCTGCAGGGACATGGCCACCATTGCTTCCTGCTCTAAGCTTGTTTTTTCCAGGTCATTTATGTCCAGAGGGTAACAATGCTGCTTTGGCCATTATAATGGCAACAGAGGGTCCCCAGGTATGAAACACTCAGAGCCCTCTCAGGGTACAAACATATGAACAAATGAAATTGACCTACTAGGATAAATTTTGTTCTAAATTTATGATGTGTTAGCTGCCAGCCATTAACTGTGCATGTTCCTACCCAGTGGCACACTCTGGTAATTGCAAAGTAGGTTACTCTGCTTTCTTTGGAGGATAAACTCCTTGGCCTTCATCTGGAAGTGAAGTAAGCACACTGGGAGGTTCCTGCTAAATAAGTAGTCCGCCACAAGTTCACACCCCACTTGACATTCACCTTGATAGATGTTGAATTTGCATTGGGTGAACTGAGTGTTTCTCTAGTGCTGTGTGCCACACACAAGGAGGACACTAAGCTAATCGTCCTAAAGGTCTTAATTTGCAGTGATCTGTCCAGTACCAGTGCGCTCACACTCCCTTCCCATCACTTTTTTCACATGCAACACTTGCTTTGCCTGTTCTGAATTTTATATCAAATTTTATATCAGTAGCGACCTGTCTCACAGCTAGGGCTAATCAAGTGAGTTCATATACTAAACATGTCCAAAACTTAGCTTCTGTGTACAGAAAATAAACAAGAAAATGAATTTTCATTATATTTGTCTTTGATTTATTCATAATAAGACCTATTTACTTGGCAGAAGTTGCAAGACCATCTGTCTTTCTGAGATGTAATGGCTCCAAACTCACTGAGCAGTGTTTTTAAAAGAAAGCACTCAGAGCTAGATTCAGACCTGCTGCAAGCAGCAGCCCCAACCCTGTCACTTGACCCATTTATTCCTATCAGACATCTCTGAGATGTGGTTAGCCTACAGCACCTGAAACAAGATGTTGCTTTTCCTTAATTGTCCCCTTCACCCAGATGATCAATGTAAGCATTGTCTGTACCTTTTTTCCTGGGTAAAATCTTGGCACGCATAAATTAATTAAAAATTTATCATATTTAAATAAGCTGTATTTTTAAAGCTAGAAAAATAAGTACAGCCATGATGGATCAAGCCATACTTTTGCAGAGAAAAGCAATACATTATGCTGGGCCTTTGGAGAAAGCTTTGGGCTTTTTCCAGGAAAAATGAAAGGGGACATGATAGTTTAGGGAATTGTTAATACAGCAATAAGCTGCACAAAGGTGTACTAATTACTGGGCATACCTCAGATGTACTGCTAGGCATGAGACTGATGGATGAATAATGAAGAGAATAATTGTGATTCTGATTTCATTTAAAACTTAAGTAGCTCCACTTAAATTAATGAAGTTCCATACATGTAGCAGTGGTGTGGAATCAGAATCAGATCCAAAAGTTACGTCAACTGTGTGGGATGTGTATCTCCACACAGCCCTTGGTGGCAGAAAGGCTAGGTCTGAAATACTGCAAAGAGAGCTTGTGGCATTAATAATGCACGGTTTTAAAAAATTACTTTTCCCTCTTTACAGCTGTAATAAAAGAAATAGCCCCTAGAAGAGCAAAAATTCCCAAGTCCTGTAACTTCTAAAGAAGAAAGCTTCATCTTGAAATGCAAAAGTAGAGGACATCATTTACAGAAACACTAAGAGAGGAGCTGCTAGCTCTTTTGCACAAGTCAGCACAGTTAGGAAGAACACCAGGTGACAGTTACCTGATGGGAAATCAGATAAATGACAGGGACTGTCTGTTTACGTATCCTGTCAATGATAAGGACACGGCCATTCAGGAGAGCTCTGGCCTGACTGTGGCCTCATTAAAAACATTTGACAACTCAGCTGGGTGTAAAGTGTCGAATTTCCAGAGACAAATTCAAAGATAGTTCTGTCTGAAAAGCAGGTGGATTTTGTTGAAAGGAGAAACTAAAGAACTGAAAAGACATGGAGTTACTCTATTCTCTTTGATCAGGATGCCCCAGAACACAGTGAATGTACTGGGAACTGCTCTTAAGAGGGCTGTGCTGCCCCATGGAGAGAGGACTTGCATATTCTAGACACATTTCACAAGTAATGGGTGCACTTGCAGAACAAGAAACCAAGAAACTAGAGACAGTAGAGCTGTTAATGTAGGAATAATAGGTGATTTCCAACTAACAGTAAACATGTTATGATTCCAGCAATGTGGTAACTTTATTTTAGAATATACCTTTGGATTTACTTCTGTCACATTCATTATTCAAAACATCTGGGCTATGTAAATAAATCCTCCCCTCTTCTTTTCCAGATGATCTTACAGCAGCCAACAGTGTCCCTGAGCTTTAGCAATACTCAGCAGCTGGACCCACAACAGCTACAGCAGAGGTCAGGGACCCTTTCTCAGCAGCAGCTTGTCCCCGGTTCTCAACTTCAAGGGCAAATCACATCTTCACAAACAACGAACCAGCAGTCACTGAGAGAAGGAAGTGTGATATCAAGCCAGGTAACCATTTCTTTGAACAGAGAAGCATTTAGATGGGAAGGAGACACTGAGCTGTTCTTAAGCAAGCGAGTAAAATCTTGTCAGTCTTGTAACTGGGAAGGCCTTTGCCTTCCCTTTCTTATTCTTCCATAAAAGGGCAGCCTATAAAAAGGGTTTCCCTACAGCATTTACCTTACCTTAAAGCCTTTTTTAAAGATCTCAGTCAGGAGGGTTACTTGAGCAGCTGTTTCAGCTTGAAAATGGAGCTTGGGGGCATGCAAAATGTGTCGGTGACTTACTGGTCTTCAGGTGGTCCTGAAAGAAACCTGATCACACTGGAAACTTGAAATAGTGAGACCTCTCAGAATACTTGCTCCCTGAGCCCAGTCAGACACCACCAACGCAACAAAGCCTGTCTGCTGTGGTGGCACACAGAATACATTGAGATTCTTTTGAGACCCTCAGGCTGTCAACGTTAACAGGTTCCTGCAGAGCAAAATAAAGTTCAGCCTGAGCAGTAACTGAGATCTGTGAAAGCTATTAGGTTTGGCACTGGTTTTTTTGTTCATACTGCTAGTTTCTCAACATTTCCAGTGTTTGTTCTTCCACTCACCTGTTGTACCTCCCTTCACAGAAAACTGAGCTCCTCTGCTTCCCAATTGCGTGGCAAGCATATTTCCATTACTGTCTTCTGAACCCACAGCTGTAGCATTTCACCTCCTTCATATCTGTGTTATAATAACTCAATTGAAGTAGAGAGTGTACAACAAATACAGGGCAAGAGGCAGAAACTGATGCCCAGAAAGTTCCACCAGAATATAAGGAAGAACTTCTTTGTCACTGTATGAGTGACCGAGCACTGGAACAGGTTGCCCCGAGAGGGTGTGGAGTCTCCCTCGCTGGAGATGCTCAACAACCATCTGGACACGATCCGGTGCCTGTGGACACGATCCTGTGCCTGTGCTCTGGGATGGCCCTGCTGGAGGAGGGAGGCCTGACCAGATGTCCCAGTGCGGCCCTTTCCAACCTGACCTGTTCTGTCATTCTGTGAAATGGGGGGGGCGGGGGGAAAAACAACACTTTATTTTCTTTGATCTCTTCCTATCATGGGCCTTGGCGGCAGCTCCTCACGCTTAACTTTGCTCCTGCCTTAACTGGGAGGGGTCGTTTAGGTTTGTCCGTCGACAGAAGCGGGCCCGGGGCAGCCGTGGCCATGACAGCCGTTTCGCGTACGGTGGCAGGAGCCGGCTGGCGGCACCGCCAGGCACTGGTGCCGCAGCCAGGCTGTCTCCCCGCTCTCTCCGCTTCTCTTGCAGGGCCCGAAGGCAGCGCGGAGCCCGGAGCTGGCGCCGGGCGGCGGCCGCGCCCCGCCTCGCCCCCCGCCCGCACCGTTCGCCTCAGGCGGCGGCGGCGGCCCCGCGGCGCTCCCTGGCGGCCTGTCCCGCGGCGGCACCCCCGCGCCCGCCGGCTGCAGCCACGACCAGCAGCTCAGGTACGGGCGGGCTCCGCGCTCGGAGGGCTGAGGGCTGAGCTTCCAGCTCCGCCCGAAGGGAACAGCGGGCGCGGTGCACTCCAGCTCTTGGGACTGCAGGAATGCACGGGTGGATTAAGATTCCCAAAATGTAGCTGTCTCACCCCGTAGCGCAATGAAAACTGATACCTTGCTGCTGGCTTTGAAGAGCACAAGGTGAATTAAATCGAAGTTGCAAAATATTATTCAAGCATCCGTATACCTAGCAGATAGTAATGGTAAAAAATGTGATTTATGAGGTGTATATTCGGCACATGGATCACCCCAGAGGGCAGGTGCTGCCCAGCCTCTGCCTCGCAGTGCCCAGGACGTGCCTGCCACAGCCAGCAGCTGGGCCAGACCTCCTCACGCTCAGCCTGGTGCCGTGCCTGTGAAAATGCCCTTTCTCTTTGCACACTGTGGGATTTGTATGGTCCTTCTCTTCCAGCAATGTCTTTTTTTTTTCTGTCCCTCATGTGCCAGATTGTTGCTTAGCCAGCCTATTCAGCCCATGATGCCTGGGTCCTGTAATGCAAGACACCCTTCAGACCTCAGCATGGCGGGATCCCAGGCCAAGTATGTGCCTTATCGAAGATAAAACATCAAAGTTGCTTTTGAGGGGAAGTAGCCTTCTTTTGTAAGATGATGAAGTGGTTATAAATATTGGGAATGTGTACTGTGCTGAGCCTGCCTTCCAGCATCAGGGTCAGCCTTATCCTGCCTGGTCATATCAGGAAGAGTGACAGAGAGAAACACAAAGTGCCACTGGCATTTTAACAAGCCATGGCTGGGGGAATTTTTGTCCCTCGCATGCTGCCTGCTTCAGCACTAGAACTTCTGACCCACCAAAGGTAAATGTGAGAAAATCAGCACTGGCTCAGCTAAATGACTTGTGAAAATAGAAAGCCTCACCTCAGTTGTTTTGTCTGCTCAAAACTTAGATGAAGGAAGCAGAACACACTGGTCAAAATACACCTTTTTTTAAGCTGTTTTTTGTCACTGTACTTAATTGTGAACTGATAATAAGCAACTGTTGCACATCATTCCTTTAAAAATAATTATTTTTACAAAACAGTACTCTACTAATGTTATCTCAGGAATGTAGGTATATAGTACTTGTTTTTTTTAAACATCATTATTGTTGTTAAAGATTATCTTGAGTTAATTTGTCAAATGTAAATATTGTAGCTCTGCTTTTAAGCCTCTGAATTAAAGAGGCCTTACTTGCAAAGATGCATCTCCCAGTTCATGTAGACTTCCTGACTCATGGGACCCCTGTATAGGAGCTCACATGCTCATACAAGTACCCAGACTGTAGCATTTCTAACTAAACCCTAATGTTGAACAGCTGTTGAGTGAACACAAGCCACACTATGATCTCATCACCCTTTACAGGATAAACAGAATTAGGCTGGGTTGGCAATAGTTCCATTGTGGTTTTGCCCACAGCCTTTCACAAAACAACACATATTTAAGTTTTGCTTTGCAAAAGCAGAATGGCAAGAGGAGATGAGTATTTTGGTTCTGTCACATCCCTCGTTCCAGAGGGTTTCTAGAGGCTTCTTGTGTTCCTAGAGCAGGGCTAATGGTGATGGGAACTGCTGATCGTACATGGCAGTATGTGTATGAGCCGCTTAGGAAGTAATCAGCCCTAGCCATGTGTCTGCAGGAGATCACTGCCCCCCAGGCAGTCACAGGGGAGCACAGGCAGCAGGACACGAGGTGCATTGGCTTCTCTCTTGCTGCAGTTCAGGGCTCAGCATATTAAAACAGAATCAAAGGCCATTTGGTTTAATGAGCCAGAGATGTGAATGCTGTGGCTGAAGACAAGATGTGCATAATCCAGAATTCTTAATGAATCTAAAATGTGATCTGGATTTTGAGGTGAGATGTATTCTTCCCTCCAAGCCCAGCTCATGCGCAGAGTAAGGGAAAGCAGTGCTGCCAGTAGTGCTGTTGTTCATATTAGCAGGTCCCATGCACTGGAATCATTTATTGGGAATTATCTGGGGGGTTTAGGCTGAAGAAGAGGAGGCACAAGGAGACCTTACAGCAGCCTTCCAGTATCTAAAAGGGGCTACAAGAGAGAAGGGGAGGGACTTTTTACAAGGGCATATAGGAATAGGACAAAAGTTAGTGAATTTAAGCTGAAAGAGGGCAGGTTTGGATTAGATATTAGGAAGAAATTCTTTACTGTGAGGGTGGTGAGGCACTGAAACAGGTTGCCCAGAGAAGTGGTGGATGCCCTATGCCTGTAAATGTTCAAAGCCAGATTGGTGGATGGGACTCTGAGCAACCTGGACTAGTGGGAGATGTCCCTGCCCATGGGAGGCAGGTTGGCACTAGACAGTCTTTAAGGCCCTTCCCAAACAACGGCATGTTGTGATTCTATGATTTAGGAAGACTAGGGATTGCCATCCCCCTTCTAAAAGAAGACCTTTGTTTCCAAAACTTTGTTCTTGATTGTTTTGCTTCTTTCTTCCTTAGGTATTCTCAAACCCAACAAATGTTTCCAAGTTTGGAAGTGCAGACTTCCAGCAGCAGCTCTCCAATCGTACTGATGGGACAAGCAGTGTTAAACCAAGGGTTCACCACTACCCCTCCTTCCCAGCCATCCTCCTTGCCACCTATGCAACTCCAGCACCAACAGCATCAGCAACAACGCTACCTGCAGGTAGGACAAAGAGGATGATGTGTGAAGTGTGCACACAGAGTAACAAGGTAAATGGGCTGTGCAAACGGGGCCCCAGGTTTCTCCTGGAGTCTGATCTTGGCAGAAATGTCCCTTTAAGAGATTCTGACGTGTGACACACTGCTACAGTGGCCGGTACTAGTAGAGCAAGGGAGCAGTGGGAGCAGTCAGAATATTTAAAAGGAAATTACTAATTCTGTACATTTAAAGCATAATCAGATTATCTTGGATACATTTAAAGTTTATTTCCAGCTGGAGAAAATCAATGCCTTAGGATTTGTTCTGTTCTCTTTATTCAGTATAAAATTTGCTTAGTTTACAAGTCAAAAGATAATTTTTAATTACCGGCATCAACATAAAATAGATCTGGATCAGATATCTGGATCCCTTCAGGAAACTAACATATTTTCTCAACTCCACAAGGCAAAGAAGATAAAGTGGAGCATGTTGCCTGGAAGAACCAGGTGATTTGAGGATGTAAAAATACTTATTTTTTGACCTAATTCTCACATATTAAAGTAAAGGGGGGAAATGAGGTGTGTCTGTATTAGTTCAACAGGAGATGAACTGAGTCTACGAAACGTGGTCACATATCCACTGGCATCACTGAAAGAGTATAACCAACCTCAAATTATTAAACTCTTGTTATTGAAATGAAATCTTTATCATAGCCTGAGAATTCATGAAAAAATCTGGCAGATACTGTTTCCAATAAAGCATCTGCAAAATTCACATCAGCTTCAACACTGCAAGGTCACACCCGACTGTAAGCTCAGGAAAAGGAAGGGCTAGAAGGGAGAGCATGGGCACATTAGAAAATGCTGTTTCATTTCTGCCACCCATCTGTGCCATTTCTGACATGTTCACCCATGCAGTTCCCAAACAGGCTTTTCAGGATAACCTGCACATCCCAGGCAGTGCATTACTGTGAGAAAACCTTTTCAATGCCTAATTGCAATGGTTTTTGTTGCAATCTATGTCCATTACTTCTAGCATTAGTTATGCTAACCTCATGCCAAACAGCTCCAGAAATAGAAGCCAGCAAATCAGTAGTATTTTTAAGCACCCTGTAACCTGAGGACAAAGAGCATTAACACGTGAAAGAATCAAACACCATGATAAATTTTATTTTATCTGTAGGTGCAAACACCAAGTTCTTTGCACAATGAACAACCTGATTCTTTGCTCCTGCCATCTTACTCACCACAGCAAGGAAATATGGGGTATCATCAGACACAGCAGCAGCAGCAGCAACAACAACAACAACTAACATCAAGAAGAAGGAATAGTTTATCAGAATCATCAAATTTACCACAGCCACTGCGATAGAGTCCCACCAGCACAATCAATGCACGATTAGCTTTAACCAATGGGCACATGGGGCAGAAGAGAATGACTTTGTACTTACTGTTCTGGCTTTTGCACAAGCATTTCTTTCCAAGCTCTATGACAGAAGTACGCCCAGAGTGCAGACTGCCATGGACAGCGCATTCCCGGCACATTGGCTTCCGTTTGCGCTGTGTCGTGAGCACAGGATGTATGACAGAGCAAAATGAAAAGGAGCACTATCCTGTGCAGCCTCCATCACCACTGGGAGCACAGGAAGAGGTGGTCAATCCCAGCATGTCACTCTGGAAGCCATCTGGCAATTCCAAAAGACTGTCAACAGACTCATGAGGTACTTGGCCTTCACTGTTTCAGTTCTTCTTTTGTGTATGAAAAGCACTGCGTCAAAGGTCTATCGAGGAGAGAACAAGAGATTATTTTTATTATGATTATTGTTATTATTTTGCACAACTGCACAGATGAGAAAACTAGGCACTTTCTGTAAAGAGAAGTTTGTTTCTTTATTCTTGTGGCCAAATTAGCACATCCAATGGAAGAAAAAGCCCAGCCACTGGTGATGATGGTCTACAGCTCATAACCCTTGATTTAGAATCTAAAAAGTATTATGCAGCTTACCCTAACTGTTCTTCATTACTAAAAACAAACCAACCAAAAAAACAAACCCACAACCCACACTGGACTGTTTCCTACATGAATTGTGATTGCAAAGGAGAACTCAAATTGTAAGCACAATCATGCAATTCTCCAGTAGTACAACATGAATTCTTCTTCAATCTAAACTCACCCACTCCAAGTCTCTGAGAAATATGCACTGTGTTTTGGCCCACTGACTTGGGATGCTGCAGACTATTACATATCTCTTTCATTATAACATTTAGGATTAAATTTTCCTTTGGAGGAAAAAAAAAGAAAATGCACTTTTCGCTTTTTTTGTATGTTTTCCGTTGATATGTTTCTAAGAAAGATTTTATGTAATAATTAAATAAAAAGTAGTGTATTGTACAGCTGTTGTAATAATGACCTATTTCTATATAAAATAAAATTATATGGAATTATGTGGAAATTATTTTGTATATGAAATATCAACTCATTTCACAAGTATAAAGATTGTGCTTGTGTTTTTTTGTGAGTGGGTATTTTGTAATAAACTAATTAATTAGAAATGTTTTTGTGAAGGGAACTACTGTTTCATGCTATATACAACTCAAACTATTATTTTTTTCCATTTAATGATGGACAGTTGTCTTTATTTGTAGAATAAAATAAAATAGCCAAAAGGCTTTATTGCAGGACTTGCACACATTTTCCTGTGACTGTTGAACTATGTGATTCACTTTAGACTTTTAATCTTAGCCACAGACTTGAATGGTGTTGGGCACCCAGTTAGCAAAACCAAGTATTTTCCCTTGTAGTTTTTGTCATGGCATAGACACTGAGAATGAAAGCTCAGGAAGTTTTATTATCTGCAAGTGAAGACAGCTCATTTTAAGCACCTTTAAAACTTTAAGCACCTTTAAAGACCTCAGGCAGCTTTGTACTTCCAACCAAAGAGTTTTATATTAGCACCAAACAGATGGTTTAAAGAACAGTTTGATTCAGCATAGACCATGGCTTTGACCCATGTCCAGCTTCAGTGTATTAAGACACTGGTGTCCTGAGTTTTGGGGCACATCTGTTCTGGAATACTTGCCCTGTAGACAGGCTTCCACTTTAGCATCCTTGTGCAGACTCCTTTTCATGTTAAATTCAAATTGACTGCAGGATGGAGCAGCCAAGGTACAGGCTTGCTTTTCCTCTGCAGACAGGGAGAAGCTCCAGCACAGATTGAGGTGGGTAACTGAGCACAGGAATGTCTTCATTCCCCTCAGTAAGACTGAAAGGGGATGGCCCTCAGGGCAGCTTGCGGCCACTGGAGCCAGCATGAAGTTCAGCAAAGTGCACACATTGCCTTCCCTTCCTTGAGTAGCAAGGATCACATCAGCAGGGCCCACATGCTCTGGTTCCTATGCCATAGGGGAACAATAGAGATAAGCTAGGAGCTGGAAATTGTGAAAGTAAGCTTTTATGGAAAGGAAAAAAGCGTATTTGCCCTGAGTTCTGAAAAAGCTAAAAATCTCCTAAAGAAAATCCATTGACAAAATTACCCCGATGCTTCAACTGCAAGATTGGGTGGTAGCACTGATGGGTGCATGTGTATTTCAGTCCTTCATCCCTCATTGAGAGAAGATGAGGGAATCAAGTACTGGGTCTCTAAGAAAGCACTTTTACTGCTAACTTTAGTTACCAGGGTGAATTAGCCTGCTCATCCCTTTAAATTCTTTTATTCAGTGAAGCAAGAGTGACCCCACCAGATGAAGATTAGAAAGCTAGATGTGAAAGTTTCACTTAGTGTCTGAAGAAACCTCACTCCTTCCATTAACTATAGACAAACCTAAGCAAAGGCCCGTTGGCTACACTAGAGGCTGACTTCATACATCCCAGACACTCCTGGGAAAGAAGGGGACAAATCTGTAAGCCCAAAGTTCATCCAGGAAGAGATAATGAAGGAATAGGAGCACCTCAGAGGAAATACCTGTGGAAGCAGCAGCTGATGGATTTCACCTACTATGACAGGAGACACAGGGAGGGAAAATTCCTTTAAGAATTTGTTTTTACTCTCAGGGATTACAAACCCACATCTCTCCCAATTGCCAGTGGTATGTCCAAAGCTAACTCAGCCTTGGAGCAAACACTTAACTTTCTAAAGCCAGTAGTGCTGTAAGCTGTTAACAGGGAGATGGTGTAAATAGCATGGGGTTGCCGCCTTCTGAGCTGGTTTAATACATTGTTTGGAAGGATACAGACAGCTCACAAGAGCAGATTTATGTCAAGACTTAGTTTTTCATGCTCTTCCCCATACACACATTCCAGTTTGGGATTGTTGTCCTTGTTCTCTGTTGCACACAGAAGGCAACACCAGTTCTCCTGATAGAGCTGGGCTGTTCTAGTTCATTATAGCCAAAACCCAGCTTGTCCCAACATAATCCCTCAGCTCAGGTCGGTTTTCCGGGCAGGTGGGGTGGTTACATCAGGCTACTGCCCCACGCCTGGATACCTCGGTTCTGTCTCGGGAGCAAGAGCTCCAGATCTGCAAGAGGCAAAATGCCTGCTGGAAGCACCACTGCGCCTCACACAGCACTCCAAGGAAAAGGGAGAGACCCTACAGAGGAAGCGGGCGAGCACCGAACAGCCCCGGTACCGGCACACCCTGACACCGCCCCAGAGCACAGCCCCGGTACGGGCACACCCTGACACCAGAGCACAGCCCCGGTACCAGCACACCCAGACACCGCCCCAGAGCACAGCCCCGGTACGGGCACACACTGACACCAGAGCACAGCCCCGGTACCGGCACACCCTGACACCAGAGCACAGCCCCGGTACCAGCACACCCAGACACCGCCCCAGAGCACAGCCCCGGTACGGGCACACACTGACACCAGAGCACAGCCCCGGTACCGGCACACACTGACACCAGAGCACAGCCCCGGTACCAGCACACCCAGACACCGCCCCAGAGCACAGCCCCGGTACGGGCACACACTGACACCAGAGCACAGCCCCGGTACGGGCACACACTGACACCAGAGCACAGCCCCGGTACCGGCACACCCAGACACCGCCCCAGAGCACAGCCCCGGTACGGGCACACACTGACACCGCCCCAGAGCACAGCCCCGGTACCGGCACACCCAGACACCGCCCCAGAGCACAGCCCCGGTACGGGCACACACTGACACCGCCCCAGCGAACAGCCCCGGTACGGGCACACACTGACACCAGAGCACAGCCCCGGTACGGGCACGCACTGACACCAGAGCACAGCCCCGGTACCAGCACACACTGACACCGCCCCAGAGCACAGCCCCGGTACGGGCACACACTGACACCGCCCCAGAGCACAGCCCCGGTACCGGCACACCCTGACACCGCTCCAGAGCACAGCCCCGGTACCGGCACACACTGACACCAGAGCACAGCCCAGGTACCGGCACACACTGACACCGCCCCAGAGAACAGCCCCGGTACGGGCACACCCAGACACCGCCCCAGAGCACAGCCCCGGTACCGGCACACCCTGACACCGCTCCAGAGCACAGCCCCGGTACGGGCACACCCAGACACCGCCCCCCGGGCCAGCCCCTCCCGCCGCCGGCGCAGTCGCTTCCCAGCCTGATGCCGGAAGAGCTCCTGTTTCCCAGCGTGCCCCGCGCGCTCCTTTCCGGCTGGTGCCCGGGCACGGTGAGTGTGGCCCGGTGCCGCTCCCGCCGAATCCGCCTCCATCCGCCCCGCAGAGCCCGCGGCGCGGCGCCAATGCGGCCGGCCCGGCACCGGAGGCGGCCCGACAAGGGGGACACCGGCCGGGATCTCCCGGCGCGTCCGCGTCCGGCGGGAATGGGGCCTCTCTCCTGTCCTCCCCGGGCCCGGGAGGCCTGCGGGACTCATGGGGCGGGGATATGGCCCGTGCTGTCTGGCCCCGTCGTGTTCATCCCGGGACGGGCTGAGCTGCGCTCCTGGGTCGCCTTGCAGAGGGAGGGGGCTTGGGGCTGGCCAGGATGTTAGTGCGAGGTGGTCCAAGAATCTCGGATGTGCTTCCTGCTTTTCTCGGGGAGATGGAAGTAAAGCATCTGTGGTGCTGGGAAGTTGCTGCGTGAAGCCTGCGACTGGTGCGACCGCGGGGGTTAATGGAGCTTGGGTTTAAGTTTCTGCATGTGGGAGTTGTGCGGTTTGCAATGGGCTGGGGACGGCGGGAGGGAACGGGACGGGGAAGGTCCGAGATTTGCGTCTGATGTGTGCGCGGTGCCTTTCAGCGTCGCTGAGATGGCTCCCGCAAAGAAAGGCGGCGAGAAGAAGAAGGGGCGCTCTGCCATCAACGAAGTAGTAACTCGGGAATACACCATCAACATTCACAAGCGGATCCATGGCGTGTAAGTTCTTTTTATCAGCGAAATTTGCCTTCTGTGAAGTGGCATTTGGAAGTGGGTTCGGTAGGTTTTAAAGAGCAGAGAAGGACTTCCCTTAGAGTGTTGTGTTTGTGGTCCCTTGTGCCTCTGTTGTGTCGCAAGGCAGAAGTTCTGTACCTGTGCAACCCAAGCCTTGGATTGTGGCTTTCAGGAATAAGCCCGTTTCTGTGACTGTGAGTGTTCTGGGACTTAAGCTAAAGTTAGATCAGTTTACTTCTGTCATTCTTTCCCAAGCAAATGCTTAAACTTCAGCCCACTGGGAAAGTTCCAGAAATTAAATACTGCTGTAGTCAAATTATTGGTTTCATGTTTATCACAGAGTTGTGTGAGGTGTAAACTGGGATATGATTCGTGTTAAAGGATATTTGTTGTGTGTAGGTAAGAGTAGCTTTTTGATTGACCAGATGCTGAACCTCATGAAGCTGTAGTGAAGTGCTTCAGAGGAAGCTGCAGTGCCCTTGCATTCTGTTTGTGTGCCTGCAAGCACATGGAAGACACCATCCAAATCCAAGCAATTGGTGCAGTGGCTGACATGGAATAGGAGAGAATTGAGGCAGTGGAGCATTGCAGAACCATGGCTGGGAATGGGAGACAGTGGTACTCTGGCAATAAGGTGTTCTGGCCTTGCCTGTTGGTTGGCACTTCATTCTGTTTTAATGCTGGTGATCCTTCTGTCCACCTTTCTTTTTGGGCATGATATGCTAGAGTTAAATGCTTTTTATTTAGCGCTTGTCTCACTTGGGATCAAGTACCCACTTCCCATTTCTAGCACAAAGTATCAACAGCAGTGTGCACATAATATAACTGAATATAACCCACTGTGGGACCTCAGGCACTACTGGCACAGCCCCTGTCACAGTATGGGTATAATAAATATGGCAGAACACTCGTAATGCAGCTCTTAATTCTGCTGTGGATGCCCAGTCCTGCAGGATCTGGCCACAATGGGCATGGGACAGGCTGTACTGGGGGAGTAAAAACAATTCTGATGGTGGTGTTGGTGCAGTCCTGATAGCGTGAAAGAAGGTAACCATCAGGTACTGTTCAGCAAAAGTTATTCTGATATTCAGAATAACATCAATTTTGTTCTTCTGCTGTTTATTTCAATACTGATACAGTTCTATCATGGTTATGTTTATGTTACTATTGTTGCACTGCTTTGCTCATAGGGGTTTTATTCAGAGTGTCTGTGACACCTCTGAGCTCTTCAGTGTTACTGAGATATTCAAACGTGTTGACATTAAAATGAAGGCTTAAGATCCAGGAGATCTTGTGGTTGCAAAATTTTACTGAAATTATTCTCCCTAAGTGGTTTCTATTAAAGTTAGCATCTGCCTGCCAGGGTGAAGGTCTACTCAGGCTGGTTCAGCAGTTCTAGTTCAGGCTGGTTCTTGTCAGACTGTTCAGCACAGTGCTTGGGGGGGGGGGGTTATGTCGGGAGAACACATGGAACAAGTGTCTAATGCCGACAGTGTCCTCAAGTTAAAGAAATGGCTCTTGTGTTTGTCCCAGGGGATTCAAGAAGCGAGCACCACGCGCCCTCAAGGAAATCCGCAAATTTGCCATGAAGGAGATGGGTACTCCTGACGTCCGCATTGATACCAGACTCAACAAGGCAGTCTGGGCTAAAGGAATAAGGTGGGTTTTTGCCATTTTCTTTACTGGCTAAAGGAAAAAACGTGAAGGATTAGGAAAAAATAGTATACTTCTTGCAGTATTTGTGTTTTCTTTGCAAATGCTTCTTTCTTGTGGTGCGCACACTAACCTAATCTGTCACCTCTGTGTTCTGGTCAGCTACCCTGGCATGTTTGTAACAAAGCTTTGGTGAACTCTGGGGTTGAAAGAATTTTCTTCTACTTTTAATAAGAATAAAGCAAAGGAAAGAAGGAGTGCAGGTTTGGGGGTTGAGGGCAGGAAAGAGAAAGGATTGGGGTACTGTAATACTGTAGTACCTTGATCCCTGTTGCAGCAGATAGTTTTTATAAACCTGATCTTTCAGTGCTAGCTACAATCCCAGGCTGAGTGGGATTTGTGCAGTGTGTCTAAACAGGATTAGGTTTTGAAGCATGCTGAACAAATGCTGCAAAAAGGAGGTGTATTTTCAACAGGGCCATTAATCTTTTCTTGACAGTACAAAAAAATAAGTAGTTTGGGGACCAAAAACTACTTGTGTTAAATCACTGCTACTAAGGCAGCTGATATGACATGTGTCAAATGGTCCAAAAGAACTCCTGTGGGGAGTGGGACCTTTTAAACTGTAATAAAAGGTTAACTGATTGGGATTGATGCTTTGAGAGATGCACATGGGTTTAAACCATGTCTTCTGGGAGTTAGATCCCTAGGTCTGGTCAATGACATACATAGAGTGCTTTGCCAAGACTCCCTCATATTGACTGGTGCAAGTGCAGTCTGTGGAGCAAGGAGTCACCACATCAGTCTTTCCAGTGTGAATCAGCAGTTTTTACTAGTTAGAATACATAATGTATGCAAAGTAAGGTATCTTCCTCTGGAAGGATCAGCAGAGGCCAAAATCACCATGTTGGCTGGTATGGTAGTCAGTGACCTACATAAATTAGTGAAAAATGCTTTTGACAGGAAGGGAATAAAGCAAAGCCAGTTCCTGTGTCTAACTGCTATGTCCACCTGATGTAATAAGTATGTTCTTAAAAAAGCCTATTCTTGCAGCTGGGAGGAGGAGCAGGTTCCTTCACATAGTACTCTGAGCAGGAGTCTCCTAAAATCTTGAGTTCAAAGTGGCAGGTTATGTGGAAAATGGTGTGGAGAAAAAATTCTGTGCCTCCCCTTACAGCATATTTTGGGCATTACTAGGTGAGGACACTAAGCTGTGATTTGCCTATTACAAACAAAATCATTAAACAATTTAGTTAACGATTCCATGGGCTTTGTGAGGAAGAAATTATGATCAGTTTTGTGCCCATAAGTAAGATCTTGGTTCAGGCTTGATGCTCACAAGAATTTCCACAGCTTCTGACATAAAGATAGGCAATACTCTTTGAGTTTTGACAGAGGCCTTGGGCTTTCAGGGTAGATTGTTGCAGTTTTTCCTCACTATTTTATATTGTAGTAAGAAATGCTTGTTACTAACAGCTGCTTGCTGGTCATGTTCACTTGATGATCATCTTCAAGGTGCATTTCCTCAGTAGTGGACTGATGATGCACCTCTGACTTTATGCTTCTAGTGGACTATGAATTTATTTTACCAAAGGCTCAGTTAAATCTTACCTGCTAACTTGAATAAAACCAAGCAAAACAAAGAAACAAGAAAGAGCTCCTTTAAGGCAAACAATACAGTCTATTAAGGTACAAGATCTTGCTCTTGGTATGATGTTGAGAAAGAACTTTCCTATGAATTCATGGGTTTCAGTACACACTTCACTGCAGATTAATCTGCCACCTTCATTTCAGGAATGTTCCTTACCGTATCCGTGTGCGTTTGTCCAGAAAGCGCAACGAGGACGAGGATTCACCCAACAAGCTGTACACTCTGGTTACCTACGTACCAGTCACAACATTCAAAGGTAAGGAAGGTGTTCATGCATCTCCCATGCTGTGTCTCTGAACAAGAAGCAAAGCAGGACAGCTCCTCCTGCAGTGCAAAATTCAGATGAAAAGCACACTGCAGGAGTCAAACCACGGGCTTAACGTGGCTTTGCTGTAGGGAACAGGGCTCCCTGATCCACATCAAAAAGGAGTGAAATGATCATGTAAATTTTGAGAGATTGAAAAACACAGGCCATAGTCACTAAGCCCATCTTCTACTGTTAAAACTCAGGCAGGTTAAGCTCTCTCTGCTTGTCATCTGATGAAAATCAATTCTGTAAATGCAACTGAGTTTTTGTTTTAGCGTTTGCAGAAATACTTGTCTATATAATTTGCTGTTCCAGAAGTAGATCAGCAGACTACCCTTGAAATTGTAGGTGTACTTTCTTGGGAGGACTTCCATATATATGACAGGTGGTGGTCTTGTTTTGCAGGTCTACAGACAGTCAATGTGGATGAAAATTAAATGGATTTCCATTACAATAAAACTATAAATATATTCTTCAGTTGTTTTTTTTATTGTCCAATCTTTTCAAGCTCTCAACTGTGAAGCATTGAGTTGAACAGGTACCAGCCTTTTAAAATATCTTGCTTTCTTTGAATTTGAACATAAAGTTGTAATTTACTTGAAGATACACTAGATTCTGTTACATGTGAATGGAATAAGGAGGAGATTCAAATGTTCTTTGTGGGTAGCAGAGTTGTGGTGGGTTTGTTTTGTTCTGGGTATTAAAGAGCCTTTACACAGGTATTTTAAGTTAAGTTCAGTTTGTTTAAAAACAAAACAAGAAAAATTCAACCAAAACTGCTAGATCAGTATTTCATGTAATCTCATGTGGATGATGCGCCCCACTGGCCTCTTAGGCAGACTCAGTAGGCTTCTCCCAAAGCAGCTCTGTGTACAACACAGAAACAGGGTTTTGATTAGTGAAATAATTGTGATCTTGCTACCCCAGGGTATTTATTTAAAGCTGTAGGGACTAAAGGCACTTAGGCTTCCCTAAACCAGTAAATACTGTCAATGCCACTTTTGTACAAAAAGGGTTTATTGAAAAGTGCATGTTTTCACAGACCAACATCAGAAGCACAGTCCATGTACACTTAACATTTCAGCAAGACATAAAAATTGGAATACAATCAAATATATTAAAATAGTTTCAATTACCAGCATTGAAACAGTTTTCAGTATTAGTGCAAAAAAAGGCAACCGAAACAAACTGTGGACAGCAGATGAGGAGTGTTTTCCCCTGCTTAAAAAAAGAAAGGCAACTGGAGCCAGCCTCTGCTCTCCCAATGCAGAAGAGGGCTTCAGTTCTTCACACTGTAGACAGATGTTTCCTTTTACATTCAAAACAAGAACATAATAAGTCAATGGCACAGAACCTACACACCCTTTTAGCTTTTAAAGCTCTTAAACTGAAAACCACAGACCAACAAATTGGATACCAGAAGTCCACTGCCAACTGCAAGCCTTTTACAGTATGTCCTTTGGCATCATTTCAGTGCATTTCATTTTTGATATGTTTGCTTTGCTACTACTGCATGCTTGGTTTTGCATGTTCACTCCGTGACTGGCAGCTCATTCCATTTGTTCTGAGACTGTATTGATTTAGCTTTGCATTCTCAAGCTTTGGTTTCAGTTCTAAGGGTTTTTCAAAGAAGTTAACTAATGATTGTTCAGTCAGGAGGGAGGCTAAAATATGTTCAAAAGAGACAGTCCAGTCCCCTTCAGTCACAGGTGAAGGTTGAGAGTCTTTGTGAGGGCTCTTCACAGTGTCAGTAAAAACAGCATCCTGCTCTGAAGCAGAGGCCTCGGGCTGCAAGTCCTCGGTGAACTCATCTGAGCCACTCCCCAGGCTGAGGCTCCTCTGTCCTACTTCTCCAATCTGAAGTAACAGTGTGGTCACAGTGGCAATGGCTTGATACAAATCGTTCTCCTCTGGATCTTCATGAAACATGCTATACAACGTTTTGCAGAACTGAATGAACTCCTTCTGTAAAAGGATGAAAAATGAGCATCAAAGTCCTGAACAGCAACGCTAAGGATCACTGCAGGAGTCAGGCACAGCACGGGAGTGCAAAGGCAGGTGGAGTGCTGTGTACATTTATATGTTCTTTTATAACTTCTGCCTGCTTTTAAAAAACTGTTAAGAGAAAGGATTTCAACCCCCAGTGGTGCTAGGAAACCCTGTGCTGAAATCAAAAAGGGAAGAGGGCAGTGAAGTATTTTGATGAAGGAAATCAGGACCTGTCTATGATCTATGGGCAAGTGACAGACATGGCAAGAGAAAATCTGGTGGCTGCACACACAGAGTGAGTTACGATCAAAGTAGCCACCACAGGCCTGCAGGCAAATTTCCCTTCTGTTTCTCTCCCCTCTTTCCCAGCTCTTCTAAAACAATTCAGAGATCTTCCTTGCCCAGCTCCTTTTGTCTCTGCCTTGCTCACCCATTTCAGGTGGTTTTCTGGCTGCAGAGGATGTCTCCATATATCCTGTTAGGAGAGCTGTGAGCCCTCGGTGAAATGATGCCTGGAGGAGATCGTGAGCCCCTGCAGAGCTGACAGGCTAGGTACATGCCACCCATTTAAAACTTCATTTAGCAACACAAGCACAGAAGGGATTCTGGGAGCAGTCCCATCTTTCTTTGCATGTCTGTGCATTTGTTTTATTAGCATGGGGCCTTTTCCCTCCAGTAGCTTTCCTTATGCCAACAACACAGAAAGCTACCGGCATTAGGAAACAGATGGTAAGACTGTGACAGCCTTCAGCTGTCTTCCTGCAGTTCTAGTCAGTGTTTGGCTACGACAGGGCATGTTCCAGGTGTGGTGGACTAAAGTTACTGCTTTGGTGCAGAGGAGGTATGGAAAAACAGAACAAAATGTGCATTCTAGGGAATTCTTTGGCTTAGGAGGAGGCCTTTTTCCAGCCTGCATAAGCCTGTTTGCTTGCATGTTCTGCTGCAGGTGAGGGTGACTCTGAAATTCTATCCACCAGCCAGTCTGAGCAGAGGGAACTGTTAGGAAGGTAGTTTTTTTGAAAGTGAAAGTTTTTAAGCACCTGCTCCCTGAATCAGAGGAGCCCAATCCTCAATGCCTAAAGGACTGAACCCAAGTTCAGTTGTACTGCAGTTACACTTCATGAGAGAGAGCCAAACTGTTGAATTCAATAATTTCATTTTGAGTACACTTCTTTAAAAACAGGGTACAGCCTGTAAGGTACATACCTGGCTCATTTTTGGCAATTCTTTTTCAGTTTTAGTATCCTTTTCTTTGGCCAGATCCTTCAGCATCTGCTTCAATTGCTTTTGGTAATCTACTGCATCACCTTTTTTGGAGCAGACATAAAAACTAGAATTAATTTTCAAGTCACTGGAGTAAATTTACATTTCAAAATAAACCCCAGAGAGGAGAGATAACATGGTAGGGATCACAAGTGGAAAGTTGATTATCTCATGCACTCACATGAGAGAGCCATTCTGGACATACCGTTTGATTTTCCAATGACTAGTGGTCTTGATGTTGACAGCAAAGGATTCTTTAATGGTGACTGGCTGTCTCGTTCATTTTCTGTGAGAGCTATCCAAGAAATGTGACAAATTTAATCCTTTGAATTAGACATAACGGTTATTTATTTTTCTAAAATTTGCATACTTGATGAAAGCGAAGTAATTGTGCAAAGATGTTTTGCAAACGTTTTCAAGGAATGTCATTGAATCATACTGTAAAATGTTCCTGTAAGACTGGTGCTGCACTTGGAAGCTTGCCAAGAACTTCACATTTAATTAAAAACTTTGCACAGAGGAACTACCACAGAATGTTGTCACCTAATCAAAACTGGATCAAGATATACAAGGAGATCTCTACTGTTCATGGACTACGAGCCACTCAAAAACATTATTTCAGTTCGTATTTTGTCTGAAAGTAACCATAGAATTGGCTGCAAAAGATCTCTGAATGCAACAGATGTGTGAGCTTTGACATTGTAATCTACACATTTCATCCAAAAAGGTTCCATGTGTAATTAACAGAGTAATCTGTAAAATGCAGTGAGTGTAACTACAAATGCACATCCTGTATGCTCCAAGCTGGAAGGAAGCAAGATGGGGTTCTTCATTAAGCAGCTTTTTCCCAAAAGCAGGAGATTTTTTTGGGAAACTGAGTTATTAATTTTCTTTCAGATTTCTTACCTGGTGGGATATGCAGCTTATAAAGTAACTTTATCTTTTCATTCATTTCTCCATTATACATAACATCTGCAAGGAAAGTAAAGAACAAGGAGGAAGTGAACCAGAGCATTTACTTCCACAGTTTAGAATAAATCAGGTATGTCTCTGTGCACAAAGGACAGTTGTTTACATGGACAATAAACATATGGCCAGTGTATAACTTCATTTTGTGCCTGTCAATGAGGAACAGCAGGTGACAGCCATCTGTTTTGGTCTTTGTTCTTGTGAAATAGACTGGGAGCACCTCACCCTATAGAGCTTCAGCATCATTTAAAAATATCAAGGGCAGTGGCAGGGAATCTAGTAAAGGCTGCTTGCTGCCACAGATTTACAGAAATGTGAGAGGGGGGAGACAGATAATGTTGGGGACATCATACATATTCATATGTATGATATTCTTACATATTCTTAGTATTTCTCCCCTTCAGCCCTCACCTCTGTTCTATAGTGTAAGCCCAAAGGAGGTAACTATTTCACATGTAATATAATTCACATTTTCAATGGCCAGTAAAAATTAGATTCTAAACTTTCAAATGCACTCAAATACTATGGAGAACTTTAAATTAAAAGTTGTATCCCTCTAAGAATCAAATAAAAAGAGAATACAGGGTGCCTTAGTGTTCACATTAAAAAATCTAAAAATCCTTAGTGCAAAGAATACAAAATCACTGATTTTTACTGAAGCTTTGAATTTCATTTTTTCCATGTGAGGTCAAACATCCGTTGAGATCTGACACTTTCTCCTCAGCCAGATTTTGGACAGGCAGTTTCACCTATTAGGACAGCTGGTGGTTTCAAGACCAACCCTAGCATAGCCCTCAGTCACTGCTGGCCAGATTTTTTTTGTTCTGCTTACTGCCAACATGCAAGGCAGGCAGCAGTCAGCTGTGTAAGTCTGCAAGAAGCAGTTTCAAAGAGGTACATTGAGATTTCAGAGGTATACTCAGAGCACCAACTCAGTAGAGAGGATTTCCCAGCATTCTGTGCAGAACCAAATATAATTCTTCACTCATACAAGATTTTCAATAAAATTAGTATTGTCTGAGAAAATATTCTAATGCAACATTCAGTCATGTCCTCAGGCTGTCTTTTAAATCCAATTGACTTCAGCTGATTGAAACACAAAAAGAATGAGTAAAGGTCACTGATACAGGGCATTACACATAGGGGGATAGAATATAAGAAAATAAAGATAGTGTAGAAAGTAATCTTACCCCTAAGGAGTTGCAGCTGGGCCAATTACCAAAGATTAGGAACAGGCCTGACTTTAACAGGCCACAGTTGTAACCAATGAGAAGAAGAGTGCTATGAAAGAGTGGGTTGGCTAGTTGAGAAGGGAAATGGAGCCAGTTGGCTACTTTGTGAAGAAGAAAGAGTCAGTGCTTGGAGGAGCTGCCCACAAGAAACACCAAGAAGGTATGAAACCTTTACAATAAGGAGACAACACTATGGAACCCCTGCAGTAAGAGGACAATTACAAGCCCTAGAAACCATCCTCTCTCTGTGCCAGTTATGTGGCCTTTTACCACTGCTCTCTTCCCCCATGCCACCCCCAGCCCAGCCGATACCCAAGCAGCTGGCGAGCGCCTTGAACTCGATGAGCTGGTCCATGTTGTCGTCCAGCAGGCGGAAGGTCCTGTGGGCCAGCAGCTCGGTGTGCTCCCCGCAGGTCCAGGGCGAGAGCAGGCGGTACAGGCCGGCGAACTGCTGGGCGTCGATGCGGTACTGCTCGGCGTACGGCCGGCTGGGGTCATGGCGCTCCGGCACCGCGCTCCCGCCAGCCCAGTAGCACCTGAGCAAGTGTTCCCTCTAGGAGAGATGGACACACACAGCGGTTGTTGTGGGGCATGGCAGCAGAGAGCACGACTGGCAGAAAAAGGCATTCACATCAAACTACACTGTAACGTGCTCAAAAATCGCTCTGCAAGATGTCATAGTGATACCAAGATCATTCTTGTGTGAAAAAGCAAATCTTTCATCTGAGCAGCCAGCCACTCTCACAATTTCCAGTGGATAATTAATAAATACAAAGGGAGACAGGGCAGATTCTTGAAAAAAAATCACTGTGGGTTACTGAAACTCTGTTTGATCACATCTGACCCAGTATGTTCCTTAGCAGTTAAAGGTACAGAGGATCACAAGAAATGTGGAGTAAGCATAGGCTTGACCTGCTCATTTATTCTCTCTCAGACCTCTCCATTTGGATACTGTAGTATTAATCTTTTGTTAGGGACAGGCAAAACAAAGAGTCTCAACAAAGCAAGCTGTCCCTGGGAGAGCAAGGGAAATAAAATAGGAACCACTACCAGAAAATGAAATTAGGGGAAGCTAGTCAAAGATCCAAACCAACAGCGAGGAGCAGGAGGGAAGCACTGAAGAACAAGCCCCAGCAGCATGATCTTACAACCACTAATGGAGGCAGGATACAGCTGCTCTTGGTGACAAAGCCGTGTAACACTAACAACATACCACAGTCATATTCTCAGTATTTATGGCTGTGAACAGTACACAGAAGAAATGGTCCATTAAGGGAAATAATTACAGCTTGGACCTCTAAATCAAGTATAGTTGTACAAGCATAGATGTCCCTGTCTCCAACTTTATTGTGTGTTTCATCAAACATCAGTTTGACAGAAAGGAACTGAAACTGCTTTTAGTTTTTAAAAAACCAAAAAACAAACCTGTGAGAAAATTTGGAACAAATGGCAGGGACACAAGGTTGTGGGGTTTGGGATTTTTTTTCCCCATGGAGAAGAGAGTCTGCCTTTAAAGAGCATTTAGAGAACAGGATTTAAAAGCACTGCCAAGTTCCCAATGAGCACAGCTACATAATATTTAATTTATTCTGCATGTGAAAGTTAACAGAAGCTAGCTTGTCAGGGGCCATTTCCAAACAGAAAGTTAGAAAGGATCTCGGGAGCAGTTCTCTGAACAATCAGTACATTACTGTTCCTCTTTAACAACTGCACAACCACAGAAAGGACAAAATGGCAAGATCCCACCCAGGGAGCACAGCCCAGGCAGAGGACGGGAGGTGAATGCTGCACTGCCAAGCAACAGCTGGAAGTTATGCCAAAGAAGCCTCTATGATGTGCATCCCCTGCTTTTCAGGGAGACCAACCTTAAACAAGTCATACAATTCCTCTAAATCTTCAGGAAGAATTGAAACGTCTGGGATGACAACTCTGAGCTTAAAAAGAAAGAGAATCATGTTAGTGACATCACTGACACGGGCAGACTCACAAGCTGTCCTTAGGTGGAACCAGCTGAAAACCACTTGAAAAAAATCTTTGTGCTGTTTCTCCCTTCTTTAGGTTCACCAGTTGGACAGATCCATGAAAAGAGAAATCCCTCAAGGGTTATTAGAAACAAAGACAGGAAGTCCCTAAGCTACAGGTCACTGAGGCCAGGGAGGCATTGCATGGTGCTGTCTCTCCTCTTCCCCAGGCATCTGCCAAGTGCTGGCCACAGTCACAGATAAGGTGCTGGGCTGGACAGTCCTGCAGCTGTTCAGAACTTTAAAGCCACCCTAAACTACGATAATGCACATGGCTGCCAAAGAAAAACCATCAGCATCCCAGGGAAAAGCTTTTTGCAGAGTCAGCAATGATTTTTCAAGACCTGGTGGCCCCTTTTTATAAACTAAACCCAGGTGTCTCCAGAGGCAATGCTGAGCTACCTCAGTCAGAACAATACCCTGCTCACCACGTTCTGCTTGGTTGTATCTTCGTGGCTCTGCAGGACACGGATTCGGTGTTTGTAGCGCATGTGCTCTATCTGCTCCACAGAGTGATCTCCAAATTTCTGTAAGAGAGGAACAGAATTTTATTATTTCTGTTGTGTTTTATGATACCTGTATTAATTGGAAATACACTTTTAAAGTGCAGTGAGACCTTGAAGAAAAACCATACGCAGTCTCTAATTCATCTAGGTACTCATACTACACCTAGTCTTGTGCATGAGAGCACTTCAGTCATGGAATCTGTAAAGATGTGTATTAACTTTCCAAAGTGAATCAAACCTTCTTCTTTAAAATTCTAACTTAACTGACTAGTAGATACAAAGAATTCTTTTACCTCATAGGAGTCATGAATCAGGTTTGCTATTTCAGTCACTGGAGAGGGTTCCTGGTCGTCACTGAAGAATGCATGGTGATTACCAATAGGTGGCAGAGGGCTTTCCTCGTTTTTGACATGCTCTAAAAACCTGAAGACAGGAAATGTGTAAGAACACAGATCACATTGCACTGTGCTCTTCTCAATTCAAATATGCAGATAAGTCTTATGGCTCAGATTTAGAAATAAATTGAGTTTTGGGCAAGCTAGACTTTTCAAAAATGCCCTTGTGATTACTCATCTGAGGAACTGTAAGCCAGCCAAATGACTAAATGCTGCCCAAGGAAGAAAACTTCTGTCTCCTTGAAGTCTGGAGCAGGAAGCCTGTCAGTCCAGGGAAGGCACGGAGAGCAGCAGTAGATATTGCACACTGACGCAGGCGATGCAGGTCTCGGAGTGCCAGGAAATTTCACAGGACATCTCGTCCGACATGCAAAGCCATTGTTTGAGGCAGACACTGCGACAGCAGCAGCAGGGTGACACAGAAGGGCCCTGGTGCTTACTGAGCAATGCCTTTGCTTTAGGGCAGAAGAGCCTGAGATGAAAGGAGCACTCCTGTGTGGCCATACCTGCTCAGGATCATCAGGGCCTGCCCATCGTCCTTGCTGTTACACAGATCCACAGCGTTGGCTTCCAGTATGGCCAAGCCCAGCTGGAAAATGGCTTTGATGCCATCATAGAAGAAGCAGTCCACAACATTCACAGCACTTTCCAGGGGCATGATGCTGAGGAAAAGGGTAAGGAACCAGGAAAGAGAGATGGAAGCTAGGGCTGTCAGATCCTTCATATGTTCAGCCAGCTCTGGAAGTTGCTCTTTTATAAGCTCTTCAAACACTGACTGGTCTACCTGAGCACCTACAAGTTATAAAGGAACAGCATTAGTCAGGACTGACACAGCAAAAAAAAAAAAAAATTTAAACTAATCACTGCTGTCAACTGTTAACTGCAAGACTTTCTTAAAATTTAAACAGGCAAGGTACACACACATCTACAGTGAAAAATGCCACTATCATCCTGCTGCCCAACCGCTGTGTCCATAAACCTTACTGTACAACTTTCTGCAAAAAGTGTGTTAATTCTAAGTGCCTTTAGGGTGCAATGAAATAGCAATAGCAGCAGCTGTTGGTCTTGGCTACAAAAGCACATAATAATTAAGTGCTAGCAAAAGCAATCTTAAAGCATTTTATTGCTCCACTTGGGATGTATGCAGTAAAAATAAGACAGTACACATTCCTCTCTGATGTATGTACTCAAGTAAGTGGGCAGCAAAGGTTTTGCTTTAACTGAGAAAATGTAGGATGGAAGTCCAGATATGCCTACACACACCAAGCAGGAAGAATAATATTTACATGAAAGTACATGCACAGATACAAATATATACTTACAAGCATATGTATCTACACATAAAGAACAAAAAGCCCAGATAAAAGATTTCCTAACTGTCCCAACCAGTTTTTCCAAAGGAGCAGATCTGGGCTCTGGTTTAGCTACTAGTTCAGTTCTGCTTTGTCAGCACCTGTTACAGAATCAATGTAGTTTCATCTCAATGAAGCAGACTGTGTCTACAAACCAAATTTGCCACATCAGGGCTTTGACCAAAGACACTGCAAGTTAAAAATATTCCTGAATATAAAATGCAGTCAGCTTTTCAGTTATTTTGTCTTTCTTTTCAAGTTATTTAATTTCTTTCTTATAGTCCATATTCTGCTAATATTAGGACACAATTTTAATTGCTGAAACATATATATCCCTAGCACTCAAAACTTCTGTTGTTCAAAAGCAGAATATAACCTGGACAATCTGTGGCAGAGAGCCAGCACGTTTTGGCTTTGCAGCCAAATCATAGGGAAAAAAATAGCTATGACATTTCTCTGTCTTAGAACCGTTCATATCAGGCCCCAAAGAGATTCTGCTGGTGACTGAACAAACATTACAGCACCACAAATCAAAAATAAAAGTCCATGGACATCCAAAAAGCTTTTGAGAAACACATCAAGCATGATGCTTTGAAGAAAAAGCTTCCTGTAAATAGAAGAAAAGGAGAAAAACAGACTGGAGTTACTCAACAGAGGGAAATTTTTGTTTGGGTTTTTTTAATAAGCTTAATGCAAACAATTTAATAGCCATAGTTAACACAGACCCAAAAAACAGAGCTGGATTTAGAGGTATTTGAAGGAAGCCAGAGACAGATAGGCAAGACATATATAAATAGATCATTCCAGACTTAGAGACTGCACGAGCAAAACCAGAGCTTTAAAAGGAACATGCAACACTGCCCAGATCTTTCACAGATCTTACAGTAAGTGCTGCCACTGTAGATGAAAGTCAAGCAGATGTATTAAAATGGACTTTTCTGTCTGTTTTTTCATTAGGCTCCCAGAAAATATAAAATCTCAGCAAATGAATCTGTATTACAGCATGAGACCATAATGAGGTAGGAAAATACCAGGGCTTGCATGTGAAAAATGATGACCTTAGATGCAAGATGACATCTTCAGGACTGAAAAGGCAAATCTGAGAAAAGAAATAAGGTTTTCAGTGTTTCAAGTTGATGAGAGTGTAACAGGTAAAGTGGGGTAAGATGCCCTGCTGGATTATGCAGGGGATGGAAAGGTCATGGTAATTGAGAGTAGGATATGCTGACCCTTGCCACCACTCTTGACCCATATACAACTTGTTTCTACCTTGCACCTATCTGCCTATAATTTCCTCTATGCATTGCAGAGAGGAGAAGGACAGAGGGAATTCCTGAAGAAGGAGCCCTGCCTGCAGGCTTTTCCCATTTGCAAGCAGTGAAATAATGAAAAAGCTTGTGAAAGGGGTCAGAGCTGGCAAAGCTGAAGGAGGGAGATGAAAGAAAGAAGGTTGAGTAGGACTGAATTGCCTAAGTTGTGAAAGCAAAAATTCTAACTAACCACACATATAAATAAATAGAAGATTTTGAAAGTCATAAAGAAAAGCTCTACGACAAAAGGAAGCTTAAAAGGCCTGCTATAACCAAGGTCATTAATTTGGTCGCTGTTTGGACTGCAGAGATTACTGGCTGACACTGCAGAGGAAAGGCACAGAGACGGGTAGCAAGGTCAGAGATCACCAAAGTTATTGAGAGATCAAAATTTGGACAAACAGTATTGGCAGGGTGCACAAAGAGGAAAAGTTTGGTCTTGGAAGTGTTATACAGGAAGAAACAATACAAAGTTTAGACAAGAGCTGGTTGCAAATCAAAAAGAAAGTTGACTGAAATGCAGAGCCAAGAACACTAACTCAAGCAACAGGAACCAGAGGAGGGGCAGGGTAGAGAAGATCAGTAGCAACGATTTGGGCATGTTAAGTTCTAGGGTAAAGCAGAGCTGCAGAAATTGTGCTCAGTGAAGCAACAATGCTGCAAAACTGCACCAGTGCCACTCAGCCAGGGAGAGCAGGGCAGCTTCCAAACTGAATTCCTGGCTCTTCACACTGTGGTGAGCTATGACAGTAGAGAGACACAACACTCCTTCCTTGGGATAAAGAGGGCCAGAAAACAGACAGGACAACCAAAACTTTCAGCACTTACACAATGTAGGCTGTAGCCATGGCAAGTGACAGGCAAGATACAAAGCACAAATCAAGAACAACTCAAGGCAGGGATATGGCTGGCCAAGTGAGACAACTCAGGTGAATAGCAGAGAATGCTACTTAAGGGCAATAACCCAGCAAGCATCAGAAAGTTCTGAGTAATCCAAAGCACACTGTTGATATCTGGAAATGCTTGAGCAGTGTTTCTAAAAGCTGTGTTTCTCTCCTTTAATCAAGGAAGGAGACAGACAAACATGGAAGTCAGTAATCAAAATAGGAGTTTAAAGTCATGTCTGGAGACAAGAAGAAAAATTATGACAAGTGAGACAATGCCCAGTCCACTAGCAGAAAATACCAATGGCATTCAAAGCATCACAAAAGATGCTAAACATCCAGCTAAACTTTGGAATAACTCAGCTTTAACTTACCCTCTTGACAGTTCAGTGACAAGACAGAAACTGAGCAGTGACACAGTCTCTAGAGGGAGGTATGACAACCCCATCCTTGAAGGAAAAGACTGGAAATCTTCTCAAGTGTCTCTTTCCACTCCACAGGCAGCACAAGAGTGCCCAGACCATTTCTAGCTCCCAGAACCACTACTGCCAGGGATTTGCTCCTATCTTCACTTCCTCACACGTGACCCTGGTCCCTCTCTTTGCCACAGCAAGGGTGTAACAGCAGATGCTGCAGCTACAGACTAAGGTTAGCATTAAAAAGGGAAAAGCTATCAAACATTTCTGTAAGGGAAGTGACTCCAAAGAACAAATACTGCTTAGCCCCTCTCTTTCTGTGCATTAGGCAGTCTGCACAATGATCTTTAAAATAATGGCATTGTGCAGGAGTACTATACAGCACTATACAGCACACATAGTGCATGGCAGATGCACTTGTATCAGCTCTCATTACAAAGGGCTAGTGTAGATGCAAGCCTGCATTGCTCCAGCAGCCAGGCAATTCAGACAGTTAGATCACAAAGCAGATCTTTCCTACGTTCATCTTAAACAGCCTGAGTCTCTAACACTGCACACTCCTAGCCAAGACCCACAAGCTCTTCTATTTATGCAAGAGCCAGAAGTGTCCCCACATTCTGACCAACAGGAAAGAAAAAAACAAACTGTGAAGTTGAGCATGTATTTACAGATTGTGCAGCTCAAACCCTTCAGACCAAAACCAGCCCTGGCTGGAATCTGAGCAGCCAATGCTGCTGCCCCTGAACACCACACAAGCAGATGGAGCACCTCATCCAGCTGACCCTGAGCATTTTCCCCACCCCTGTGCCACATGGCTGCCCCTTCCCAGCCTGCAGGGCCAGGAACACGAGCTCACCTATCACTCGGTGGTTGAAGTAATCCGGCAGCATCCGCTCACACACAGCAACCAGCAGCCAAAAGGCTTCTTCCTCTTTGGCATACAGCAGCAACACGGAGGTCAAAATATTCATAGACTTACAAGGGCAAAGAAGAAAATGAGATTTGTTAGTGACAGCAAATCCTACTGACAAGAGCTCAACTGTGGCTATTTTTATAGAAAGAAAAGTAGCCTAACAGGATGTAAAGAACTAAGAAAAAAAAAGCAAGAAAAACCAGCAGCAAGAAAAAGAGAGAATACACAGCAAATACATAATTGCAACCCACAGGCATAGCAAGTTTTCTAATCTTATGTATACTGCTTTTTGTAAGAGCAATAGGAAACAATGGAGAAAAGCACAGCACTGGATTTGCCAAGATACAAAGCAGGTAACTGATACTGCAAGATGTTTAGGGGCTGCTTTCACTGCCCCCTATTCCTGTATCAGGACCACTCTGATGTCAATCAGAATTCAGGGAGCTGACCAGCTAGACAAATGACTCTCATCATTTATCATCAGTTTTGGAAGAAAGTGGCAGAAAGGTTCATTAAGCCTGTGCCCCAGTGCACTACATAAAATCTCATCTGTGCAGGCCAATTCACCCTGCACTGCTTCCAAGTATTGTCCAAGAAATGCCCTTTTCAACAAGCAGAAGCATCAGAAACAGTTTTTTCCCTTCCTGTAACTATAAATGCAGTTTTCAAAATGCTGAAGGAATATTGTTGGCAGAACAGAGCCTTTTGGTGAGACTATGTCGTCGTTTTCCAAGGAAAAATGACATTTAATATCTAAAACTACGTACTTATCCAACTAAAAGGCCTTTCTTTACAAAAAGGACCACTAAAAGCACTCTTAAGAGAACAACAGAAGGGGAGGAAGCAGCAGGGAGCACAATCCCGCTGGGAATGTCCCACCTGGCAGTATCCTATTTTGGGGTTCCTGTGTGCGTAGGCGGTGAGCACCCTCCGGAGGGCGGCTATCCCGGTCTCGCTCTGGAAGGCCGGGTGCTCGGGCAGCGAGCGGTGCAGGTCGCGCTCGATCTCCTCCCTTGCCATGCAGCACCTGCCCATGGAGGCCTCCACCAGGTGTATGTAGTAGCCAGGGTGCGAGGCGAGATCCGTCTGCGCGTCTGGAGGCAGCAGGAAGGGAGGAAGAGGAAGATGGGAGTGGATAAGGACGATGCTAAACCTAAGTGTTGTGGGAATACTGCTCAAAAGGGTATAAGCAAGGTGGTTTTCCCCAAGGTCTGTGAATATCCAGACCTAAAAGACAAAGTCCTATCAAAATACACGTCTTGAAAACTAAGTACTAGCAAAGCTTACATGACACAACATCATTCGGAACACCTTGACTGAGCAAAAGATGTCTCCAGCAGAAAGTACTGGTTTGGGTTGAAAGTATTGGTTAAAGATCACCTCATTCCAACCCCCCTGCTGTGGGCAGGGACACCTTTCACAAGACCAGGTTGCTCAAAGCCTCATCCAGCCTGGCCTTGAACACTTCCAGGGATGGGGCATCCATGGCTTCTCTGGGCAACCCCTTCCAAGTGTCTCACCATCCTCACATATTACTGGGAGAAATGTACTCAGCACTGTTCACATCCTTCAAGGAGGAAAAGCTCCACATTTACAAATGTCTGAATATGCCATATATTGGATTAAGGACTAAACTTGAGATCACAGTGTAGGCACATTCTGGCTCTGCCATATCTGTTGATGAAATGAGCTGTTTTTACCATCTCCAGTTTCTGTAAGCCCTGCCAGCATTCAACAAGAAGCAGGAGCAGGTCTGCCAACTTTGAGATTGTCATTATTTTGCAATAATCTGATTTGTCTAGGGCTAACTCGGTATTTACGTTACAATCTAATTGCTGCTTGAAGATGAACATTGTTTTGTGAAAACATGATGCTAATTTTAAATTACATAGATTACAAAGATGTTATTTTGATTCTTCTGTACATCATATGGTATCATCATGAGGTAAAACTTTTACAGATCTACCCGGGTACTTCCTTGCATATATTAGTTCAGTTCAGATCATGTCTTTTCCTTAAGCAGTATCACAGGTTACACGTAAAGGACATTTAATTGCACTTGAGAGATTTCTTGCCTAAATGTTTTGCGATCTCCAGAATCAGATGATGCCTACAGCCAACATTTCTAAGCATGCCCACCTGAGAAAAGCAGCCAGAGTTTGCCTCTTAAGGATTCAGGAATTCCCATAGCAACAAGTTTTCTGATTTTCTCGGTGCGAAACATGCACACGGTTCTGCCATACTCTGCAAAATGGTCATCCCACAGGCTCTCTTTGATTTGCTCCCTAGACTGGGAACAAGAACATACATTAAAAAAAAACAAACATCATGTGAGAACTGTTAAACAAAAGCATTTCACATATTAGAAATTCCACAAGGTATTCCATTCCAATGGAAATGGGAAGTCTGCTCTAGGGACTTTGACTTTCCCCACTTTGCATATCTCATTCACCACACAGGGATAAAGATTATATATATCCACCAGAATGAAATGGGGGGAGGGAGAAGAAAAAAATCCAACCTAATAAAAAAGTTGTCCCGTATCTAACTTCTCCAAACAATACATTTTACTAAAAACATCTGTCTGAATATAACCCCAGCTTTTTAAAAACAAAACCTAAAACTCCTACAGCTTTCCCCAAATGTTACATACCTTTCCAAAATCAAGGCCTGGCATTCCTGACTGATGAAAGTCTGACCTTAGTGCTTCTGCATTGAGCAAGTAATTGTTCTCCTTTTCACATTCACTTCTCTCTTTCCCATGTGAAGCCTCTGTTCCCAGACACGCAGGCTCATCATCCCCCAGCGTGCACATGGATCCAAAGGCAAGGCTGTTCTGCAATGCCAGATCAAAGTGGTAATGACTGAAAAGGCTAAGAACTACATCCTCAACTGTCCTCGAAACAGAGCTGGGTTACCCTTTGCCTTTTGCATCAAAACCTTTAACACTTTTCAAGAGGAAAGGTCTTCCTCAAGACTTTATACAAATTGTCATTCATTTGCACGTCAGGAAAAGGGTTGTTACTTTAAAGCAAAAGTTGCTAGCCAATTCTAAGTGTCCTTGATGACAAGCTACCCAATAGTCTTCTCCTGTTATGATTTGAAAGACAAAATCACAGAACAATTTAGGTTGGAGAGGACTATCATTTTCAATTCCCTGCTCAAAGCAGGAGCTCTCAGCCCTGGTTGCTGGAGTCTGTGCCTAGTCAAGTTGAGTAGCTTCAAGAAAGCAGAGTGCATGGCTGCTCTGGGCAGCCTGGTCCAGTTCTGCCCAACCATGAGGGGAAATCTCTCTTTTTATCTATTCAGATTTTTCCTTGCTAAACCTTGAAGCTGTGGCTGCTTGTCTTTCAACTGGCATATGGAAGGAAAGTTTGCCTTTATCTTCCAACTCGCCACTATTTGGCAGAAGCCTGGCTGAGGAAGCCCTGCTCCCTCCACCTCTCCTTATAAAGCAGGTGCTCCAGCCCCTGACCATCTTATAGCCCTCCACCAGCCTTACTCCAAATTATCAATGCTTTTCATGTGTAATCAAGCAGAATCAAACCTGGACACAGTACTCCTTATGAGGCTCGTAAGTGCTGAATAAAAGGGAATAGTAACGTTCCATGACCTGCTAGTTACAATCCTGCTAGTACAACCTGATATGAGGTTGTCCCTCTGCATTGTAGGAGCACACAGCTGACTTACAGGCTCAACTTGTTCATGACTCCTCCTCCTTTTCCACACAGCTGTTTTCCAACCAGCCCATTCCCAGCCTCTCCTGTCACATGGGCTTGTTTTGCCAGGTTTCACATTTGCTTTTGTTGAACTTTGAGAGGTCTTTATCAGCCCATTCCTCCAGACTGTGGAGGTCTCTGTGAAGGGCAGCCATCCCAGTCCCTGCTCTCCCCAGCATGTCAATCACAACTATGCTGTGAGTGTCCTCTATCCCACCAGCCAGCTCTTTAAAGGTGGCATCAGATAAGCATTGGCTCAAGATCAGTTTGGGGGCCTCCCAAAGAAGGCAGGACAGTGGAATAATGGATAAACATATTAAATTAATAATAAAACAAAAGTTCAGTACCTGATTGTTATTTTGCAAGTTGTTGCAGTGCAATGTGTTGCTGGAGTTCACCTCTTTGAACCTCTGGAGCAGGTTCTCCACCAAAGTATCTCTGTCCTTCAGCTCAATGAACTGAAAGGCTGTCTTACTCCTTATGCTAACAATGATGGGATTAGGGAGAAGGCTTGTGTCCTCCATCTTCTCTATACTGATTACCTTCCCAGAGACATTACAGAAAACACATTAGGCACCACATCCACAAAAACATTCAAATTTTCTACATGTACCAAAACACAGCAATTCATATGCATGCTTTAAATGTGGTTATTCATATTGGCTTTCCTTGATCAAACACATCCAACTGCCTGAAGTTCGTGGTCTCTCTAGAAGCTCAAACCAAATGTCAAAAAGTATTCCAGATGCCTTTTTTTTCCCTAAATTACTTTTCATCCCACTTCTAAACAGCAGAGTGAGGGAAAAGATAAGACAGGAGTGTATGATTTAAAAAAATATTTATAAAAGGACCAACTTGATCGAATTCTGGGTGTGGAGAAGGAAATTTACTTTCCCACCTTTGAAGATGGGGAAAAACAGTTGTTTTGTTAGTTTTTATTATGTATACAACACTGTTCTCATATTGTTTTCTGTTTCTGCAACAGGAAGGTAAGTTGCTACAGTTATGATTTGGATGTTACTCTATTATTAGTCCAGGATGAAAGGAAAGCTTTAATTAAGAGATCATAACAGCCTTGTATCCACAGCAGATAAGACAGGTGTTAGCTGACAGTTTCCTTCTCATGTTCTACTCCCACCACCCTCCCTTGTGCTCTCCCCCTCCATTTAAACTCATCTATTGATTTCATGGAAATTTGTCAGCCCATCACTGCAGGCATAACATCCCCTCTTTCTCTCTGCCCTACAGCCTGGCAAAGTACCCATAGATTTGTTAAAGGCTGTCTACAGAGGGAGAGCTCAACACTTGTGTTGATCCCAGGCAAGGATGCTTTTGCATTGCTGGAATGGGTCCAAGCCAGTCTCCATCAACATCAAGCTGGATGTACGTGTTTGTGGAGCTGGGAGAGGAGCCCTGTCCAAGTCTTGGGCCAAGCAGACTCTGTTTTTGCAGTGTTCTGTCCTGCTGCATTACCTGTCCATACCTCACTTTGAGGATAGTTTTGAATCACCCATATTTTTAGGAGCTCAGGCCCTAAGGAGTCCCAGAACAAGCTGTACAACCATCCTGTAGGCAGGATACACACAAATATCCTACTCTTTTTCACCAAACAACACTTTGTCAAGGTAAGTCAAGTGGCAGCAGAGGCTTAGGGTAGAAAAAGGCAGATAAGGACCCAAAATTAAACAAACAAAAAACTCTACCTCTCTAAGTGGGATGATAACAGTGCAACAGCCATTTTCTTTACTGGCAAAACAGATGTAACTGTCTGAAGTATACATTGTCCCCGCTGTGTGACAGCGACTGAAGGGCGTCCAGAGAGAGCAGTCCACAACTTCGTGCAGCTTCTCCTTCCTGGGCAATCTGAAGAAGGCCCGAAAGAATTCATTCTGTGCTCTGGCTTCAAGATCCCTTGAGAAAAAGCAGCAAGAATGAATCATGAGATCCCGAAAGTCAGGACATGCAGTTTGAGGCTAACTTTTCTTGTTGGCCTCACCAAGAGCTAGGAATACAGAATAAAAGCACCATGCACAGCAATCTTCAGTGCTTATGTGAACAGAGCACTGTACAAGCAACTTTGTAATATGTTAAAAGGAAAACATTATCAGTAACTGCTTGTTTAACAATAAGGTCAAAAGCAACTAGTATAGTAACTAGGAAGGGAAAGGACACTAATTTGAATCAGCTGTTTTGCTGGTTTGGGGGTTTTTTACATTATTTTTAAACCATGTATTTTCTGTGGCTGCTATATGACTTTACAGACTCCAAGAGTTACAAATTTCAGTGCCCAGGAGACAACTGAATCTTTCATCTGATGAACACATATCGAGCAAGGGAGATTACCCTAATGTCCTTGTTTCCCTTCACAGTAGCATTACCAACATCGCCCCAGGGACTTGCACCTGCACCCAAAAGTAATGCATTTGTTCACTGACTACCTCCAAAGTGGTCAGTAATAGAAGTGCTAATGATGGTGGCATTTACATGATGGAATCCTTAACTTGCAGAGTAGCAGCCTCAGAGAGCCCTCAGAACAGTTTCAAAATGCAGAACACTTTCAGGTCACTTACAGACTCAGTTGGGGATAACAGCACCAGCCACACTCAGTTTGAACTTGGCCTCCTTCCAGCCACCCATCCACATTTAAGTGAAGAGAAAAGTTTAAATAAATGAAACTTTCATTACTGAGCCATGGTTATACAGACTTGGCTTTGGGGACTTATTTTTCTTCTCCTTTCTTAATGAAGAAGCCTGCAGTAATTTAGAGAACTATGCAATTACATTATAAACAGGCCATGGCTATTAGCTCACCAACAGCAGCTCCAGAAACATTAGGGCTTAAATTCTATTATTTTCTTTACTACAAGTAAATTTTTCCTAGCGTGATTCACCTTAGGGAAAAGGGAAAAAAAAAAAAAAAGCTGGATTTTGTGCCACTGAAAGAATTTAAAGCGTGGGCTGGAGCACAACAGGGAGTGGTACCTTGGTGCTGTAAATCCCCTCTTCACTCCTTCCTTCACCCACCTCTTCTGCAGACACCTTCCCTCTACCCCAGCCCTGTTCCCTGTTAAAATATATGTTGAGACAAATGAAGCCACTGGCTCAATAAGTAAATAAATTACTTGTTTGGGTTTTGGGTTTTTTAGTTTAGTTGAATCCACAGAAAAAGACTTAGCCACAAGAAACAGGGAGGAAGACAATCCAGAACAGAGACCTGAGAAGAGAGGATCTGTATCTGCAAGCAACAGAAAAGACAGAATGGGCTCAACCAGCGTTCAGCTTCTGTTTCCTACTCAAGCACTATCTTCCTTAATAATATTATCCAATGAAAGCAGACAAATAGTCTCCTGTTTTTTCACAGAGAACAAAGAGAAACCCCCTTTGTGAAGAAAGACAAAAAGATTGCTCCCGAGCTGAAATTCCACAGCGAGAGTAACTCTGATAAGTGCCTGCAGCGATCTACTATTGTGACAAAGCTGGATCAGGATATGCCTCCTAGTTAACTCACCACTAAAATATTTTCCATTTCTGCACAGCACAGATGAATGCTCCTGATAGCATCTGCAGTCAGGTCTGGTAGAGCTGTGCTCTCCTGCTATTGTGCTGCAAGGTAAGAGCCCCCCAGCATCTACTTGGTTGTGAAGATTTCTTGACCTTTAAGTGAAAAGAGGCTTTATACAGAAGAGTGGGACCTCTACTGAGGCATGCATGTCTGTTATTTAAGAGCTGACTGCTTCCTATGCTCCAAAATCTGAAGCTTCTGCGTTTTCAGGATTTTCCCGCATTTCCTGGGGCTGTGGGCTCCACATGCAGGGACTTTCAGACAACAAACCACAGGATTCTAAGCTGAAGAAGAATGACATTAGTCACATCTGAAACTAAGTAAATTCACCAGCACTGTATCCACCCCCACTAACCCGTGGAAGGCTGCCAATCCCAACATCCCTGGAACTGCCTGTCCCCCCATGACTCACGCACAGGCTCACACAGGGACACCACAGGGAACACACCACAGCCAGGGCTGCCCCAGAAACAAGTGCTGAAATGGACCAGCCTGCTTGGAGGAGGGATCCCAGAATAAAAAATGGTAGCAGAGGGACAAGATGCTGACAGCACCTACCACTGTGGGCTCAAACAAGAGGTTTTATTCTAAAGTTGAACACCAAGAATATATTTCCTGTTAAGCAAGCAAATTCTAGGGCTTAAAGGTTTCCCTTCATAAACATACCCAAACAAAATTAGAGTTGGTTAAAAAAACCCCTAACCCTACAACTCTAAAAAACCCACAAACAAATTTAGCTCCTAAAACAAGACAGGCAATTGTTTAAATATGATACAACAAAGATGGCCCACGTCACCAAGTCCCACAGCTTCCATTTAGAGTTTCACAAGACCTCCAACACCAAACAGAAATGCAATCTTTCTACTTGCACCCCTACCTGTTTGAAAATTTCTACTCTCACTTAACTATTTCCGAGTGGGTTTGGTTGTTAAGCAAATGCAGCATACTGAGTAGTACTTAACTAAAAAAAGGAAAGCTATCATTATGTAAAAATAATGTTTATTGAGTTATTTACACAAGCATCAGAAGAATAAAAGGCAACAAGATGCAACTGCCTTGTTCCCTGCTTTTCAAAAAACTCAGCAATTCCTTCTGAGTGCAGCTCCCAACTTGCATGTTATGGGATCATGGACTGCCTCCAACTCCAGCACTTCAAAGGGAATGGCAAGCCTGAACTGCAATAACTCCTTAGTGCATGACCCCCACATCACCTTCCAAGAGCTTTAAATTAAAGGAAATAACACACACAAGACTAACAAAATGCCTAGAAGCATCAGGATGCTTAAAATGCTGTCCTCACTGTCAAATGTTTTTCTGTGCTTTAAATCCAGCAGAAGCCAACTTGGCAAGATTTTAGCTCTGCTGAGTCACTTGTTGCCTGTCTAAAATCTAAACAGCCTTGTTGACCTCTTGTTTCAAGAGACAGATTACTAGATTCTTCTAACTATTGAGACTCCAGAAAGTAAGATACCTTGGAAATAACACATCCAACAATATATGTCTTTTTTTTTTAGAAGAACTGCTAAATTCATGTGGGAAGAAAGGCTTCTTATAAGCAAGTCAGGAGATGTTATCTGAGAAGAGCCAACATGGACTTGTCAGGACACATGTACACTGAACAACATTCCCTTACACAGCAGGAACACTAGACTTGTAGATGAAGGAGCTGCAATGAATGTTTTAGCCAAAATTTATGAAAGTCTTGATATAGCCTCTCATGAAACTAATTAAACTAGAACTGGCAAACTGTTGTACCAAGACAGTTGCAAAAGAGTACCTCAAAACACAGCCCTTCAGAGCTTCCTAATAAATTAGAAGGTTGTATCAAGAGGACTCCCTTGGGAATCTGTCCTAGATTAACTTCTGTTCAATGTCTTCATTGTCAACCTGTATGATGGATCAAGAGATTGTCACTAAACCTGCACCTGATGCAAGGCTGGTAGAGGCTAATGAACATAAAAACAGGATCAGGTTCAGATTTATATTTATAAATTTAAGCGATGTTGTGGAAAAAAACCATTACAAATATTTTCAGCTGTATATCATAAGCTTCACAAATGCAGCACGGAGATGAATTCCACCAGGAGCCATCCCTGGGGGTTACACAGGAACACAGGCTGAACAAGAGCCAGTGGCCTCATGCTCACAGGAGGAAAAGGAACACTGCCTGCGCTGCAGAAGTTCATGGCCACCAAATGCAGCATGGCACTCCCAGAACTGGCAAGGTTTCTGGGGCAATTCTATATCCCTCCACTGTGTGCCTGCCCCAACATGGCATCAGTGATGAATGTCCAGAGAAGAGTGACCAGAATGGCTAAAATCCACACTGATAAGAAAACCCTGGTGGAAGTAGGGCAGTGCAGCTTCAAAAAACTTTAATAATTAAAAAAAAAGAGAAAGAAGATACACATCAACCCTCAAACGCATAAATGATTGCTCTAAGTGAGCGCAAACTGCTCCAAAGAAAGTGAGCACCTCTGATCTCTTCAATAGTACTGGATAGAACAAAAGGTGACAGACCCAAAAAGCGTGGAAGATTCAAGTTAGACCTCAGACTTCTCAGTGACAGAACAGTGAAGTACTGGTATGGATCCCGATATGCCCATTACTGCAAATCCTAAAAAACACATTGGCAGTCATGAAGAGATAACCCAAACCCTACCTTTTGCTACAGAGACACAATAAAAGGAAGTTTTTTCTAGTCACATTCTACTTGTTGCTCAAGGTTTAAAGCATTCTCAGATTCTCTCTCTGAAGGAATAAATGCAGATTGAAGCGACATTTATGACTCAGGATACTTCAAACAGTTTCCATTGGGCTTAGATCAGTGTTAACAACCTTCTTTGCCTTCACATGAAGCAAAGTCATTCTCATTGGTAATACACAGTTAAACATGAAGAAAGACACTTGATGTGGTTAGAGCCTGGGAAAACATATCACACTGTTAAAACCTTACCTATACCAGCACTAAAGCTTTTAAATTGTGGGTTCTGCTCTAGAGAATTTCTCACTACATTTGAGAAATGAAATGGGTACTTTTACATCCTGAAAGAGATGGAAATTAGAAGTATGAGAAACCTATACCAGAAACTGCTGCAGCCTTTTTTTTTTAAAAAAGAAAAAGTAGTTACCATATATATTCCAGTAAAATTGTATGGCACATACATTTGTCTACAAGAAATGGCATTTGCAGGTACCAAACACATCAGCTTTACTTTGCTTTTTATGGCAATTACCTCCATTGCCATTGATCCCTTCATAATTCATTGTTCTGTGCTTAATCATTTCATTAAACAGCACAAACAATTGCATACTGACTTATTTGACTCTGGCCATGACATAATTTGTGTCACAGGTTGTGGGCCTAATCCCATGGCCTCTCTGAGTCCCATCCCTCCACGGATCAGCAAGACGACCCAAAAGCCTCAGGAATCGCAAAGGTTTATGGTTTTCAGACTGTAGAATATACAAATCATGACAGCACTGAAAATGCATTTCTCTAAAAATAAAGATGTTGAAACAAGCCTCTCACAAAAGAAAGCCTAGCAAACACAAGACATCTACAAATTCATCAATTTGTCAGAGCTGGAATAGTTCAAATGATGTGTATGTCTGCTTTCGTTTTCATAGATTATTATTTGCTTCCTAATCATGTACAAGAATTAACAATAACAATTAGAGGGAACATGTTGAGAGAAAAGCAATTGCTCTTGTAGTACTAAAATGGCTTCAAGAAAAAAAGCAGCAACCAAAACTTCATTCACCAAGAAAGTAAAACATTCCCCCCAAAACATGTTAACACTAAAAACCAGTTTATCCACTAGTCAAACTACAGTCTTGCTTAATCACCTTACATTAAAGTGGTTGCTGAAGTGGGACAAAGGGCACCAGAAACAGCAACTTATCCAACCACTGCCTAATTCATGCAGAGGAAATGGGATTTTGGTATCATCCGTGCCATCCCAAGCCACAGCACAGGTTAGAGAACATCTTGACCAGGAAATCTCCAGGGAAATATATTTTTGATATATTTATTTGATATATTTTTGATATATTTATTCCTTCTCCCTGTGTTCCTTTTACTTTCTTTTTTCTTCTTTAGTTGGAGGGAAGGAGAGACAGAACCAGTTTGAATAAGTGTGTGGGAAGGTTTCTCTTGCTTGACCACTAATGGGCACACTGCTTTTCAAAAATGCCACAATGTACTTACAAGATGATTACCTGAGAGCCCCTTTTTATAGCATATTACTAAGCTTATACTTTTCTTTAAAACTGTAATTTTATTTTCTTTCCATTCAGTTAGTACCCCTGATTCAAAGACTATTTTGGGAAATGAAAATGACAAAAACTGGTCGATGCTGAAAAATATCTCCCCCCGGGTTTTTGTTACATCTCCTCTGGATTTCTCTTCCTGCATCTAACTTTTCAGCCCAAAAGCAGGAGGAACATAAAATGGTAAACCATGGAAAGGGGCTGAGATACAACCTAGCACAGCCATATTCTACATTAGCTAAAGTATACATCCCTACATCTCTTGAGCCAAAAGCCTACAACGTTAAAAAAATCAAGTTATATACATAGTGTAAAAACAATGGCAGCTCTTGTACTCCAAGGAACCCTGGTTATTAAAAAAAGCCTGCAAAGATTTTTATGGCTGCTCACCACTGTGTTACCTCAACAGAATTCTGCAATGATAAAATCGTGGTGTCACTGATTTTCCTTATTGTGTGTATGTATGAAATTGCAGAGGAAGTCCATTTTATTGTTTTAAACTCCATTATGACACTTTGCAGAAGTGTTTAGCTGAGAGATAGGCCCACCACCACTGTAAAAATGTCCCTCAGAAACAATAAAATGGCTACTGGTCTCTTTTTTGGGAAATGATACCATGCATTCCTTATGTTTTAGTCAGGAAGCAACAGCTGGGTGATTCCCTTCATACCCCTGGCAGAGGGAGAGGAAGGAAGAGCAAGAAAGAGCATGATTCAAGAGGAGATAACTGCTCCACAAACATCCCATTCAGAAAAGAAGTATTTTAAATCAGCACGTTAACCTTGAAGCCCGAGGCAAATTCCAGTTAGGGCTATTTCATCCTGCCCACCTACAATTCCTCAGGGCAGCTTCCCCCCCCTTTCTCGAAGCAGCAAATAAAACACAGAGTTGTGTGTTGCGCTACCAGCAGAGAAATAGCCATCGATCTTTCCCTGAGAGCCAATGCATTTCTGTAGTGGGAGAGGAACGCAGGGATGCATTTCAGGGATGCAAGGGGTAGAGCTGACAATAGCAATACCACAACTGTGTGTTTTTTAAGTCCTGTAACTGCTTGCTGAAGTGGCTACGGCAATCACACTAGTGGGAATTCCATGTTTCAGATATGATCAAAAGCAGTAATTCCAGAGAACTGAAGGCACTAGGGAAGCCTACACACTACCAAAAATTTAAGCAAAATAATGCTGCTCTTCAGGGAAGATGGAAAATATCCCTTGCTGCAATCTTCCCTTCTATGGTCACAGTACTTTTGAAACTTTGCATTGTTTAAGGGAAGAATATAAAGTCAAAAAATGTATCTTGCATAAAGTTAAAATGCACCTTTTAGATACAGCCTAACACACTGTGAAGTCTCTTTTGCATCCAATCAAACAAAGCTTTGAAATCTTACCCAGCTAACACACCAAACCATGAATCCCACTATTGAACCTCTGCTAATGAGACAGTTTATCTTTTTACCTCTTGGTAATCTGAGTAGGATCCTGCAGGCCTGGATCCAGTTCAAAGATTTCATTATCGAGTAGCCTTCGGAGTGTCACATCGGCCAGCTGCTCCATGATCCTGAAAGCCTCAGAGATATTGAGGAAGGTGGAGAAGTCGCGCTCCTTATTTGCTGTGGTGACACGGACTGTGTCCGTCATGAAGACATTGGAGGTTCTTTCCAGCTTCTGGACCTCAACCCAAGGAATGATAAGTTTCACTGCAATCCAAGAGAAGAGCAAAAGTGTGCTGGAAACTTCGCTTACATCTTTCAGATTTGGGAAACAATCAAATTCAGAATGAAAAGGAAACCAAAGAGGAGAGAAATTTTTGTGGGCAAGACCAAGCACATGCTGAAGTGTCTGTTATGACTCTGCATTCAATCTCACCCACTCCAAAAGACGTGTCTTTTTCAGAATCTCTCCCTCAAAATTTTAACTATCTTCACAAGAAATGCTAGACTGGGGAGTGGTGCCTTTGCAGAACATCTGCCATACCCTGTGCTCCTAACTCCTTTACAAGTCATTTCTGCAGCCTGCTTCCTTGCCACCAGAAGAAACAGTACATCTCCAGAATACAGAGAGAAGAGAGAAAGGCTTTGTAATCTCCTAGAAACAAAACACTAGGCAGGTGGAAAACCAATTACATGCACAGTTACTTTAGCTTTTAAAATAAAGCTAACTCCCCTCCAAAAGAAAGCTGTTTTGGAGAATGCTATAAAGTGTAATTACGACTATAAACAAGACATTAAAAAAGCTGCCTAGCCTTTGGGATCTTTCCATTTAGTTACTTTTTACTGGAAAGATTCACAGGGCACATCTTGCCCTAAACATTACCTGTAGTCAGGCTTGTTTATAGAGAACAAGAAGTGTAGGACACCATTGAATCACATAAATACAAGTGGCAAACAGAATCAGCTTACTTTAGATAACTACTGCAGGATGTTACTTGCCTCTCACATGAATCTCTGGGTAGAAATTAGGCTGGAAAGGACTTTAAAATAGATTCAATTTCTTCTTAACAACTGTTGGAAACTTCCCAGATTTCTCTGTGCCAATAACATCAAGACTACAGCCCTTAACATCCCTAGCTGGTCTCCTGATGCCAATAAAGCAATAAAAAGGCAGCAATAACAAACATTGTCATATATATATGACACTCATCAAAGACCATTCATTACCTAAGGAGCTACCCTCAGCAAGTTTTCTGTACTACATGAACCACAGCCGTCAAGATTATTTACAGATTGCATTTTTTCTTACTTAAATAAAGCACAGCTGCATCAACATGCAGAGACTGTTGCAAATGATCATAAAATCAACTGTACCAGCCCAGCCAAGGGAAGAAAGATTAAATAATGCTGTAGCAACAGCACTGCTGTTCAGGCAGGTCAGAGTCACACAGGCTCTACAGTGCTGGTTACAGAAAAAGCACAACAGCCTGTACAGGATACTCAAGTCACTGATAAAAGGTACAAAGTCTTCGAAGTTTCAGAAAAACACAAATTTAATTAAAAATGTGAAGAAACCTTGGCACACCCTTCCAAGCTATCTGATGATCTAAACCTCTCAAATCCTACAAACACTTGGAAGCTTAGATAAAAGGAGACTTGTCCTGGAAAAAAATTTTCCATGGAGTTTATACTCACATAAGCCGTAAATTAATATTATGAGAAGTTGAAAACGGGTTCTAATATCACATTCCAGATCACTTCAACACAAAATGAAACAAAAGAGGGGAAAAGACTTGTCAAAAGCAGAAGACTTAACACTTTGCCTATACAGAGATTTCAGTCTATGATTTGGGGGGATTTTTGTAGAGGTAAAACACAATTGAGAACTAATTTTATTGCAACTCATATATTGAGTTTTTTCTCTGTGTAGTATTGAAGAACACAATAAATGTGATTTCTTAGCAACATTTTGAAAACCAGATTTAACCAGATTTCATTTGTGATTGCTGCCTGAAAAAGACAAAGGCAACGAATCGCTTGTTCTGCATGTAATCAGCATCAGCTTCTCAAATAGTAACAACTGTATTAAATCTGGATTATTCCCTGTAATATAAATATTTCATAAACATGACAAAACACTAGCCTAGAAACAGAAGTAATCTGCTTTATCACAATCAAGGAAGTGGGAATAATTTCAGCATATATGCTGCTTCCCACTGAGCTAGGGAAGTTTGTTTAACCAAAAGAAAATTCAGGGGGTTTTCTCACATTTCCATGCAAATGTATGGGAACACAAAGACAATGTGACTGACTGCACTGCTGAATGAACAGCGCATTTTCCATGGTCAAAACAAAAAGTTGCAAACATGTAATTGTTTGTTTGATTTGGGTTTTTTGGTTTTTGTTTTTTGTTGATTTGCATAATGAATATCATTAAAGACATGAGAAGAAATCTCTTCTTAAACAATACAACATGATATTGTATTTCCATTATCATTTAACAATCTGTGGTATTGCATAAACAAAATTTTTGGAACCATATAAAGGGTTTTTCGCTCTCCCTTCTCCTTCCTTCTTATCTATCATTAATAAGTATCATTTCTGCTTTGTGTTCTTTGGCAAACTGGCTAGCTCAGATTTAATGAGAGAAAACCTGCAATGATAATAAGAAGAAATGATTGACAAAGAATTTAATACTAACCAGAAAACAAGGGGATTAAACAAGAACTCACGTATCTAGTATATGAAGAAATTCCATTCTATTCTTCCCAGCATAACTCAACTTTTGTTTTTATAGTGAATAACAAACTTAGCTGCACTTCAAATATAATTCTCTCATCTTTGGTGATATGACAAAATAAGTAGCTTGAAATAATATAAGGGAAGAAAGGACCTCCAGCTCTAAGCATGTCTTTGTATGTTTTCAGTCTTAGAAATGACAAGTTACTATCTTTCTTAAGAAGAACTTCATTTCTAAATCTACAGCTATATCTCAATATTACATCCAGTTGAAATACGGCAAAGTTTTCCTAACTGATCTGACAAACATTGCTATATTTACAGCAGTATAGGTTTCTATTGCTAACTTTGTTTAAGTTCCAGCAGGATAAACAGGCCTTAAAAGGCTAGAGGTTTATGCACAATTTTACTGAACAGAGAAATGCTATAGTTCAAATGGCTACATTCATTTTCACATCTTACATCTGTTACTTTTATTTTTACCTTCTAATATCTATTCTGTCAGGCTTTCCATCCACACAATTCTTTCTCTGTAGAAGAACATCCCAACTAAATCCTTAGAACTTGCTGAACCATCTGAAGGGCCAAAAAGCCTCAGGATATGCTTCTTGTGACATTACTGCACTGCTATTCAGAAACACAAACAAATCCCTAAACTGCTGTTGTTTTTCCTTAAAAGCTCTGAATTTTCACCTGGTTCTCCAGGGCACATTCCTTCTACTTGTCCTGGGATTTCTTAAGGCAGGCAGCTTGACTCAGGCACCCCTGGCCCCACCAGCCCTTCCCTGACCACCCTGCTGCAATGTGGTGACTTTGCTTCCTTGCCTGTGGGAGGGACCCATCCTTACTCACTCTTTTCAGCACTAAAACTCCTCATTTTAGACCTTCTAGAAGGTCTGCTACATCTTAAGGTTGCTCCAATGTCAAAAAGAAAAACCAGGTAACAACTATGTCTCTGTGCTCTTGCAGTGTTATTTTCATTACTGGATTCATATTAAAACACAAAGGCTGAAGTGAAAATTGAATTAAAAAGGATTTTTCACCTAATAACTAATATCTAAAAACTCAGAAACTAAATTTCAGAGATCAGCTAGGTTTTTCATAAGAACTGTGGCTATTCTTGCTTTTAAATGTATTTATATCTCTCCCCAGCATAAGATTCCTTATGCATTTACACTTACATTCTTTGCCCAGGAAGAAGGAATAAAAACAGAGATGATTGATGCTCAAATAAAGCCAGCCTTGCCGAGGAACTTTTCCTTTCCAACAGCAACAGGAATAATAGGTGATCAACTTCTCTGCTTCAGGAAAATTAAATCTGGATTCAAATTTCACCAGGGCTTCTCGGAACTTCTCGGGGTCCTCCTCCTGCTCAGCGAGTTTGCTGCTTGTTTCCTCTGCAATCAGTGCCTGAACCCAGAACAAGACCATATGTCAGCATAGAGCTATGGCACTCACACTCAGGCAAGCTGCTACAAACTGCCCATTCAAATTCTAATAAATGCAACACTTTCTCACAAAAAAATTCCAGTCAATTTGCAGTTTTCACAAATGGAGAAATTTTTCTGGTGCTTGCATCTCTCACACATTTTGAATGCTCCCAAAGCAAGAATTCTGGGGCCTTCTTTACCTTATTCATAGTTTTTTCAACAGGACTGTATCTCTGCAATTTCACTTATGGCTTATGACTGCTCTTATTTTGTATACACAGAGTAAAAACAGAGTAACAGTTGTGGCTACTGAACAGTACTATTTACCTGCGAAGAAGCAAAGCAGTCAGATGTGTCAACAACTTGAGACATGCTTGGAACCATTACAAACACAGTTTCAAGAACATCTACATAAATGTAATTAATATTTCAGATTTTTAATAGTGGTATTACAACAAAGGAGTTAAGTATGCATTGCACCATGCAGACAAATAATTCATATGTTACAGCACCTGCAATAGTTTGTAATTACCAAGCAATCCTAACGTGCTAAAAGTCTTCAGCAGGTGCAAGGGTCCAAAACCTGGATTTAACATTAACTAATGAAACCTGAAGAATTTTAGATATGTATTGTGCTAGGTAACAGGCTGTCACTGTGTTATCAAGACAGATTAGTTGTATTTGGTATTTCAGTGCACTTAAGACAACATGCCTTTTTTTAAAGAAAGCAGGATAAAAACTAGGATTTGTACAGTGATGTTTTGCTTTTGTCCTCTTCTCCAAATTCAGAGCCCACAGAGCTCACAGCAGCAAGGCTGAAATTCACCAAATGCATTATGTTCCTACAAAATTTCCAAACTGAAAAAGAGGCTATGGAGGGAAGAGCATCCCATTAAAACTCTTAGCAAGAAAAAGCTTGTAGCAGGCCCTGAGGTACAGCAGCCACCAGTGAACCCACACTCCCACCCAGACATAACCAAGCTCCTCTTAGAGTTCATTAGTATTTCATTAAAAGCAGAGCTCAGGACACCAGGCTTTTTAAGTTACTCCCCACATGCCACTGTTATTTTTAATCTGATTTATGGTCACAAAATTCCTTTACTTTTAAAATTCTTTAACCTTCCAAAAGGATGCTCATTTCTCCAACCCTGTGGTGAGCCAGCAGCTTCATGTGCTGGGCACAGCAGGTGCAAGAGCCACAAAGAAAACAAGTCATGTTTATATGGTCAAAACCAAGCATGAGTGACAACAGCTTCATGGCATTCTTCTAATAAATCACATGTAATTGGGCAGGAGAGGGTGAAAGTGAGACAGTTTCCTTACCTTGACTTTCCCTTTGACAAAACTAACAATATCCTCTTTATTGTCAAACACAGACAAAGTATGGAGCAAGTTTTGTTCCAGCCATTCCCAGTGCTGGTTTATTTCCTCTGCCGTGGCACCTAGAAGGGCAAAAAAATAATATATTGAAACTAATCCTGCAAGATAAAATTGAAAGGAAGGGAGGAAAAAAGTCATAAAATGGACTATTTCGTAAATTCATTATGAGAAATTGAACTTTAAACCTCAGAATTCTTAGTAGCAAACAGGTCAAAAAGGTCTCATTCATAGCAGCATAGCTAGAGAAAAACAAAAACCTCATTGTTTTAGAGAATTAGTTTTAGGGCTTTTAGTTTTATCTTCTCAAATGCTCTCAGCCAGCAAATGCTGCATTAAAAGTCAAAGCAGAAAAAACATCAAAACTTCATCCTGAGCTGCCAGACTGCAGCTTATTCTGACATGACATTCTCTAAGTGGCCACTGGAAACCTCTGATTTATGCCCCACTCCCAAAAGTCCCTGATCTTCCTCTCTCCCTCCCTCAATACACACATGCACACACACCCCACACACAAACACATGCACACCCTTTGAGAGGAATACAAAACCTTCTACAATAAATAAAGTACCTAAAACAGAATTTGTTTCACCAGCACCTAAAGGTTCTACAAGAGCAAATTTCTACAGTTTGGGGAAGAAATACAGCAAACGGAAATCTTTGACTAGTACAGCTTTTCAAAACTTTAAAGCTTCTTTCTCTAAACACCTGAGGGGTTTGCTGGTTCTTTAAATCTAATCTGTTCACACTAACTCCAGAAATAATATTTCACTCATTACTGATCTGCTTTGGCTCCTTCTGCTTGAAACTGAATTGTCTCTGCATGACACGAGGACAGAGAAGTCATAGCAAGATGGGCACCATACAGGGCCAACAAGGGAAAATCTGAGCCCTCCAGATCCTACTGGTCAGTAATTAGACATTATAGGTAAAAAAGTAAAGGCAGTAATAGGTGCTTCTCCTAGTGCCTTGCTTGTGGAAGAAAGAAAAGAAATAGCTGTATGTAAGAGAAATACAAATCACACATGAACATAATTAATCTCAAATAGAAGACCCATTATCTCAAGATTTGTTTTGTGTGTACATTAGTGATGCATCATGTTGCCTCACAACAACAAAAAATGATAAATTAAGTGAGGATTTTCCATTTCCCTCTGCTCTGTTTTCCATGCAGAATGCCAGCTGGCAGGGAAACCTTCCATGCTTTAACTTCCCTGACAGGAAGGTCTTGTAATGGAACTTCTTAAATATCATTAATCAAGGTTAAATTTAAATTAAAAAATCATACAATTAGAGACACTTAAAAGCCCTTTAGGTCAAGAAAACAAATTATTTAAATGTTTAAGAACACCAGAAATAGAGTAATTTTATACTGAAATGGCAGCACAAAGCGAATACTGAGTTGACTTTTTATTTCTGAGTAACTACAAGATACCATGTGTATGGGCAAGCTGTCAGGCTGCCTCTTGTGAAATAAGCTGTGAGCAAGATCCCTTTCATAGAAGCATCCCCACTGCTGGGACTGCTCTGAGCCCAGGCAGCAGCTATACTCCACAGGGACTCCTGCAGTATCTCCTGCCTGCCCCCAGGGTTTCTGATCAAATACCAAAAGATCATTTTGGCCCTTTCATTTGGTCAGGCCGACTCAATTTTTTGAGTCCCTTCTTTATTTATAATCTCTATTTTATAGTTTAAAGTTGTTCTGCAATTTGACCCAAGCATTGCCAATCTCTTCTTTCCATTCCTTATTCCTCTTCCTGTGCTGATGCTCTGCACAGCATTTCATTCCACCTTTTACCACCTTCTTCATCTGCTCATGTCAAGTGTTTTGTCTAACTGCTGCCTCATTCCTCAGAATCTTTTCTTTAAACCCACTTCTCACTAAATCCTTTGCTCTCCCTCTCCTAAAACCAACTTTGCTTGACTGAGCCTTGAGTTTCTTTTTTGCCCATGAGCCCTCTGAAAGAAAAATTTCAAGGGGTGAGGTTAGACTTTTTTTTTTCCTGTACTGGTATAACATGATTAACCATCTGGATTAAAACATCTCTGCCAGAACAGCCGTGCAGGGATCAGATTTCCTAGCACCCCTCTGAGATTTACAAATGTCTGTAACAGACCTGACCCTTAAGCATATATTATCATTTAAGCCTACAGCTCCTGGAACAGAGGGCTGCCAACATACAACGCAAAATGTCATTTTAATTAACTGCCTGATGACATGATGGCTGTCCACAATCAAGTTACACTGGGAGACTGGAAGGAGCTCCTTGCCCTCGCTGTACAACAGCAGGAACCACCACCTCTGTGTGGGGAATGTCTTTCTCCAGCTTCCCAAGAAGGGGCTGGGGTGATGCTCCTCTGCCTTCTATTGCCAGCTCTCCCCTGGACACTCATGTCAGGGTTTCACAGCAGCAATATTATTCACAAACAGCTTCTGCTCCATGGTTCTTTAGTTCTGTGCAGCTCTGGCAACTGTGTATGTTCTACCCATGCAGCACACAAAACAGACCCCTCTGCTTTCCGTTCTATTACTATAAACCTCATTTTCTCAGGGATGAGCATCTGTTCAGAAGAGCCAAAGAGAATTTTAGAAAACATTAATCATGTGAGTTTGTCTCAGCAAAATCCTTAGCCATTCCAACACAGCAAGTTTGTCATTTGTAGTTCCTTCAAAAAATAAAAAACCAAAATCAAAAAACCACACCAAATTCTGTGTGCAGTAAGAGTGTGGGTGGGGCAAGGATCAGCCCCAGAGAGTAGTATTGCATATGTTCAAATAATCAAGAAGCCATGAAAGCTTTTCCAGTGAAAGCTACCTGGTTTCATCACAGGACTGTAACAGCATGAAGATCTTAAATTTCTCCATGAGAGGGCATTACTTAAATATAAAAAGGAGGGGAGGAGGGATAGAAAGCACAGAGCAATTGCAAAACAAAGAAAACCTAGCCAAAACAAAAATAGCCCAAATGGACTTTATGCAAGCTTCTTCACACACACATCTGGCCCAGGGAAAAATTCCCAGTATTAATGGGAAACGTGCAGAGGAATCTCTGCTGAACCAAGGAAAAATTGCTGGATGAGCATGTAGAGAGAAAAGGATTAGGGTGAATATATAAACTTATGACTCTTCCACTTAAGGGACTACTATGTCAAACACTATCAATGACATGTCAACATTCACATTACCCAACTATTTCATGGCTTGATCTGCATAAGAAAGAACAGAATAGGATAGCATATCGTCAGTTGGAAGGGATCTACAGCAGAATGGGAAAGGTTGGCAGGAACCACAATGGGTCATCAGGTTCAACCTCCCTGGTCAAGCAAGGTTATCCCAGAACACATTGCACAAGATTGTGTCCAAATGGCTCTTGGAAGTTCCCAGTAAGGGACACTCCGCAACCACTCTGGGCAATCTGTTCATTTAGAAACAGGCCCACATTATTCTTTGCTTCCTTTTTGTTATTGACACATTTCAAGAAGCTCCTCTTGTTTTCCTTGAAATCCTGGGAATCATCTAGTCCAACTGCCTGACCACTTCAGGACAGACCAAAAGCTGAAGTTATCAAGGACATTGTCCAAATGTCTCTTAAACACTGGCAGGTCTGATGGGACATCAACTACCTCTCGGAAGGAATCCTGTTCCAGGATCTGGCCATCCTCTCATTAAAGAGATGCTTCCTAATGCTCCCCAGTCACAGCTTTGAACCATTTCCAAAAGAAAACTGCTGTAAATTTCACTGCTAGGATTTTTTAGATCGGAGCAGAAGAAAAAAGAGCAGCCCTACACACTGGCCAAGCAACAGTGGGATGAATGGAACTCCAGATGGCTTTTACTGGGTCATGGCAAGGTTGCTGCAATTCATGCTAATTTCATGTTCCTGAAGATGAGCTTGACTTTCAGAAGCTGCAGAAACATTGCAAAAGGGATTAGTGCATAACAAATCTTCCAGATGTTCCAGTTATACTTCATTATAGCAAAGTGAAGACATTTCACAGTAAGCAAGTGAAGGACTAGGCTGGTGAAAGCCTAGACTAGGTAGCTTCTTGCTGTAAGGGATGACCACTACTGCAGGAAAAGATTTGCATAGGAACAGAAACACACTACTTTGCAACAGAGAAAATGAAAGCAGCAAACTACCCTCAGCTAAACAAGTTTTCCATTGAAACTTAATGTTCCTAGGCAACACTTCTTCAGTGATTTTAACCAGAGGTTAATTTGGTTGTTAAATAAGCTTTCCACACACACACAACTAGCTGGGGTTACCTTGAACTTCCTGGACATGCAGACACTGACCATGCTCAGAATCAGTTTGGGGTTTTCCATCTGTGACTCACCAATAGCTATGGCCCAGTAAACTTCTGATCCATTCAATAACTCACCACATGCAATGGCAGAGTAAACCTGAGAGCCTGGAACTTGGAGTAAAATTCGAAATGGAGCAACGCGGGCATTAGAGTCTAACACGGCATCGAGGGCACCAACCAAGCGACCTGCCAAGAAAAAAGGGGGGAAAGAGGATTAATGCCAGTTCTCACTTCTGTAGCCTGCAAGCTGTTTCACATTTACAGCGATAAAACTAAAATACAGAATGTAACAACAACGATTCTTCCCCAGTTTTATCTTCTAATTTACAGGTGCTCAGAATGCAAAAGGCAAACCAGCTTGCAAGATCAAAAGCATATCGAATTCTCTGCATTTCTGGTTTTGCCTCATATATATGAATATAACCACAGAACTGAAGTGGAAAGACCTGAGGGCATCTTAAGAAGTTACAGTTCCAGCCCTGCTCTGAAGCTGGATAAATACACCTATGCTGTAAGTGGTGTTTGTCTAACCTGTTCTTCAAAACCCACCACAATCAAGATGCAACAATTTCTCCAGGTAGCTTCTTCCACTATTTTTATTAAATATTCTTACAAAAAAAAAAAAAATAAAAACCCCAAACCAAACAAACAAACAAAAATTACATAAACCAACCAAACAAAACCAAACAAATACCCTAACAAACAACCCTACCCTAAACAAACAAGTCAACTACCACAGCCTTAAACTTTCTTGCTGGAAATTAATCTTGCTCCCTGGAACATGCAGATTAGTCGGCCATAGACACTTCTGATACTAATGTTCAACATAATGAAAAATTATCATGGTTTCCCACCCTTTAATGATTTCTCTATTTCTAAAGAAATCCAAATCACTTCATCTATTCCTTTTGGATCATGTTGTTCAAACAACTCACTGCTCTTGAACTTACACTGGAATCTCTCCAGGTTATCTTTAAGAATGACACTCAACTGGACCTGATGCTCACTGCCACCGAAGTCTCAGCCACTAGCAGAAGGGAAGATCACCTCCTGTATCTTGCATACCTACCACTGTATCCAAGAAAGCCTGCAGCAGTATTCCACTGCAAATCACCACTTGATTTCAGTACAGACAAATTCATTTTTAAGAGCTGCAGCAATTGCTGACCCCAAAAAAAGACTTTCGAGTCTTGAGAACACCTGGAGTTCCTGGAGTTTCTTGCTACCCATTCCCCTGAGCAGGTAAAACCAAGCTATCCATGAAAAAGTTATCTAAATGTCATGATTTGCATATGCAAGCTGGCATATTAAAGTAACTCAGAATTGGTCTAAGGTGCTTACAAATAGAAATTCAAGGCAGCTTTATACTCAATTTTCCTGTGCATTCTGCAGAGACACAATCTCCTAAGGAGAGGGATGGCAGAGAGTGAGGAACAGCTTTACCATGTTTGTTTTATCCCTACAGTATCTAGGAAGTTTTCTGTAATACATTTTTTCACTTTGCACATGTAACTTTTTAAACCTGTAGTATTTTTGTTTCTTCACCATTAACCCAACACAAAAGGAACTAATCTCCATCTCCAAAAGGTTTGCCAGCCCTTGGCACCACATGCTGTTTTAAATATGGCATTCTCCAGTCCATCACCCAAGTGATTAATGGAAATAATAGAGACCTACAAAGTCCTAACTGCCTTCTCACTTGGATAACAAATGACAGCTAATTAATTTGAGTATAACACAACCAAACAGCATTTCAACCACTTTCTGGTCTAGGAGCTGTAAGAAGCTCACATGGAACAGCATCAGTGACTTGAGAGCAAAGAAAATTACATTAAATACTTCCTCCTTGCACACACACAAAACATCAATGACGCTTTCAAAGCTAAGCAGAAGTTGGATGCAGTATGTCTTAAAACTGTACAGTGAAACACTCTGCAACAGCAGTTTGCTTCTCACTTAAATAGGTGACCAGATATTACACCCATCTATTTAAAATGGAGATCTGAATTTCCAGACTGATGACACGCATAATATCTGAAATTGCTACATGCTCTCCTATAACTACAAGAAAAAAGCATAAAAACTCATCCTAGTATAAAAGGTAGCAGATTAGCTGTGCTCACAGGAAACAGTATGCAGAAAACTTTAGTGTGCAGCCTTCAAAACAGATGGATTAAAGCCAGTAAGAGAGCATTAAATGATGCAGAGAACAAAAATAGAGTTTAACTTTCAAATTTCAGAATTGATGATAGGCCTAGGAGAAAGATTTTTTTTCATTTCACTAAAGTCATAGAAAAAAGTCAACTAACAGCAAGTGCTACCAAAATCCCTAGAGAATGCTTAATGAAAATCTGATTTGTGAAATATCTTTTTTTCCTTTCAGAAACCATGAAAAAAAACCACATGACAGCAAAGAAGTAGCTGCAAAGTTTTCTTTACTAATTCTTAGCCTGTGCAAAATTAATTCCTTTTTCTCTTCCTGAATTACAGACCAGAAAACCCAATTCCTCTTCTCACTGTTTACTTCTGCTTACAATTTCCATTTTGCTTACAAACTGCTAAAAAGAAACCCATTCCTCCTTAAAGTGTACAAAGAAATAATCACCTCCCTTTTCTAAACTACCCATAGCTAAAATATTGACTCAGGATGACAAAGAGGAGCCAGAACTAAGATGCAAAGAGAAGAAAAAGAGCGTGGCCATCAGGATACCTGCCAGAATAAAGTCCAGTGGCCTGGCCCCTCCATGAGTGCTTTGCAAGGGAACAGCAACCCCACACATAAATCCTCAGCCATCCACAGGGAGTCCTGTCCTGTCCCACCTCTGCCGGGAGAGGCTGCAGTGGGGTCGTAAGGGGAGCAAAGGAAAATAAGAGCAAGTACTGCTAAAGTTGAGCAAGCACAAAGAGTGGGTCCCATCCCCGTGTTTGGGGGCTCCTTTATTTTTTGGCTGAGAGACTGACAGAGGTAGAGAACAGGGAAAAGAGATTACTAAGAGTGCATTTGCAGAAGCATGAAAAGGATTCAACATTAATATACACACCCTGGCCAATACGATAATTTAGTTGAAACTGTGGTAGCAAGAAAATTACAAAAACTAGAGGCAATTTTTTTTCCAGTGTAAGTTGCCTCGTAATTCATTTGGGGCAACTTTTGCATCATAACATTGAAAAACAACCAACCTAAAGATTCCTCAGTGAAGAAACAAACAACAGTGCACTGATGTTGAAACCTATGCTATGAAAAATACCCAGCTTGTGAGCAAACATCTTCCTCATAACATGTCCAAACAGTTGGTTCCATGGAAGGGTCTCTTATAAAACAGAATCTGTTTAAAAAACAGAAGGGTATCTGGCTAGCAAGATAAATTACATTAAGAGCCTCTGGTTCACATATTGACACATCAGCTTGCCTTCAGTCAGGGTGATGCAGACCTCTTCCACATCATAGATGAAAGTGAAACCATTTATAATTCAAGCAAAAAATGAAAAGGAAACAGAAGCAGAAGAGGAAAAGAGAACTGCTACCCTGGTTTTCTTCCCAAAACTTTTTAAATTTTTTTTCACCCTATATGAGACAAGATTTTTGGGAGGAACGTAAAATTCAGAGTAGCTCTTCCCCTTTAATGAGCCACTTCACCAACTTCTTGTCCATTTTCCGACCCCCCCAAGACACAGAAATATTTCAAGAAAAGCAAATAACCATACACTAACTGTACTATGGAAAGCTGCAGACGTTGGTTTACAAAGCCTCTCACGAAAGACCACTGACAAAACATTGCAGGTTCCTCAAAAGGTACAAGTTTCTTCTTCATGCAGAAAGAATATTTTTAGGCTAAAATTCATCTGCAGATGTTTGGTGTAATATGCATACTTTTGACACATATGGAGAAGAAGCCAGGAGAAGCGGAAAGATACTTTTCTACTGAAATTATACTCTTCTCAATAAATCTAAACACTTTAGCTGGAAGCTGGATTTCAGAGAGACGCAATATCTATCTATATTTTTCAGAAGTATATTTATAAAACATATCTGAAAAACTCACTAGAAATCCCATGCTTTACATAGTAGTTTTTATTTCACTGAAACATCTACTTTCATGCATATTTGGTTGCCTGAGTAAAGAAAACTGGATACCTTCAAGTAAAACACATCTATTTGTATCAAATGTATGTGCATGCTATGGATACAATACAAGAAATAAATTTAAGAATAAAATTAGCAAGAAATAACTTCAAATTCTACAACAGGTACGTACTGTCTCTCCTTTACAGAGGTCAACCTGTAACCAAATAGAACACAAACAGGACATCATGCACTATGAATTTGCTGAGCATTTCTTCACACACATACAAAAAATTAATCAAGGATATTTCTATAAGGATCAGGTTCTCAAATGAACTATCAAAAATGCACTACTCTTCATCTTTAAAGATATGGTTTCTTCCCCCACTTAAAGATTGCATTACAATTTCTCTTGTGTCATGTTCATAACTAATCTAGGAAAAGGAACACATTTACATTAAGTTAACTTTACACCAACTTCTACTAAATGTTCCGTATCTTTCAAATTAAAGAATGCACATTCCTTTCCCAAATCACTGTTAATCATCTATGTGCAATTTCTAAAATCATTTTTAAACTGCCAAGACACGGGGCAGAGGGTGAGTAAAGCTGAACTCAAACTAGAAACTCAAACTGAAAAACTATCTGTTATTTCTATCTTTTAAGACAATATTCAAGAGGCAGTCCAAGATACCCTCTACACGCAACAAGATGATTTCTACCTACCTCCATCATATATGAAAGGCCTTAAAGGGACATTTTTGAGAACTACTCAAAAATGGGGTGGCCACTTCATCATGCTGCAAGGCAGAGGGACTTAGGAGTCTGGGACTAACAAGGTAATAAAATCCTCTCAAAAAAAATAAAACAAAAAGGGAAAAGGCCAAAACTGCTAGCTTTTTTTTTTCGAGGGGGTGGGGGGTGGGGAGAGGGGGCACTTTGGGGAAGAAGGACAGGGAGAAGATAAAAAAGGAGATTTAAATCTAAGTGATAAGGAAGCCTGTGGTGTCACAACACTCAGCATTGTTACCCTTTCAGTTCTCCTTGGTTTTTAAGAAAGACACTTAGTCACCACAGCCAGGATCTTTTGATTAACATGAACTCATCCATCCATTACAAAGTGGGGAATGAAAGCCAATGTAGTTCCAAGAAGCAATTACATGTGGCATCTGTAATTGGTCAGTAAGAAGTTCTGGTGGCACTTCTAAAATCTGGGGAACAGAGGGTCAGATGCAAAGAGGCACCTGTTCCCACACAGCCCTGAACTTCCCAAATCAAGCACTTACACCCTCTCTACCGAAATGAAAGGGGTGACAGAGAAGACAGAGTCCAGCCTGCATCTCCAGCATCCTGGGGAACACCTTTAGTCACTCTACAAACAAACTGACTGCTGCAGAAGTTTGAAGCACAGAGAAAACTGTCCTTCCTCTTCTCCTAAATCTACTTTGAAAAAAAAAACAAAAAAAACTTGAGATTTCCACTGCACCTGAGACACATGTGCAACAATGCCTGACTGAAGAGTATCTGCCAAATCTAGCCCTTCCAAGAAAACACACAAGGACCCAAACCAGATTGCCAAGATGTTCAGGGACGCCAAAGCTGAGGTTTCTCTCAGCTGCAGGAACCTGGCACTTCCAAAGTCAAGAAAATTATGGCACCACGTGGTCTCAAGGGACTGCAGTGGCTGATCTGCAAGGACATGAAAAAGAGCACTTGGTGGCTACGCTCACTCATATCATGCCAAAACCACGTTTTAAGTACTCATACCCTTTTTTCTCAGTCAGACTAGGTTATTTTTGTAAGACAAAACCAGCAAATTGGGGTATTTACAATTACAGTCACAGAGCAGCATTGCTCCAGTGCAAAACCATGAAGGAAAAAGCATGCCTTCGAATTCATCCTTGGGAGCTCACTGCTGCTTGCTACATCTGCTCCACCAGAGAAAGCAGGGGGAAGAAAAGAAAAATAAGCTCAGTTGTCTGAAAAAAGCTGTACTCTTACTGGAAAGGAGAAAGCTCTTCCACAAAGTGGAAGGAGCTAATAGTGCAGGCTGCTTCCCAGTGGCTGCAGTTTTACAAGGAGAGTTAATAGCTGCAAGAATCACTCTAAGCTGCTTAGGCATGTGAATTAGGAGAAAAGAACAAATCAAACAATTCACATGATCATAAAAATAAAGGTTGTTTTTTTTTTTAAGGACAGTGAAATCGAACAGCTTCAATAAAGCAGAATTAATCTTGGCTTTTTGAGGCAGAGAAGTACTTCATACCCTGAACCCTAATTACACTTCTCCACATAGCTTCCTCTATCCTGCAATGATTTGCAGACAATAAGTGTCTCAGAAGAGCCATGGTGGGCAGCAATTAACCATGCTAGGGGAGACAAGCAAACTGCCTGAAGGAACAGCCCACCTCCAGGCAGAACACAGGGAGGGACACATGGATGTACCCATTCCCTACCCCTGCCATCCTGGGCTCCAGCTGGAACAGAAAGCTGCTTTTCACACCAGGATAAACTCAGCCTGGCCAAGGGGCACTCCTGGGACAGCATCAAATAGCACAGATTGCTTGCCTGGCTCTGCAAGGCATCTCAGAAGCTCTCCCTAAGACCAATGTCCTTGCTGAGAGAGGGATGGGAGGACCATGAAGCTGATTCTCACCAGGCCTCAACCACCCCAGCACACAGGAGCCCTAACCTTGTGACCATGACCCCATGGGTGGCCCAAGGCAAGACCCAGGGCTGACATGCAATGAGGACCACAGCAGCCTCTATCCTCACCTCCTACAGCCCACCTACAGAGTGCCAGCCCTGGGCATTACAGGCCAAGGTGGAAGCTTTTGAGCTGCACCAAGGTAAGATACAGCCCAGGGCAGTGGTCATGAAGCTACTGTTGGCCAGTGGTGGCCCCAGCATAAATGACTGGGGACGTCTCTAGATCTTTCATATAATTTGATTTCTCTAAAAGTTCAAAACTCAGATGTTTAGTAGGCTGCTGATTTCACTCAGGCCACCCTAAAATCCATGGTTTTGATGGATAATAACACCATAAGTTATGCAAAGCTGCTACTAACAACGGCTTAATGCAACTACATTGTCTTTGTTGAATTCTGCAAAATTGTATAAACAGGTTTTGATCCAGTACAGTACCCATTCAAAAGTATTTATTACACTTCTACTACCAGAAAAAAGGAGTTGCAAAACTTATTTGGGTAAGTACGTAAGAAAAAGGATGAAGGAGGACTCCTGCAACGGCTGTAGGAAGGCTCTGTTTCCTTTGAAATGATAAGGGCTCACCACACTGAAAGATAAGCACAGACAACATTAGATTTCAGCATAAAGACCTAATGCTCCAAGTATTTATTCACCCAGGAAAATACCCAACATCCAAGCCCTTACATTACTTCTAGCACAGACCTTGCCAGATCAAACACTGCCACTGGGTAAATTGGTTTCTGTTGAATTGGGACTTTTTTCAACCTGGTATGTAGAAACAAATTGTAACAAAATATTTAATCATCATGCCTAGGTCCCAGTGCTCTGGGGGAAGGTGGACATGAGAAATGTGGGGAGTTCATGCATTTCCCGTGGGGGCTCATGTCCCATGATCCCCATGACTCCCCTATCCCTGGATGTGATGCCAAGTGCTTGTGTCAGACCACCACATGCAGAAGGAGAGACCACACAGAAGGAAGAAGTGAGATGAATTATGAAGTGTCTCTCCTGGAATGGTGGAAATGGCATCCCCGCCCAGGAGCACCGATTATTTCTCCCCAGCACAGCTTCCCCACGGGCTGTTTCACCAGGTGGGCATGCTGCCACGGCAAAGCCCTCACAGCTGCTTATCTCAGCCCTCTGCCATCAGTCCAGCTCAAGCCAAGCCTATTTTTATAACCCTGAAGGCCACTGAGCCAAATGCTTTGGTTCTCATGTTACAAGTAAAAATACCTGAAACTTTTGCACCTGAAAATGGACAAGAAGATGGGATATACCAGTTGCTGCTGCAGCCCTGTAAATTATTGAGACATGCACCACTACTCGGGGGAATATAAAAAAGTATCTTTTTTGGTGGGTGCTGTAAATAATGCTGAATAGACAAAACTAGTGCTACATTAACTCACCCATCACTGACAGGTTCATTTATTTTATAGGGAAGACATTTTTTCCTACAAAGGTGGTGAGACACTGAATCAGGTTGCCCAGAGAAACTGTGGATGCCCTGTGCTGGAAGTGTTGAGGAGCAGGCTGGACGGGACTCTGAGCAACCTGCTCTAGTGGGAGCAGTCCCTGCCCTTGGCAGGGGGGTTGGAACTGGCTGGTCTTTAAGGTTCTTCCAGCCCAAATCATTCCAGGATTTTCCTGCCTTTTTCTGTGCCATTTGGCCTCCACGTCATGAAAATAATAAGCCACTGTAGGTGTTCACTGGATTAGTCTTGCACAAGGTAGTGGTCAGTCCCTGTGCAGACACAACCCAGCCCCCCCCTTTCCAAGCACAGGTATTTCCTCACCTTTAATACTGGCACTTAACACACTGCTAACATTTCAACACAAGCACCTGCATTTCACCTTAGCCATCCCAGCACCACAGTAGTGCTCAGGAGCAGGCAACTCACCCCAGAAAGGCAAGCAGAGGGGGCCAGAGTGGCACACGCAGCTCAGGGGGCTCAGAGGTCAGGAACTGGGGAGCCTAGCATTGCCGGTGGTAGCTTGGCACCCTGCTCCTATCCTTCCTTCCAGCTCATGCCTCTTGGCCAAACAGTGGAAGGGAGAAGCCATCCTCTTGGGAAAGCACTTGTAAGCATGCATTCTCCTTACAAAAATGTTACAGTAAAATAAAGAGAGGAAAAAGGGGAAAAAAAACCTGCTGATCTGAATTCCAGTTGTGGGCAAGGCTAGATAATGTTTTGACAAGAGTCCAAGCTTTCAATAAAGTATGCATATTTCTCCTTCTCCTGTGCAAGGCTTCAGAGAGCTGTTCCTTAAGGAAACAAAACCATGAATACTGACAGTAACCATTACCAATATCCTCTATTAACATCAGTATTGTGGCACCTTCCTCTCCTCAAACTGCTTAATTTAAAATGAAAGTGTACTGTTGGGTTTGGGCTTTTTCTCATTCATGCTGAGATTGAGCCTAACTTATTTTGGTATCCTGAACATATATTAAGACAAAAAGGAGCACTTTTCTGAAAACTGTATTGGGAGAGGCCTTTTAATATGATTCTATTTGATAATGACTAATTATGATATTTTTATAATGAATATTGATTATGATATTTGATAATGAATAATTCATTTAATATGAAAGGCTACTAATTTTGCCTTTTGCCTCTCCAGAAAGTTAAAAAAAAATAGTGTGGGGATTCTTACTTGCATCCCTAGTAAAAATCCAAATCTTCAGGTATTTTGGACCCTCTTCTGCTACAATGAACACGGGCAATCTAGATGAATTCCCCATGCGAGCTGCAGCAATCTTCATCCACTGTGGTCCTCTTACTGCCTTTCCCAGAAACAGCCTCCATTATGAAATTATTTACTTCAGGCCTTGGGAGATGCACAGGGCCACTAAAAGCTGAGCTACTGACAATGATTACAGGACTGCTTGGACAGTAGAGTATGCAAGAGCAGCAAAAGATCTTTTAATTTTTCATTTCCAGGAAAATTTTCCAGAGCTTATCAATAGCCATTTCTCTGTATGCCTTATAAAAACTAACACCCAAGCAAAGGGAAAATAAGGAAGAAAGGTCTTATTACACAAACTAGTCAGTTCTCCACTCACAACCAAGAGGTACCTGGTAGATGAGTTCAAAAGCTATTGCCTTGCAAAAAATTTATTTAAAAGAAAAAATTAAATCCCAAGATGGAGCTTGGAAATGTATTTACCATGCCTATCACATTTATATTTATTAAAACAATAATAAGGTTTAAATTCATATACAGAAGATGCTTTCTTCTGCCAGTCTATTATATTTAAAGTTGTGAACCAAAAAGCTTTGTAAGAGCTGAAAAATAAATTCATTTCCTTTTAAAATGTTAGTCCTCTGCAAGTTTCAAATAATGCAAAACTATAGCCAGCTTGGAAAGTGCCCTGAGCTGAAAATGGAAGCTAGAAGAGTAGGGGAAAATATCATAGCTAAATTAAAAACATGGGTAAAACAAGAACAAAACATAATTTTTATTGATCTACTTCAAGCAAGAAGTTAAAGAAGCACTGTACCTCAACCAGACAAAAAGCTGCTTGAAACAAGAGTTCATTTTAAGGTCTTATTTAACCTTATTTATAAAAGGAAAGATTCACAAGTGTTGCTAAGTGGGTTTTTATATGCTAAGAGTGTGCAATGTGAAGTACTGTATAAACAAAAACTGCAACACTAGCTGCTTGGGAAGAGTGAAAGACTACTCAGTCGAGCACTAGTGATAAAATCCTTCCCAACATATCCCACAACAAGCAGTTTTGCTGTCAAAATGCAGCAAAAACTAATCAAAGAGGAAGGTGCATGAAGGTTTCAATATCCCTTCCTAAAAATTAAAGTAGTGATTCATTAAAAGGCTAAACCATCTTGCAGTATTTACCACAAGGCATTTGACAGTATTTTTTACTACTGTCATATCGAGCTTATCATTAATATGTAACCTCCATTAATAACAACCAAAGACATCAGTAAGTATTAAATCCAACTAACTTTGATCTGTTAATCATGGCTACATCACAAATCTTTTTCTGTAGGGATCACTACAGCACTCTCCAGTTAGGCAAAGAAAACCCCAAAATCAACAGATATTGATGAGCTAAATAATTGTTTAAATCTATAACTTAAAATTAGTCATTAGTTTAAAAATTACAATTCAGATTTTTAAAATACTTATAAACTTTTTCAATTTTCTTATTAAGTCTCTGACCAGCAGAGCTGTCAAGAAGAGATCCGGGTTAAGGAGCAAGTTAAACATTTACTTCAAAAAGCATATCCCTAAGGAAGACAAACACCAGAATGAGACTGATGAAGTAATGAAGAGTTAAATACAACCCCCATCATTGTTTGTATCCTCTGCTTGCAAGCCCAGTGTGCATTTGGGAACTGCCCTAGGACACAAATTAAATAACAGTAGGAAATAGAGTCTCTCACTCACAAACATCTGCTCAGTGTCTGACAAAAACACAGTACACAAAGAAACACAGATATGGGCAAAAAGCACTTTTGTGCAAGAGACCGTCTTTAGTGCATTCTTCACGAATTAAATCCACATAAAATACACCCTCCAGCTGTGCTAACTTACTCTTACCTAATAGTTAAAATGCCCTGGTAAGAACAAAGAAGTGTCCTAGAAGAAAGAGACAGGCAAATATGAGAATTGGGCCATAAAACAGATGTCCTCACACAGGTTCAGTGCAAATACCACGTTATGGCAACACGCACAAGGGCAACCCAGGCATCACACCTTTCTACCCTGCTGAAAGCAAATTATGTCACAGGTGGTCAGCTGCTCCATCTACACTTGTATGAAATCTAACATTCTCAGAGTTTTGTTCTGGTGATCCTACATAGGTCTAACACAGCCTCAGGATATGCAGCCTACTCCTCCCTGCAGGAGCTGAGATTCTCTTCTGCTGTGGCACCTGCTCCCATGTACCGAATCTTGACATCCTTGAACCTTCTTCCTTTTCATAAAATGCAACTGCAATTGGCCAGGGATCAAGGTATTAAAGGGAAAACAGATTTGGATATTGTTCTCACTTAAGCTTTGCTTCCCCAGTAAAACAAACAAAAACTTCTAGCTTTTTGGCTTTCCCACTTGGTAAATCATACTCTGAAATGTGGCAGAGCTTTACTGCCCTTCTGCCAGTTTGGGAAAGACAGGTAGTAATTAAGTGTCTCTACAGTCATGTAAAGCAAGAATCAGGAGATAAGTTTTGCACTGAAAGCAAACACACGAGCAAAGCCTTGCTGTTTCTCAGCACCCATCTCCATTTCCTTCACTGCAAGTAAAACCTGAAAAAAAATTACACTATCTAACCCCAGCCATATCTAATGCTGTGTAACTCCTGCATTTTGGTTTTAGGACTCAAATTCTTAAGCCCTTTTAAATACAAACATTTCCAAATGGTTTAAGAGACTGTCAGAACCTACAGTTCCCTTGGAAAATATGCAAGACAGGAGTGGCTTTCCTTTGCCAGCCAAAAGAGATTTGAGCAAGCCTGTGCACTGTGGATTCAGCAAAATGATTCACCTGAAACTGAACCAGAGAGAAAAGCAGTTTGTTTGGTTTAAACTTGCAAATTTCTGTAGTGAAAAGCTCAGGCACAAGGCACTAACATTTGCGAAACTGAACCTCATGATTGTCCTGGACCTAAATCAAGCAGCTGTAAACGGCTATTTTTAACTCTGAAAATTAATCCACATCGTCTTTACTGTCACAAAAGAGCAGCCTGACTTCCAAACAGGCAGGCAGAAGAAAATAGGAGGTTAAGTGTCTTAACTCGCTGGCAAAACTTTCATTTCATTAGTGATACATTGACAGCATGCAATCTACCAAGCCACAGTTCAAGTTTTGTGCACTTTATGGACAGGTAGGATACGATCCAATTTAAAAAGGCAACAATGCAGAAAGCAGTATTATCAAGTGGCAAGGGTCAATAGTTCAGGGAAAAAAGACTTTCATAAAATAAATACTGAACGTGGTAATGCAGCTTCTTAAATTCCATAGAAAATACTGATTTTTAAAATACCTGACAATTCTTTCAAATATAAAAGCTACCACTAAAACTTCTCAGTTTATAATATTCAAAACAGCCTCGTTTGCTTTTTAGTAAGAACTACACTGTTAAACGATATTAATTCTCCAAAGCACTGTTTATTTGAATTCAGTTGCTGCTGTCTTTGAACCAAAAGTTTGGCCCAAATTCCCTACGCTACAACGTCAGCGCAGCCTAACACATCATTCTCGCCGGAGTTATTCACGGATCCACGCTGCTGCGAGGGTAGAGCGTGAATAACTCCGTGCATACCCTTCACTACACGTATCTGGAGTGCCACATGGATATAACGTGCCCGATCTACAGCCACCCGTAGCAGAATTAATGCAAAAAATAAGGCAGAATTAATGCAAAAAATAAGGCAAATAACCCGTAGCAGAATTAATGCAAAAAATAAGGCAGAATGCACTTTACACAACAGTGAATTCACAACCCCTGCCCCGCAATGTCATGTATCGCCCAAGAGCCAGGAGTCCTGGATGCACTTATATAGCTCTCGTAATAGAAAGGGGAGGCGAGCGGCAGGTCGCGGACGGTCCCGGAGGGGCACGGGTACCACATCCCACTGTGTGCCCCCGGCATCCCTGCACCTCTCACGCCGGCCCCAGGGACCTCCGCCGCGTCCCGCGGGCTGCAGCCCCGGGCTCTCCCCGGCCGCATCCTCCGGCCACGGGCACCGGCTCCGCACCTCCTCATGGGCTCCGCGCCCGCCCTCAGTCACGCCGAGAAACCCATCGGGAGGGGAGAGAGGGGAAGTAACAATAAAAGTGGCTTCAGCGGCGCTCAAGGCTACAGAAACGCGAAGCTGCTCCCTAGGCAGCTCGAGGGGAGCCGGGGCGGCCCGCACCTCCCGGCCGGCGGCTGCCTGCGCACCGCCCGCGGCGGGGGACCCGCGGCGCCCCCGCTATCGCCGAGCCGGGCCACCCGTGCCCGGCCCGAACAAAGAGGCCGCTCTCGCTTCCCGCAGCCCGACCCGCCGGCGGGGGACCCGGCGCGGCCAAGTTCCCGTGGGGCAGACGCAGGGGGGATCTGCCACCCGACCCGGCCCGGCCCGGCCCGGCGCCCCGCCGACCCCCCGTGCCAGCAGGTACCCGTGAAGCGGCCGCCGCCGTCTCCGTGGCCCCGACGCCGCTGCAGGATGAAGTAGCCGCTGCTCTTCTGCGTGACCCACAGCTTGAGGGCGTTCTTCAGCAGCACCTCCTCGGGCTTCAGCCACATCTTCCCCCGGCTCGAAGTCCCGCTCTGTGCCCCCTCCGAGCCCGCCTGCCCCGCACGGCACCGCACCCGGCCGCCCGGGTCACATCGCCCCCCGCGGGCTGCGCGGCGCCGGCTCCGGCTCCCTCGGCGCGGGCCCGGCCGCCGGGGAGGGGCCGGGGGAGGAGCCCGGGCACGGGCCGCCCTTCCCGCGGAGCCGGGGGCTTTGTGCGGTGGGGCTGTGCTGCTCTGCGCCGTCAGGGGGGACTGCGGGGCGCTCCGGCCGGAGGGAGGGAGGGGGAGCAGGGGGTAGGGCCAGGTTCGCCCTCTCGGGGGTCCCGTGGCGCCCCGAGCCCCACACAGAGCCCGATGGGGCTGCCGCGGTACCCCGGGGTCCTGGAGGATGCCCTGCCGCCGGGACCGCAGCCGGGCGGCTGCCGCTGTGCTTTACAGCGGCGGCTGGGTCAGTCCCCGCACCCCCGGCGTGTGCCCCGCAGGTCCCCCCGCGGAGCCGTCAGCAGTGCGGGAAGGAAAGGGTGTCCTGGGCTTGGAGAGAGGTTGGGGGGATGGGGGTGTCTCTGCCTTCCTGTTTCCTTCTAGATCTAAGCCTACTACAGCGTGAACCCGCAGCTGCTCTGGTATTTAAAGGCCGATGCTTGAAACCTCGTATCTGATTGAAAAGTCAGAATCTAAATTTTACAGTTCGGTTTTTTTTCTCATTTTAAGAAATAATCTGTCACTGCTTGCGGTTGAGCTAGTGACAGGACGGTTTGTGAACCTGCACAAATGGTTACTGCTGCAGCACGTTATGTTTGTAAACCTCTGACACTGTATTTTACATTTTTATTAGCACAGATTGTCATTAATGAAGGTGGTGAGACACTAGTACAGGTTGCCCAGAGAAGCTGCGGGTACCTCATCCCTGCAAGTGTTCAAGGACAGGTTGGATGGAGCTCTGAACATGATCTAATAGGTGTCTCTGCCCGTGGGAGGGGGGTTGGAAGTAGATCTTTAAGGTCCCTCACAAAACAACACTTCCTATTATTCTATGATTAAAACATAACCACTGTACTTACCTTCTGTCACATTCCTTTTCCAGTTAACTGCAAATATTAAATAATTACTTTACAACAACTGAATTAACAGGCTGCAAAACCTCACTCTTCAAGATTAAAGACCTCAGTCACTGTGGGTTAAATCACACTTAAATTTCAACCAAGATCCCTCTAAGTAGAGAATTTCGATTAGGGATAAAGACCTTCACTTCCCCAACCTCTGCCTATGGTTACACGAGTTGTGTACCAGCTCTTTGAAAGGTACCAGTGCTGCAGTGCGCTACTCAGCACAGCCAGCAGTAATTATTAGCTGGGAATTGGAAGGTGGCCATGTGGACTGCTTTTGAGTTGCCAGTGGGATCATTTAATAGTCAAAATTCTGTATTCAGCTGCAATCTGGTAAGCACTGTGTGATCTGTGTTCTTTACAATTTCTGTGCAAAGCAACGATTTCATTTCCATACATAGAATAGCAAGCAAGCACTTTGTCTGATATAAAAATAAAACTGTCAAAAGGAGAAGATGGACATCCACATAATAATGTATTAAAAATTAATGAGAACTTAAGGAGAAATTACTTTAAATGCTCTTGCAGGGTAAGAATAGCTCAGAGATTTCCCCTGCCCCCAAAACTATCCTGAAGATATATAAGTATTGAAAGTTTAAAATGCTTGGAAGTGAGTGAGTGAAGTGAGATGGTGAATATTTCTTTCCTTTGCAGATACTTGAATATTAATTTCAGTTATTGGTTTTGGGGCTTTTTTTACATTCAGTCTTGGGCTTTGGGCAGCTGATTTGAGACACAATTTAGAAGAGAACCAAACAAGTTGCTGACCTTTGATATCCTTTTGAGCTTGAGAGTTAGCAAAAGAGTAAAGCAGTTGAAGATCCAGCGACATGCATACCTGCCTGTGTTACTTACATCCTGAGACAAGCTTCTCTTGGACCCCACCAACAGTACTCCTTCAGAGCCATGGGCTTTGGAACCACATCCGAGTTGGCCCAGCAGCTGTTCAATCAAAATGGGAGTGCTCATGCTTTTAAAGCAGCTTTTCCAACACATAGAACTGGTGGCAGATAACTAACAATGAATCTCTGAGAAATGGCTTCAGAGAAGCAAAAGGGGGATGGATGAGATGAGAGAAAACTTATTCAGGATGACAGAGTAAAACAAAGCACCTTGTAAAATATATTGTAATAAATGCATCTGCTGAAAGCAGGAACATCCTTCTTTCCCAATATGACATTGCACGTGGCAGTCCCTGACATCCTGAGGCACAGCTTCTACCTGAAAACTAGACGGTCTTTGGCAACAGCTAAGAGTAAGTTTATTTCATTAAGAAAGTCCTACAATAATGTACTGATTATTTTCACAACCAATATTTGAACAGGATTTGGATGATCTGAGGATCTTCTGAAGTCTCCTGTGAAGCAATAGTTTTAAAATGCTGGTGTCTAGAGAGATACATAAAACCAGGGAGGATGGGAATCTAGTAGATTATGAGACAAAAATCAGAGTGCTGTGAGAAGTTATATACCTTTTTATTTATTCTCTGATAAAGCCTAGAAAAGATAGGACTATCTTACTTATTTTCTTGAAGGTACTTAAGGTTACTAGACTGAAGAAAAAGAGCTTTAAAAATAAAGATGTATTTGAAAGGAAAGAACAGAAAGAAAATGAGGTTTCTGGCCTTATACCACCCTTAGCACACACTCTGAAATGGCTGTGTTTGCTTTATTTATGATGCTATGTATCTTTCTTAAATTTCAGTACTAGTAGCACAAGACAGTCTGCCATTCAGATTATGTTGGAGCATCAGTCATACCCAGAATAAACTGCAGAGATTCTGAGCATCCATGAAATAGAGTATAGACAGCATAGGGAACAGTCACGGGGAAATCTTTGCTTTTCCTTCTTGCCTTTGTCACTGGCTGCCTTCCCAGCACTAGTCATGCCCTTTAACTTCACACAACTTCACCTTTTTCATTCATCAAAGAGATATCTAATTTTTATCTGGATGTCACTGAGGTGCTCAAGGAAGGCAAATTCCTCCTGTGCATAAAATGAATGACGGCAGGAAAGAGGCAGCTGTGGTGCTCTGGGCCTCCTGCCTGGCTGGCCCTCTGCAGAGGTACCAAACCCTCAGAGGGGACTGGCAACACATGAACAAACTTGGGAGACTGTGAGTGTGCAGTGCTCTAGGATAGGCTCCATAGCTTGCAGGTGCATGATTGCAGCTGATGCATATATGGGCTGCCACAAAAACAGGCTGTCCATGCTCCCTCCCTGACCCCTGTCAGACTTTCTGTAGTGAATGGCTTTAACTAGTTAAAGTAGTTGAAAACTTAAATTTATTAATGTGTTTTTGACTGAGTTAGTTCCTTAGTCATATTGTGACTGCTGGAAGTTGGTTATAATTCTGCAGGTGCACAGTCCAATGATTTCCATGCTTCCAGTTTTGATTCTTTAACTTGTATGTTTATTAGTGTCTGGAAAACCCTGATCAGTGAGCTGATTCACTTCTCAAGACAGAGTTGCTGAAACTGTCAGATGACCCCGAGTTTGGACGTATCAGACACAGCGGTGAGTGCAGAGAAATAACATTTAGGGTGCTGGGGAAATAATACACATTAGTGAATATAACACTGGACATTCAAACTGTTGGCTAATACATCTAGGAGAAAATAACTAAAACATACTTCTTTCAGGAGACCAAAAAAAAAAAAACCACCAAAAAAAAGCACCAAAAAAACCCCCACACCTCACAGACATTAATCAACAGCTGCCCTTTATGTTCTGCAGCCCCAAAAATATTCCACTGCAGCTTCAGCCTCCTGTAGACCAGCTGACAGCAGGCATCAGGACATTTACTTTTCTTTGTGGCATTTTCTTTGTCCCCTTGAAGCCGTCTGCCAATGCAGAGATCCACAGCCCCCAGGCTGAAAACCACTGAGCACTTTGAGAGCAGGGAAGAGATTTTGCTGAGGAAATGCAGCCACAAGTCATCAGAGTCACCATACTGAAAAGACTTTATCACCATATTGAGAAGACTTTATCTCCCACCTACACCTAACAAAGGAGAAATGTAGTGACACATTGGGTCAGTGCCCAGTGGCAGCCCTAAGCCCTCAGCACGCTGCTCCAGGCACTGGCTCACTCTTGAAAGAACTCTCAAGATCCAAAATACCCCACTGCTCAGACTGCCAGGCTTTCCACACAACAGGATTATATTTCCTGTATGGAGTAGACAAATCCCCATCACAGACCAGGTAGATAATAGTCCTCCTCTACAAAAGTCTGATGGGACCTTCTTGATATATCACATTAATTTCAGACTACTTCAGTATTTGAAAAATGTAGATGTAGTGGAGAAAAGACAAGAACAACAGGAATTATTGAGGGTTTAAAGCTGACTTGTGAGGTCACATTGCACTGGTGTGATATATGTGTAGCTCGGCTGAAAGTGACAACTGAAGTGAAGCACAAAATAGCTGCCTACAAGAACCTGTGTGTTAAATACAAAGAAGATGATGTATTTATTGCATTAAAAAGGTGATTCACTAAATGCAGCATGAGAGGTTTGGTTTTTTTCCTTTTTTAAAAAAGAGAAGATTAGATTAAGTACTAAGCTAACTAAGTAAATCAGATTGATCTGAAAGTTTTTTCACTATGAATACACACCAAGGACCGGACTAGAGACATTTTAGAAATAGTATAAGATAAATAATTCCATGTATGATGGAGTTACTCTTTAATGGTAACTTTGTAATCAGAAAGATTAGGCAACCAAGCAAGATACCCTCTGCCTTTTAAGCACAGGTAATGGCTTTTTTCTCCACAAGAAATCCCCTACAAGAGGGGATTTTTTTTAAAGATGCTTTGAAAAGCTCTTCTGCAAGGTTTTTTCCTGTCAGACACCCTCCCAGATATTGTGCTGTTGGAATGGAGCCATGTATGCTTCTCACTCACAGAAAGTCCGCTTCAAGTTTGGCAGAGATGAGAGGGCCCAAAGGGAAATCACGGTAGCTCATACGCAGATCCCAAATCCTGGCAGCATGCCTCCATTGAAACAGGGCAGCAAAGACCCCTCCTGCCAGACAGATCAGATCCTGGGAATCTGTAAAAGCAGTTCTTAAGCTTAGATCTTTTGAATAGATTCAAACACAAGGTGTTTCTTGGTTTGAAAAGGTCACAGAAATGTAGTAGTCAAGGTCTTCCACACTGAGAACTGCTGAGTTTCAGGAACACTGAAACTGCCTGAGCATTCTCAGCTTCATCTCCAAGTAATTTAATCTTCATTGTCTTTCTCCTGTAATGGCTGGATTGCAAAAGCCAGTTAATGTTTATGGGTCCATATGTTTTTGTCTTCCTGCCTGTTCTAGCAAAGTAAAAAAACTGTTACAACCTGTAATTAATTCCAGAGGTTTCATTCATTATCTCTGATTAAATTAATGCCTGTGCAATAAAGAAGATATAAGAAGATACAATACACTGTCAGGAGCAAGTGTAATTAAGTTATAGGCAACACTGTAAAAACACATTAGAAGTCTTGACTCACAGTTTTATGCAATGATATTTCCTGGCTTTTTCCCTGTCAATAACATTATAATGTGCATTTTTATATTTCAAGTACCAGCAATAGAACAGCAATATCCAAAATGATTATGTGGCTGATTCCACTTCTTATTTTACTTCCAGCATCACTTCCTCACTTCCAGTTGTAAAACCCACTTCTTCAATTTAGCACTGTCAAAGCTCTTCTGGGAACCACACAATTACTGTGACACTGGAAAGGTCATCACATTTCAAGGCGTTTAACAAACATTTCCTATGAAAACAGCCTCTCTCAGGACACATGATTAAAATAATACATACATGTGGTTTAAGGCAGTAAACTCCAGCTTTTCTTGTCTCACTAAACTTCCAGTTCTTCAAAACACTGGATGAGAAAAACAATCCCTTAGCCCTTTACTCATAGATAGAAGATCCCTGCAGAGCACACAGGTGATAGAGAGCAAACCAAGGCAGGGGCTTCCACAGCCACTGTTTCTCCAAAGGACAGCAGAGGGGTGAGGCCTTGTCTTGCCCTGCCCACTACTTGACACCCTCTCCACCAGTGCTTAAGAATGTGTCTGCCCTCTGCCAGAGCTCAGTCACGCCAGCTTTCCTCCCCACCTTCAGCAGGTGCAGAAGACCTCTGTTCAGCACAGTGGCAGTGACCCCAGGAAGCTGGGAGGAGATGATGTAGATTATTTCAGTTATGATGGAAAGAAAAAGGTTTTTCTCAAGTTACTGCCCAGGATACCCTTCCTGCCCATCCTCATTTTCATTCTCAAGATATGGCTATGGGTAGACCCCATCCTCTCAGGATTCTTATATACAACCCTGGCTGACATTGAGATAAGAAAATTATTCTGGTACAAAAGAAGAGGAATGGCCAGCCCTGTATAAGAAACTGCATTCCAAGAATACAATTTATTTTTGGTGTGGCGTAAGTTGCTGCAGTGTAGTGGGAATGGAAGAGATGGCCTCCTAAAATGCATTTCTGCTCTTTAGGGAGAAGGAATCAAGCAGCCAGTGATTTTTCTACCTTTTGGTAGATGTAAGACCTTAAACAATAGAGCAAATTAGCAGAGCCAAGAACAAAGGAGGCAGAATCAAAAGCAAAGGTGCAAAGGCTCCATAACTTGTGACAAGGTGAAAAGCCCAGGGCAGAGAGGACAACACTTCCTGAACAGAGGAACAGAGGTTGCAACCTGCCCCTTTCTAATTGCAGTTTTCTGTAGAGCAGTGGTCTTTCAGCAGCAATAACAAATTACCTTGATAGGAAAAAAGTCTTGCTGCCCTAACATGCTGCCAAAAATGCAGCTGCTGGCATTCACTTGTGCCAGGCGGTCTCAAAGGAAGCCTGAAGTGGAATGGCTTCTGTTAGCAGCAGCTTCCTCCGGCACTGTTTCCTGATCCAAAATTCCCATAATAATTTATCTTCCAAGATCAAAAGTCTTCAGGAGTTCAGCAATACTTTAATGATTTGGGGAATAAAAAATCCAAACCTAAACCACCTCCAAAAGTATGCCAGCATGTTTACAGTGCCCCATCTGGCTTCTGCATGGAGATGGGCAGTGGTTTTCCTACCATAGCTGTCTTTTGCTGGATTTAAGTACAATTTGCCTTAGCTAAAAGCATGGCCTAGGAAAGTGGGAGAATTTCCATTTTTCTTGGCTGCACTTGGAACCAGAGGTTCTTGTTGTTTTAACAATTTTCTTTAGGTGCTTGCCCTGTTCTTCCTTTGATCCCCTGGAATATTAACTTGTGGGGACAGTAAGGCCTTTTAAAATCATTAATTACTTGTGCCTTTTTCTCAGTCAGAGATGCCTCACAAGAGCTGCATAACAGAAACACATGAAAGAATATTATGTCCCTTGAAGTCATGGTCTCTATCCTACCGGTATGCCACAAGATCTGACACCATATGGGATTTGTCATAACCCTGTGCACACAGGGACCCTACAACCAGTTTGAAGCTACATAAAGCTCTACTATTTTCCATTTTTTGTGAATCCTGCCTGCCTGTCTGGCAGCTGCAGACAGTTGGCACCTTTCCCCAAGGGTGGAAGCACCACATTATCACCCAAGCAGCATCAGGGTGAGCGTGCTGGGACTGCCGGTGCTGCCTGTGCTGGGCATGGTGGTGCAGCAGAAGGTTTAGGGAGGAGCCACCACTTCTGCTCACCTTCTGAGCATTTCAAAATACCTGTGGGGAGCTTCAGCTGCAGGAGTGGCAAAACTGTGTCACAGCACAAGCCTGGTTGTTGCAGAAGTGTCAGCGCATTGAGTCAAGTTTTAAAATGTGTATGTGAGTGCCTTTGAGGCACCCTTTAACATATTTTTTCTGGCAACCTTTTCCTCTTTTTTATGCACTGGGGATCCCCAAAGGAGCATTTCTGTTGTGATTCTTACATCTTCCCACTATGACACTCAAAGCTATGCTGAGCTGAGCTTGGTACATTGCTGATATTCTGTGTAGGAATCATGCTGCACATGCCTAGGACTGGGTTTGAACTTGCTGTCTTTGATCAGCATTGCATTTCTGCTTCTACCTGACTGCCATATTCTGTGTGAAAGCTCCATGATCTTGTTTTGCCTGCTGGCTAATTTAAATGTGACACTTGCCATTCTAACAGAATTTTGAAGCTTTTTCACCACCTATGTTTTTGCAGGTACGCTAACAAGATGTTATTGGGAATGCATGATTCCAAAGAAAATAACTACAACTCTCTTCCCCTTTTTTATTATACTGCTATTTTTTTCTTTTCTAAACTGCTATTTTTTTCTTTTCTAAACCTAAACTTCATCAGGTTTCTGATGAAGTCCTGTTGTTTCTTCACTCACAGAAGCTGGTGACTACATACACATTCATGTTTTCTATTCCTTTCAGGGATAAAATATTCATCACATACTTACAGAAATGCACCCAAACCATCTGCCTAGTCTTTATGGGAGATGTAGAAAGATTTGAAAACACTCTCTGCTTCCTTTCCCATTTGCACAGAGGAATGGATCTTCTTGAACTCTGTTTTCTTTTTTTTAATCTTTGTTTTACTTTGCCCTTTCTCTGTTGTAGGCCAGCAAAGTCTTTGTTTCCATTCTTGTCATGGTGCAATTTTTGCATATCTATTTCTCTCATAAACCAGTTTCTCCTTGGGAGAACCCAAAAGACCTACAGAGCCTGAATTTTTAAAAGACATTGCTGCTTTTGAGTGCGCATGTTTAGACCTAGCTTTGCAGAAGTAAATAGCAATGTTGATTAAATATAATCAACATTGATGACAACTGTGAAATCAATCCCTTCAGAGGTTTGGTGCTGAGCATCAAGGGCTCTTAAAAGTAGTTTCTGCTTTTGGAAACTTTGGACTTGAGCCAGAGCTTTCATCTCCTTATCTGTGAAAATGGAATACAGCTTAAATACCTGTCCAACAGCTCATGAAGGTTCATTAGTGTTTATAAACCCCTTGGAATTGAAAAGCACTGATAACTACTGTTTATTTATTAATTCCTGTTGTCTTGCACCTTCATATTCCTTTCACATGTCAAAGAAGAGGATTTAGCAGCCAGCAAAACCAACAAAACCTGTAACATTCTCTGCTCTCCTGCCCCTCCCTTACTATAACAGTCTCCCTGTACCCTCTCTCCGTGTCCCCATGGTTGCCTTTACATCTTCAGTCCCCCCTTCCTGCAATGCTTCCTGTTTCCCCTCCTCCCAGCATGGTTCAGACTCTCTCCAAAGCCTCCCTGCTGGGGCCAGCTGGTCTGACACAGCTGCAAAATGGCCAAGAAGCGAGAGCAGGAAAATTGGCCAGAGTTGAGAGAGCGGGCAGCAAAACTGAGGGCAGACTCCATGGCAGAGCCCTTCCCCTCCACCAGGTCTCCAGCTGATGGAGATTTTACAGCTCCATCTCTTCCAGGCCTCTATCCCTCTCTCTCCTTTGGTTGAAAATAGCCACAGGTTTAAGAGTTACTGGGAAAGGGGAGGTTGGTACAAGACTGTGTAAATACAGAGTGGTTTCTTCTTTTGTTGATCAAGTTGACATTTGAAATGCTCTCGATGTTCAGATCATAAATAAACCACACTGAGCAAACTCAATTTTTCCAGTTGAAACCATTTATGTAAGCACACTATTGACATTTCTCCATGCTTTTTTTTTGCAAGGTTATACTAACCTTGGTAGGTGTATGAGAGTTGTTCCATTCATGGTACAGATTAAGTCTTCTGAAGGACACCGTGGCTTGTCACACAAGTGTCCATGTTGTCCAGGAACAAGACTCAGGACCTCAACAAAACAGCATTTCCTGAAGTATTGCCCTGCTATCAGACTATCTTAAAGTAGCTCTCAGCCCATCTGCCTTATGCCAATGGGACATAGAATTTACTCTGACCTGGCATGGCCTGTGGAAGCTGCTGCAACTGCTTCTGGCCAGATGAAGGATGTTGTAAACTGAGGAGCCTGCTCTAGGGCATGTCATCTTCTAAAGATGAAAACCCTACCTACAAAAGTACAGGAATGTACTTGTGTACTTATGTACATCCATACAGGTACTTTGAATATCTACAAGGTGAAACCAGTGAGCTAATGGAGAAACTGAAATCAAGGTGGTAATGTTATTGCTTTGCCCATTTCTCACTGCAAAGCAGCCCTGGGACTTGGGAAACTTGATGCTTTGCTTTCAGTTCTGCCACACAAGTTTTGCCAAGTTATACTTCTGCCCATATCTTGCTGTAAGATTTGCCCTGGCTTACATATGTGGATGTGGATATCCAGACAAACCAAACATGCCCAAAGGCACATATTTAATTCACAGTTCTAGATGCAAGTCCATATGAGGAGTTCTGGGAGGGTGGCTAGGACCTCAAATTATCACCAGTATGAAATACCTAAGGAAATGTTTTACCAATTGCTGTGGAAAGATGTGTTTGTTTTTCCTCAACTCCAGCTCATAGACGTTCCTAGTCCATTATTAAACTACTAAAAATAAAGTACTTCTGATTCAGCTTTTTCTCTCCTGTCCTCTCCAGCTGCTGCCCAGGCATGGATCCTGCACCATTGAAAGAGCTGTTCCTGTTTTGGACTGTGATGTTATTTCAGAAGGATCCACACACAAGGCTCTGACCATGAAGGGCATTTCAGCAGTGGTCTTTTTTAACCCTTACTTGACAGTGATGGGTGCTGGCAAAGAAATGATGCTGCTTATGTTGCTGAATGTTGACAGCTGTTGTTTACATCAGGCCTTGCCAGTTGAGGTTTCTGGTGCTGCAGAGTTGTGAAACTGCATCAAGATCTAGAGCAGAGGTGATAAGCAGCAGCTACAGAGTTATTGCATAGGGAACTCTGCCGCCTTGGAGTCCTCTGAAGACCTTCCTTTGACCCAAAACTGCTGTAAAAACCAGAGACATGACCTGGTGTACAAACAGGTCACCACTGCTAACCAGGAGGTGGCTGTGACAGGCTTAGGTAACCATTTTTGTATTGATTAGACAACTTCTAATGCTGTGATAGGAAGAAGTTTGTGCTGATGCCAAACCACAGGCTCCAGTAGCTAATACATGTGAAATAGTAGCTGGCTGAAGGAGAGTGCACGTCTCCAACTACGCTGACTGCACGTGTCTGTCCTTGGTGTGATCTCTGCAAGAAATGCAGGAACAACTGGCATTCAGGGACACAGATCTGCAGATGGTGGCTGATCACAGGGAAACATTTATGGACACAAGCGTGGGATGCATAGAGCATGAAACAAGGATCCTGAAGAAATCCAGGGTTTCCCCTTTGAAGACGGGACTCAGGTTATTTCTGACAGTATATGTACAAATAGAAAGACTCTACCCATTATTACTTTATTTGACCCACCTGACCATCTGCCTCTATCCTGGTATGTAAAGTTATATGGTGAGGATGGATTACCTGATAGGAAAAGGAGGTCCAATTATATATTAAATACATGCAAAATTATTTTAGTTGCTGAAGGCAAAATTGCTCAGCCTTCAAACTTGTTTGGATGTCTATGTGTTCTGGGCCATTTGTGTTCACAGCACTCTGCACCTTCACACCTTCTGTGAGGGCATCAATCAAGAATGTCAATTTTTGGAGATAGGAAGGGACAGCAAGAGAAATCAAGGATGCCACAAGGATGTCATACCTCTGTCTCCCCACCCCTGAAATACTGCCCTATTTCTGGGGCAGTAGCCCTACCTCTGCACTGCAGGTGGCATGTTTGTGCACACCATACACTTTGTCAATGTGACAGGAAGATGTTCATGCTGTAGGTAGTTCTTGTCTCTTCTTTCTTTCCCATGAATTTCAAGTCCAACTGCATCTTAAAACATTTGGACTTGTGCCCAAAATCAGTAAGCACCTGCAGGAGAACAGGAACTTTTATCCCCTCTCTTTCCCACCACTCCCTCACCCCACTCCAACAGATTCTTGCTTTGTCATCTTATGTAAGAAGACTGTACATTTTTTTTTTGTGAAGTGGAAAGGGAAGAAGAGAATGTTCTTATTTATTTTGCTCATCAGAATAGGGTCACTGTTTTTTTGAACTTTATCTCATCTTTATCCATTAACCTGTTCTGAATCCCTTGCAGACTTCAGACTCAGGTACCTCAGATTTAAGCTTGAAAGAATTTGGCAAACAAGTAGCTGGGGTTTTGTGAAGAAGAGGAGGAAAACTGAAGTAAAGGCATGTCACCAATACTGTTTTAAGTGTATTTTTAGAGTACTGACTTGGAATTCCCTAACAGAAGAAGCTACTTCCCAGACCTATAACAAGAGACCTTATATCTTTGTTTAAATGTTGTCTGCTGACCAGCATATTAGTGAATAGGGAGGAACTTATGGAAGTTTAGTCTCTTAAATGATCTTACCAATTTCTCCATTTTAAAAAAATCTCAAACATCATAGTTAAAGATATTAGGAAGGGATTAGTATATGTCAGACTAAGTTGGAGAAACTGTCTGAAAACCAAAACTGCTTTTCATGTCCCCCTCTCTAGCACTGGCTTTGCATTTCTTTTTCACCAGGTTCCTTGAGCCACCACTGAAAAGCTCCCCAGAACATCACCTTAACATTCAGCACCTTTGGAGTATAAAGAAAACTGTAAACGGTTCTCTGCCCTCTGCATCCCACAAGTCCCACAACCCATTCCTTCCCTTCCTTCCCTCTTTGCCACCACATCTCTCTCCCCACACCTGAAATATTGCCAAGTACCCAGGAGAGCCTCTCCAGAAGTACCTCTGAACTCCCAGCCCAGTGACTCCAGTTCTTTTATCTTCAGGGGACGATGGGCATCATGTGGTGTTATAGCTGTGCCTAAGGTGACAGCCCTTTGCTGCCCACCCACTGAATTCAGTCAGAACTGGTTTCTCCCATGAGGGAACTGGTAAGATCTCTCCTCTGGCCCACCCACTGATTTTCATAAAACTCGTGTGCATTTAACACTTTTGAAAGAATTTTGTGTTTCTTTCAGATCTGGTTGGAAGAAATTAATGGTGAGAAGTTGATGGGGGGAGGGAAGGGGGGAAGGGGGCCAATTTGATAGACAGACAAATAGACAATGTGATTGCATCAGTCTCATTTCCTTAGGAAACTGGGCTAAAAATAAAAGGTTTTATTTGCCCCCGGGAATAAAGAAGAATGTCTCTTACATCTTTACAAAACATTTGTTTCTATGTATACTTATAAATAGTCAGGATGAGAGAGGAAGTTTGCACTGGATTTTGAGCAAAGAATTAAAAGGAAGAGCAGGAGGTGCATGAGTTGCACAATCTGGGATTCTTTTAGGCAAATGAGAGCAGAGCAATGAATGCAGGGCCTTGTACACCAATGTCACACTACCCAAGAGTACACATCTCTGCCCTGCAAACCAACTGCCTGTTGGGCAATTTTTCAGAGCCCCACAGAATGCATGCAGTTTTACTGATCAATGATGGATGATGTGCTTTAGATCAAGCCCTTGGTGCACTTTATGGTCAGCAGATTCTCTCGGGTGTAAGTGAGCAACACGGAAATTGCTATATTTGTTCAGATTTATGGTCTAGAAATTCCTGTCTTATGGTGACCAAGACAAGTTACAACAGAGAAAATAATCCCCAAAAAGGTTTCATCCATCATTAAGAGATTGTGTAAGATGAAGAAGCACTTATGCACCTTCTAAATTTCTCCTTTCCTGAATTTACTCTAGATATTTTGTTATCTTTGAAAATGTCACAGACCTCCTTACAACCATGGCCTCTGTTACAGTCAGTAGTAGTAAATTCTTTATACACATGCTGTATATAAAATGCTTTTTGTTTATGAGATTTGTATTTACTACCTTTCAGTTTTACTGAACTGGCAGCACTGAGAACTTGGGCTTTTATAGTCATGCTTAATAGACAGGGAACAAAGTAGTTCCACATCCTCTCAAAACTTCTCATTGTTGCAAGACACAAGTGCCAACAAGTAGGAGCCACAGGAGACTTCCCCCAGGGTAGGTGGGCAGAAAGAAGCATTAGTATTATACAACCCCTTTGGTTTTTCACTGCCCATTAGTTTTTGCTTCAACTGCCTATGCATGGAAGCCCCTTCCTCCTGAGACATGCCAGAATTTCCATTGCAGGGATACTGCAATTACAGTCCCAGAAATTGCTGTACTGAGGACTGTCACTAGAGGCAGTCCTTGTCCTGGAGAATTTAAGTTTAAAATATGAAAAACCAGCACAGTCTGGGGAAAAGGGATGCAACACAGCATTGGAGGATTAGAAATGGAGCAAGTACCTTGCCTGCAGGTATGACTGGGGCTCTGACCAGGAGTTAAACCTCAGCTTGGTGTCAAACTTGATCTTGCTTCTCCAGGGGATGGGACTGATCTCCAAACTTAGAGGTCAAAAATGAGATGTCTGAGGTCATCATTCTACAATCCCTCCACCATCAGCCAAGAGAATTAGTTTCTTCTGGAGACTGTTTATGTGACTTATATTAAATAAAAGGTAACAGTAATTTCTTCTGTTTTCAACTATATGCATAAGAGATTTCTTCTCTGACTGGTTTAATATCCATGCCCCACTCTACTGCTTTTAGCAGCATTACTTACTAATATCATTACCTATGCAAGGTACACTAAGATGGTTTTGCTCATTTCTTTTTCTAGTTAGAATAGTCTCTGGTATCTCTGGTATGGGCAGAAATAGAGCTTAACTTACATTTTAACAACAAAATATGCACATGCCTGTCATAGGTACCTTATTTGATAAACAGTTTTAAATTTTTAAGTAACCTCTGAAAATTTTGTAATTTCAGTCTAAGGTGCATTCTGGGAATTACTAAGAATTCAAAAACCATCTCAGACTTCAAAATCACTTACATAGTCTCAGAAAATTTGCTCCTGATCTTACTTGCATCATCTTCTTGAAAGAAAACCACAGGATTGAAAAAACATCTGAACCAAATGATAATGAAAGCAGCTGATTTTTTTTAAGCTCGATAGCAAAACCCCTGTCTAATTATATGCAATTGCAATGAGGTCTGAGTCATGACTTGTCAGATGATCCTCTTATTTGATGTGGCTAGAAAACCAAAAGATATACATTGGGAAGGCAAGCAAACTGAAGACCTCACAAAAGCACAGGCCTTCCTTGTTTCCCTGGTCCTTTGCTTTTCTCTATTTCTTTATGTATTACCTTATGTTCAACCAACCCACAGAGCAGAAGCTGTATTTCCTAAAATCTTGACAATGTCATGCACATTTATGGTGCTGTGCAGGTGACTGATGGGCAAAGAATATGAATGATGCTGTGAAAAGACAGAAGGGCAAGGCGTAATGATGTAAACTTGACCTGTATTCATTTTTTATAAACACTCTCTGAAAAACATGTCACAGTACTGGAAAATTAAGGTATTTGGATATAGCACTAGGAAAACATATTGCCAGTAGAGCCTGGCAATGCTGCTGTTAGTTTTATGTCCAAGTAGCCACACACACAGGGTGGTCAGGACAGTGTATGGCTGCTTCAAGTCTTGCTGGTTGACTTCTCAGAAACCTCTCCTGGAAACAAAACTCTTCATATGATTTACCTACTGAGTTATTCATCAAAAGGCAGCTGCTATCTTATGCTGATGTGTTTGCTGATGGCATCTTTCTCTTAGTGTTTGTTAGTTCACCAAGTGAGCGTGAGAACTGTCTAGAGGGCATCCTTGGGCAGTTCACTTCAGAGCTAACTCATTGCATTCTCTGGCAGCACTCACTGGATGTGGATCATTAATATCTTCATTGTGATCAGAACAGATAAGCAAAGCTGTGTCTGGATACTGAAATTTTGTGGTTTTCCCTTTTATTTTCTTGTACCAAATATTAGTACAATAAAATAAAATTATTAGTAGTATTATTACTTTTTAAAAAACACTGAAAATTATATCTTTCCAATGTGGATGATTGCCAAAAAGATTGCAGAAGAGGGGGGAAAGAGGGTCAGGAAATAGAGAATGGGACTTCTTTTAGTAGAGACGTATTATGTTGCATTTGCCTTGTCTTTGAATCACATTAAATATACAAACTGTTAAAAGGCTATTGAAATGTTCAAATGTCAGTGTTTCAAATGAAAATCAATAGCATGCTATTAGGCTCATTATATTGCTGTTATGCACCATTAAAACACATTTAAAAGCTTTCAGCATAAACCAGGAGATGGGATGAATAACAAGACACTTTGAGAATGTGCAACATATTTCAAAGAAAATAAAGAGGCAAAAGAGAAACTTTGTAGGCACTGGGATAGAAAGCCCTTGAAAGAGCTCACTGGGTGTTAGAAAAACACATGAACATGAGAAAATGAATGACATGGAACTCAGGATACAGGCAAATGTGTGAAGCTGTGCCATGGAAAGTATATTACCATATGAAATTATGCATATGAAACTAGGAGAGATTCCTTACTATATTTTTTAATTTTCTTTCTAAAGAGAAAGACTGGGAAGAAGTGACTCTCTCAATGGCTGGGAATTTAAGTGGGCAAGAGGGGCAACAGATTTCTAGTCCCTTCACACATGTTTTTTATGCTTTTACACCCGATTGCTATAGTGCACATTTGCCTTGTTCCTGGAGCAGGACTGCAACACAGACCACCCACCATCCTGAATGTCACACTCCATTAAATCCATCAGATCCTGCCTTTTCTCCCTTTCTCTTGTGGTGAATCTTTAATGCCTGTAAACAAAGCAAAATAACTTCAGCCAAAGGAGATAAACACTCCCCTCTACTCCTAATAGCCATAGTCTGGTCTGGAGTTTAAATCCCTATAGGGAGATGAAGAAAACCTGAATCTTCCGCTTCCTGGACAAGAACTTTCTAATCAGTTCAGAATTATTGAATATTCTTTCAGAAGGTGGATTTCAAATTTGTAGCTTAAACACAAAGCACTTCCTCCTGCAATTTTATCCGCATAAGTAAAGATTCTACTGAAATTGATTTTGGATGAAAACAGAACCATAAGGCATAAATCAAGTCATGGAGTCAGGGAACAGAAATAGTTCCATTTGTATCAGATATGCAATTGCATAGCTCAAATTAAAAATGCTGAGTGCTCAAATTAAAGTTCACAGTGAAGACTTCCCAAGCAATGCACAGACTGAATGTTTCTACACAGAACATATGTTCAGATATTTTTAAATTACAAATGCATTTCAAAAAAAACTGTCTGAAAAAAAGAGCAAGAAAAAAAGGACAAATGAAAATATTATTTTGCTTTTGGTTTTTGGAGAAAAAAGTGTTTCTGAGCAATCAAGAAAGGGTTTCCTTGTCAGAAGAAGAGCCTATCCAAAGACACATATGCAAATAGCTATACTGTATGCTGCTTTTATGTGCCAATATGTCCCTGTTGGAGTTTCACCATAAATCTAATTGGGCCAAAGCTCTGTCTCTTCTGGGAACATCTAACACTCAAAGAATTAAGAGAGTGGACTAACATTAATTTACAGGTGTGATCATGCGTGGCTTAAAATGCAGAGACATCACTAAAACTCACAGTAGTTAAAGAATTCAGCAATGACCATGCTTATCTCTAACCCACTCAGTATTCAGTACTTACGAAGCCATTCATGCAATGATATTTTTGGTGCTTCTCAAGTGCTTTTCAAGCTGTATCCAAGATACCTTGGCAGCTTAGAGAGCTGACTAACAAGTGAAGATGTGTTCTCATACAGTTACTCAGGAAGACTTTTAGGCATTGTTAGCAAGCCAATATTGTTGATTACTCCAGGAATAACAAAATCTGTTTCTGTATTGGTGGTCCTGTCTTGTATTTTGAATTGAAAAGATGAACTAGGGAGAAAACATTTAACTGTTGCTAGAAAGATACATATGAAGAGATGTATACAAAATGCATTTTCTTCTTCCTTTCTCTGATATGCTGCTATTTAAAATACACTGACAGGATGGGTAACTACTATGGAATTTGTGTACAAGAGAGAATTCTCATGAGAATAAACAGAGCAATCTGGAAGCGCTTTAATTCACCCTTTGACTTTAAGGTGTGATTTAATTCCTTCCTACTGTGTCCTTCCTAAATGAACTGTGGGGATAAAAGATAGGCTGTTGGGAGTTGTTTCCTGAGTATTCAGCCTCTTTGCTAGAAGAAACTAAAATACTGTCTGGATAGTTCTTTAATACTTTTATTGCTCCTTCCAAATGTTGTCTTTTTCCATCTATCCTTCATTAGGATTCTTTTTATAGTACCTGCAATGTAGTTTGTGTTTCTTTTGCATCATCTAAAATACAATAGTAAACAATACAAAATACAATAGTAAATAATATAATAGATTTTAAGAAGGAAAGAGAACTCCTACAGTTAAATTGCATAGCCTTGCCCTTAGCTCAGGAAATCAAATCTGATTCTGCTCTCCTTTGGTTGTGAATCTAATTTTCCAGTAACAATTACAATTCATCAAAAGCTGATGTTCTTTTAAATACTACACCAGTTGCATTCTAACAGCCACATTATTTTGTAAAGGCTTATTTGTATTTACAAAGGGTAACTTGCCAAACTAGATTGCCTGTGTCACTTTTAGTCTGGGATCTCTGTGTCTGGGCTGATATGTATTAGCATGTTTGAGCCAACAGGACAGGGTTACACAAGGGGGCTGAGAATCAGAAATTTAAGTACGGCCCCAATCTCTTTATCCCTCTTTAAGAACTCAAAGCATGATTTTTACTGAGGTTCTTCCTTAAAGTCAAACATGAAAAATAACAAGTGTACTATATGCTCGTATTGACCATTTAATAGCTATTCCACAGGCCATCTAAAAGAAATGGAATATGCCCAGCTTGCTCCCAGAGGTGTAGTTCTGTAAAGGGAGAAAACTGAAGTCTTCCTTTCATACCATGAGATTGTGCTGCACTGAGGCATCTCCTGCAGAATTGACCCCCCTGGCTCACCAAGGGAGCTTAGGGCCCCAGCCTTCCTCCCTGAGTGTAATGCAATCCATTTCAGATCTGGCCAAGAACTCTTTTATTTGAGTCTGCACTAGTACCACACACTCTTTCTTCTTCATTACACAAGTTTTGAGCCCAAGAATATCCAACACACTCATGTGTACACAAAATACAGTGCCCTGTGCAGTCACAGAAACACTTATTTTGCTTACTACACTTTCTGTCCCAAAAGCATTTTACCCTCATATTTTTTTTAGATTAAGATTTTTCCTACCCTGAAATGCTGATCTGTTTTAAAATCTTTGTGACTTCAAAATTCCCTTTGTAAACAGCTGCTTGGGCCCATCCCACTTCCTATTAAGTATTCCATCTTCTAAACTGTTAGCTTTCCTGTTCTGATGAAACCTTTTAATTTGCATTGAATGCTTTCATATGGCTGCATTAGTGAACACATATGAGTAATACATTTTTCTTGCTATCTCAGTCATTGGGGAAACTTTTTATTTCTCTAAAGTCCATTTCTGCAGTTCTGCATCCATTATTCCAGTAAGCACAATATCAAAGAGTGAATTATGATTCTGAAATCTATAGGAAAAGAAAAAGCAGCTTTCTCTTTCTAAACATGTTTCTTCTTTTAGCTCTGCTGTCTTCAGGAGATTTTGTTATTAGGAGCAGGCTGTACAAAAAAGACCAACTGAACAAAAGCATCCTAGGTTTCTTTGGGGACTAATCCAGCAAGCCATCCCTCAATATAAAGCACAACTTTAGATGCAATAATTTCTAACCATACACTTCATGCCAAAAATGAACAAGTGCAACTTTTGTCAGCACACCCAAAACAGAAAACCTGCTGGTTGGTCTGAGGCCTGTGCTCTCCCAAGTTTTCCATCTAGCCCTACCACACACATACATAGTTTACTTCCTCAGCTATTTGCAATGCTTTCATCTTCTTCCTAAATCTTACCATTAAAGTCCATGTTGGAGTTGTTAGTAAATTATAAATTGGCCTAAACTTCCAAATAATGCTTTATTTCCTTGAATACCCTGGCCAGGTCAGGTTGCTCACTGGCATGCTCTTCCACCTCCTTTACTCTTCTAGCAGGGTATGTTGCAAGCAGACTTCTCGCTGGTAACTGCTCGATCAACAAGGCTTTCAGATCTTGCCTCACCTGGCTGTAGACCTTGTTTTCCTCACAGACCCATCCTTTTTTAACAGCTCTGTATGTACATAAATCCTTCACACCTCTGGGATCTGGGTTTCTTTGCCATTAGGGATGTGAAATATGGAACACCTCCATTACTTGGTCTGTATGTGGAACACAAGCCTTCAATTTATATTACTTTAGAAACTGAATCCCATCTCTTACACATGTATTGCTGTCTGGAAAGCCAAGATCCTTAGGGCTGGGTGTCTTGGGAGGAATACTGCTACTAGAAGGATCAGTGCCTGCTGTTAGGACTTCCCTAAGCTCTTCTCCTCTCAGCACATTCCACAGAAAGCCCTTCCTCCAGGCCATGACCTCAACACCACTTCAGATTAAGCCAGTGACTTGCTGTCCCATGAGATGCACTTCCAGAGGATAAGCCAATGAAACAGATCATCACACTTCACAGGGATGTGCTTCTATCCCTGACTCCCGGACACATGTTACTGCAGCTCACCACCCCCTGGCTCTGCTGCAGCAAAGTGGACATTCTCAGCTGCACTGGACCATGGAAGATATGGATGAACATCAGCCCTTCAGAATCACAGAATCAATTAGATTGGAAAGGATTTCTGAGATCATCGAGTCCAACCTGTGACTGCACTGGGGCACCAAGAGCCATTTCCAGTCTTTCCTTAAACACTTCCAGGGATAGTGACTCTGCCTCCTCCCTGGGCAGCCCATTCCGATATCTAATCACCCTTTTTCTGAAGAAATCCCTAATGTCCAACCTAAATTTCCCCTCGTGCATCCTGAGGCTGTGTCCTCTTGTCCTGCCGCCGGTTACCTGGGAGAACAGTCTGACCCCACCCGGATACAACCTCCTTTCAGGTGATTCTAGAGAGTGGTAAGATCCCCGCTGAGCCTCCTTTTCTCCAGGTCCAACAGCCCCAACAGCCCCAGCTGCTCCTCACAGAACTTGCGCTGCAGACCCTTCAGTGGGCCCAGTCCATGGCGTAACTGCTCCGCCGTTAAACGGCAGGGCCACGAGGTGTTCCTCGGCCCAGAGAAAACCCCCGGCCCCCAGCTGGGCGAGGCGCGGGAGGCAGCGCGGACCCCGGGAAGCGCAGGCCGTGAGCAGCCCCAGCCGGGGAGGCGCAGGCTCCCGGCGCGCCGCCGCCGCCATGCCGCTGTCCCCGCCCGGCACGGGCACGGCGCCGCGCGCCGCCGGGCGCCCCTGCCGGCCCCGCGGGGCGCGCGGCCGCTGCCCGGACCAATGCCCCCCCCCCCGCAGGGCGGCTCCGACCAATCGCGGCCCGCCCGGCCGCGCGCGCGCCGCCCCGCAGCCTGGGCCGGAACGCCCCCGGCGCCTTTCGCGGCAGCGCCGTAAAGCGCGGCCGGCGGGGAGCGCCGGGGCCGGAGCGGCGGCCGTCGTGGTCGGATGCCCGGGGGCGGGGGCAGCCCGGCGCCCGGCACGCAGGGGGCGGCGGAGGCGGGCGAGGCGGCGGCGGGCGGCAGGATGAGCCTGTCGCCGAAGGAGCTGTCGAGCCTGCTGAGCATCGTGTCGGAGGAAGCGGGCGGCAGCACCTTCGAGGGGCTCTCCAGCGCCTTCCACCACTACTTCGGGAAGGCCGAGCACTTCCGGCTGGGCTCCGTGCTCGTCCTGCTGCTGCAGCAGCCCGACCTGCTGCCCAGCCCCGCGCAGCGCCTCACCGCGCTCTACCTCCTCTGGGAGATGTACCGCACCGAGCCCCTCGCCGCCAACCCCTTCGCCGCCGTCTTCGCCCACCTCCTCAACCCCGCGCCCGAGCGCGGCGGCGACGAGGCGGAGCGCACCCCGCTCTCAGGTGTGTCCCGGCGCGGCGGGGAGCGGGCCCGGCCGGGCGGCACCGGAGCCCTCCTGGAGAGAGCCCTGGGAATGCCGCACGGCGGCGCCTCTGGGCTTGGGGTCAGCCGGGCCGCTTGCTGGGCCCTCATAGCTCTCTACAGCTGCCTGAGGGGGCTGGGGCTCTTTAGCCTGGAGAAGAGCAGGCTCGGCTGCTTTTCGCTCTCTACAGCCGCCTGAAAGGAGGAGGTTGTAGGCAAATGGGAGCCGGCCTCCTCTCCCAAGCAGCCAGCGACAGGACAAGAGGACATAGAGTAAAACTGAGCCACGGGAGGTTTAGGTTGGATTTGGGAGTTCTTCACAAAAAGGGTGATTAGACATTGGAATGGGCTGCCCAGGGAGGTGGTGCAGTCACCGACCTTGGAGGTGTTTAAGAAAAGACTGGACATGGCACTCAGTACTCTGGTGTAGTTCACATGGTGGTGTTCAGTCATAGGTCGGACTCGGTGATCTCAGAGGTCTTTTCCAGCCTAATTGATTCTGTGATAACACGAATTTGTGATGTCACAAAGAACTGGAGGTGATAGGAGGCTTCTGACAGCCTTAAAACTGTGAAACAAAACTGTTAAGAGAGAAGTACACGAAACACTTATTTCTTCTTCAGTAAATATGACACTACCAGTGTCGAGTAAATCAGTTTCTGAAAAAAATAACCTGTTGGAGAAACTACAGAGAGGACCATCAAGTTGGTTAGAGGGCTGGAGCACTGGAACAGGCCACCCAGAGAAGGTGTGGGTGCCCCATCCCTGCAAGTGTTCAAGGCCAGGCTGGATGAAGCTTGGAGCAACCTGGCCTAGGGACAGGTGTCCCTGCCCGTGGCAGGGGGTGGGAACTAGATGGTCTTTAAGGTCCTTTCCAACCCAGGCCATTCTCTGATTTTGTGAATTGCAGTGTCAGGTCATACTAAATAGCTCACTTTTTGTCTGGATTGGAAATTGTGTGAATGAACTAGCATGAGAGACTTAGCATCAGCTGTGGCATGTCATGATGTGTAATACTGATCGCATAGTGCTGTATTTTGCATTAAAACAGTTCTGTATGTGTCACACAGACTCTCCAGCTGCACCTACCCTGCTGTAAATAACAGATCGGTTTGTCTTAGTTTTGCTTATTATACACTAAAAGCGTGGAAACTGTTAATGCTCCTACATTAAAAACCATGGATTGTTTTTCATTGTGTCTCCACAGGCTTCTTACCTCCCATAACTCCTCCAGAAAAATTCTTTCTTTCACAACTGATGTTGGCCCCTCCTAGAGAGCTGTTCAAGAAGACTCCTCGGCAGATTGCTGCGATGGATGTGGGGAACATGGCCCAGTCAGTGGACATCAGTGGGCTGCAGCTGGCATTAGCAGGTAAGGAAGGTTTGTGCCTGTGGTGTCCTTAGGGATGGAAGCTCTCATTGGAATGTGGCTGTGGGCTTACCTGAGAAACACCTGTCTGTCCTCAATATGGAAAAGTTTGAACTATGCTTTAAGATCTTCAAGCCTGTGTTCAAGCACTTAGAGAAACTTCAGGCAGAGATTAAATCCTAACTCTTTTATCCTCCTGAACAAGTAGGTTTTAAAGCATATATGTAATTGCCTTAAATACAAGAATATTTTGCAAGTATAAGAAGATTTTCATCTAAAGCTGTGAGGGGTTTTTTTTATGGATGGGGTTTTTCATTTGTTTGCTTTGTTTTAGTTATTGGTGGGGTTTTTTTGTATTCTCATCCCTTTTCACCCTTTGCAATATTTCTTTTATGAGAGAACCAGCATAACTGTAATGCTACTATTACATGCCAGTACTTCAGCTGTACCTGGAAAATTGACTATTACAATTATACCTTTGGTTTATTGCAGAGTTACGCCTTGGTGTTAGCTCAAGAGCTGGAAAGAGATCCAGTTTTACTAGATTGAAAAGAAAAGCAGTGTGATGCTTATCCTTTGACAGGAGAACAGGAGGAGGGACATAACTGTTCATGTCACATCTGGAGTGAAGATGAAATATTAGATATTATTAGGAACAAGGAATCAGTTAAAAAAAAAAAACAAACACATTTTTCCCTTGGTATGTTGCAGTAGACTTGCTTGAAAACTGACCATCCCAGTTCTGGATCTGTACAATGTGACTTATTGCTCTGAGGTTGGGCACCATTTAGATTTTCTGTTTCCTGCAGTTGTATCTTGGTATTGTCATTTTTTTCTGTGGACTCTGACATTGACTGGTAAAGCTGTGGTATACTGTTCCTTGTTCACAGTATATAAATGTCTTGTGGGGTCCTCCTTAGCTGCTATTTCCAGACTGGGATAATTTGAAAATGCAAATTGAACACCCTAACATGCCCTTGTGGGTGAGACAAATTTTTCTGGTCCTTCTTATGTTCATCCTGTCTGTATTTTGTAGAACACCTTAGCAAATTAAAATTTTGCTCAGCTAACTTGTAATTTTTAGCGCAAGGCATATGTGATGCCTTAAGAAGCCTCAAGGTGCTTTTATTTTTTGTCCTCTTGGTGCTGTGTTTGCCTTCTGAATAGTTTGTTCTATTAAAGATGAAATAATTGAATCACAGAATCTGTTGGGTTGGAAAAGACCATAAAAATCATCTGCTTCCTCCTTCACCCACTGTGGGCATGGACACCTTTCAACAGACCAGGTTGCTCAAAGCCCCGTCCAGCCTGGGCTTGGACATTTCCACGGATGGGGATCCACAGCTTCCCTGGGCAACTACAAAACTGGCTGGGTGAATGTGTGCTCTAGGCCACATACTTTATTTTAAAATAGAAGATAATTATGACTGAAAGTAAAATACAAAGACATGATTGGTGCTTGTATAAAATTTTTATTATTGTTTACATAATCCAGTAAAAGTGCACAGTTGCTTACAAGCAGTTGTAGAAGTTATGTAACAAAACCAGCTGCATCTGGAAAAGCTCTGTGCTTTCTCAGACTTCTTGCTGTAGGTCCCCAGAATAACTGTCTGCTTTCTAATCACTTTCTTAGAATATAAATCTTATGTTTGTTTTAAAATCATGATGCTTCTTCTCTTTGTTGTGTTTTGGAGAGTCTATGATTTTTTTCACTAGTCTTCAGTATATTTCTGCTAATGATTCAATATGCAGGAGGAAGCTGGTGCAGGATGATGACACTAAGATGTAATGTTTGAGGTGTTTTGTTTACACCCTTTCCCCAGGATGTACAGAATGGTACAGCTCTAACACTTGGTAGCTTTTCAGAAGTATGGTCCTTTATATGAGTTCAGGGCTGTTCAGAGCAGGATGATTTTTACTTGCTTTAGCACATACCTGCAAACTCAAATGAAATAATTTAGAAAGCATTCAATTTTTTCTATCAGTTTATCTCTCCCAATCCTTTTTTTGTAAAAAAAAATAAAAACACTTATCCTCTGAATCTAAGCTCACTGTGACAGTTTATTTGCAACTCTTAAGGTGGATTTTCTATTTTTGATTTTCTTTTTTGGTTTAAGGTTTTCTACCACCACCCCCAAAAAAACCAAACAAACAAATTTAAAAAATATAGAATGTTGGAATCAAGCATCTTGGGTATGAGTATTAACACTTGTTCTGTTCTCTTTTCCCTTTGGTCTGCAGAGAGCTAATTCAAATGTTGGTACTGCCCTACAATATGTTTTTGTTCACCTGATGTGCTACTGTATCAAAAAAGTAATTTTCTTTTAGTTGCAGGGATAGGTCTCCTGGCAAACTGTTCCTCAGTGTTTGGTGGCTAAGCCCTATTTGATGGGGGAGTAATTGACCTGGATGAAAGTAAAGCTTTTAATACATTGTCAAACTTTCTTTAAGAATCAAAGAAACTTTCTTTTTACCTGTAAAAATAAAATAATAAGCTCCCTAAAAATACCTTTTTGTTTTCAGTTTAGTTTTGTAAAATTTAAATGTCTTAGTTGAAGATGCTATATTAGTTTCTGTTAAATCACCATGTTGTAATTCTTACTTCTGCTTACCTGAAGCTGTTGATTCAGCCCTTATTCTTGAAGCAGTGAGGTTGAACTTCTGAGCTTCAATGCATATAACTGAGGGCTCAGCCAGGCTTCTCAAATCAGTGAAGGAAATATCCTTAATCATTTTATCTAACATCCCTAGTAATTTCAGATTATGAGGTTACAAACAAATCCATGATTTACTGACTGATGGATTTAAGTCCTAGACTATTGATGAAAAGATAGAAAAAAGACACCCGATGCCTCTTCCCCACTCCTGTACTTCTTTTGTTAAATCAACCCTTCTGTTCAGGGGCTAAATGAAAATACTCATGAGATGAAGTTTGAAATAGTTGCTTAAGTAGAAAATACGTTTTATAAACCCTCTCATTTGGACTTTAAAATTTTTTTTTTTTTAAGATTAAAAGTATTGTAGTTGATGCCTTTAATAGAAAAATATACTCTGCTGTGCTGCTTCAGTGAGCATATATGCACGTTTGCATGATCTGAAGTAGTTGGATAAAGTAGGACAGAAAGCCAGAAAAATTAACAACTTTGTTCTCATGATGCTCTTGTCACTCACAGTTTTGGGCATCTCTTGCAGATTTGTTTGGAGTCATATGAAATAGTTTGTGTGTGTGTGTGGGCAGCTGGAAAGAGTCAACATGATTGCACAAAAAGGGGAAAGCACACTTTGCTTAGAAGTGTTAGGGGACACAAAATATAACAGCACTCACTCAATTAGCCGGGAAATTGAGTGGTGTTTGGTTTCATCTGGAACTTGTTCAAGGGATTTCTTGTGTAGTACCAGCAATTTTGGACTTCAGATTGCTTAAGGCATAATCTGCTGCTTAGTGTTCTCTGTTAACAGGGTGGGGAGAGGAATGTTAAGTGGTATTCTGTAGTGGGGATTTTTCTGCTTTTTGTCCTTTGGAGTTTTCTTTGCCAAAGCAATGCAAAACAGGATCTCTCAAAATAGTACAGAGAACACAGAAGATCAGCCATTAGGTCTCCAGATACAGAAGAGCAATAGATTATTGAGAGAAAGGCACATAAAAATCTGATAATGCAAGCAGTGAGGCCCATATTTTCCTTCTTGGCCAATTTGTTCAAGTCTTCAGCTGTATATACACTAACCTTAATGTTATTTTTCTGTAACTTGTTTATGCTCTGTAATTTGGTCTCTAATGGGACGATTTTAGCTCCTTTCAGGTTTGCTTTAATGATGATGTCTGTAGAATCAATTAAAACTCCATTGTTTACCACTAAAGCATGGATTCTGGCTTGACAGCAAATGTACAAGGAGCTCAGGCAATGCCACAGAAATGTGTAGGGTAAATTTGAATGGTTGACTTCAGGTCTAGTACGACCATTATCGTCTGTAAATGGATCTGTGTAGATCTTTCACTTTCCTTCTCTGAGAAGTGATTACAAACCAGACACAGCACATGAACTCTTTGAGGAGTAGCATGGGAACCTACTACTGTGCTGCTTTTAGATGTAGATTACATCAGTTACGTGCCTGTTCTAAGGCCATGACTACGTTTCAGATTAACGTCTATTTCTTCTTTATCCTTGCTGCATACCCTCTGTGCTTGCCTATCAGCTGGCACTCAGACTGCTGACTGCCCAACTGTACTAAATTTCATGTTGATATTATCTGTTGAGGTTTTTTTTAAGCCAGTTCTTTTCTAAAGCTGCTTGTTTCTCACTACTTTTAGTATTCTGGGCATCTCTGTTCCAATTTTATGGTTTAATATTCCTCTTTCAGAACGTCAGTCCGAGTTGCCAACACAGAGCAAGGCCAGCTTCCCCAGCATTCTCAGCGATCCTGACCCAGATTCTTCCAACTCCGGTTTTGACAGCTCTGTTGCTTCCCAGATCACAGAAGCTTTAGTGAGTGGACTAAAGCCTCCTATAGAAAGTAGGTGCATTTTCACATCAGATAAAATGTAATGGAATTCAGAAATATTTTCAAGGCAGGAAATGGAAATTAAGGTGAATGGAAGTGCAAAACTGCATCAGGTTGTTTCTAGATCAGATTCTAGTGTTCACATTTACAGACTTCTAGAAATCTGGAGTCTGTCTTCAAGCCCTTTCACATGTCATCTGTTGAACAAGACATTAGTCCCTGCACTGAGATCTGCATTGGCTGATAGCACCTCCCAAGGAAGCAGTTACTGTGGAAGGGAAAAAGACCACAGGATCAGTAAAACAGTGATCTAAATCAAGAGGAAAAACAGGTGGATGTAACGGTATCACTAAAAATCAGAAATAAATGTTTTTCTGGGAGGCAAATAGGATTGTAATACTGTTCTCAGTGTTATAAAAGCTTAAAGAAATAGGGGCTTTTGGGGTGTCTTCTGTTTTTTACTGATACAGAACTGAATATCCAAAGCTTAAGAAAACATCTCCTATTGTTGCCTTTTTAGGTCACTTTCGACCAGAGTTTATCCGACCACCACCTCCACTCCATATATGTGAGGATGAATTGGCATGGCTAAATCCAATTGAACCAGATCACGCAATTCAGTGGGATAAGTCAATGTGTGTTAAGAACAGCACTGGAGTTGAGATAAAAAGAATAATGGCAAAAGCTTTTAAAAGTCCTTTGACTTCCCCACAGCAAACACAGGTAAGGATGATGTGCTTTCCTGTCTAAAATGATTCTCTAAGAAGCTATTAACTGCTGTGTTTTGGAAAAGTTTGAGCACTTTAATTGATCTGTGTTTGCATTCAGGAAACTTCTAAATAGTAAAAATGCAAAAATTTTGACTTTGGTTTGTCTGAATAAGGAAAATAATGTACATACCATTGACTTGATGTAGTTACAGGTGATCAGAAGCGGCACTGACATTTTTCTACATAGAAAAATCTTTGTATAACTAAGTTGCTTATGCTTCTGTGAAAGTTTTTGATAAATAATTACTTCAGAAATATCAACAACATATTTCCCCCTCAATTTGATAATATTACCCCTGATTTCAGTGGGCTTTTTTCATAATCATTATGCTGGCACTATAAAATAAGCTTTATTTGCACTACTCTTTCTGCCAAGTGAACTTGAAATTGAGATTTAACTCCCTTCTTTGCCATCCAGTGATGAAAGACTCCTAAATGCATTAGTTTTATGGACACAGTTGCCTGTACATAAAAATTTTAAAGTAGCCCTCCAGTGCTTTTCAATAGAGAAGCCTAAATCTAAAGGGCTATCATTCTCCTGGATCTTAGATGTGTTGTAACAGTTTTTTCAGGCAGTAACATGAATGGTTGAGGAAAAATAAACTCTGAGGATTTTTTTTTTCTTCACAGCTCCTTGGAGAACTGGAAAAGGACCCCAAGCTTGTTTACCATATCGGTCTCACTCCTGCTAAATTGCCAGACCTGGTTGAAAACAATCCTTTAGTAGCTATAGAAATGCTGCTGAAACTAATGCAGTCTAGTCAAATAACAGAGTATTTTTCTGTCTTGGTCAACATGGACATGTCCTTACATTCAATGGAAGTTGTAAATCGGTGAGTATGATCTCAAATCTAGTAAGGTTTCGCTGAGTGTGTAAAATGAGCAGTTTTGTTTTATCAGGATATCTGGAAATGTTAATTTTGATCCTTCTTGGGGCATGTCTGTGTGAGAGATAGAAGACTACAGTGGGACAAAGGGCACTTATTGTGAGAATCCTCCACAAACAGTTACTGCCACATGGCTAATCTGCTTAATTGCAACTTGTATTCTTGAAGCAGCTTAAATGAACAAAAGGTGCTGTTGTTAAACAGCTGCCCTGCTGTATATTCATGTTGTTTTCATTGAAAATAATTTCTGCAGATAGGTACAACCTATCTTCTTAACAGAATGCTAGCCCTTTAAATGGGAATACTTTTCAGACAGCTAATTCCCACAAATTTACAGAAATACATCTCTCCCACTTAGTTTCTTCCATTTCTTGGCAGTTACTGAATGTGAGCTACCAAACAAGCCTCAATCAGCAGTCCCTTTGAAGCAGAGTTGAATGGCACCTTAAGTATATTCTGATTAAAGAAACAGATCTAAAATAAATGCCTCCCTACTGGTGCAGACTGACAGCAGTTACTGGCCTGAAGTGGGGCTAATGATTGCAATATGGAGAAAGAGTGGTGAGAGTAGAGCTTTTACCTGTGTCCAGGAGAGCTACACTACCAGTTAGGCATGCTGGCTCTCCCACAGCATAGCTACCACAGGAACAACTTCCATCAAACTGCAAAGTGACTGTCAGTGCAAACAGGGGGACACTGATTGTTAAGGGAAATAAGATGAAAATTGAAACTGCACTTGAAACTAAAACCTTCACCCTTTTCCTTATTGTCCCCCTTTCACTATTTGAGATAGGATTGATTTGAGTTAGCTTGGTTAGATTCTGTTGTAACCTTGTGGCAGTTCTCCCATTTAGTGCATGTTGTTACCTTAAGAGAGCTGTATTGCTCTTTCAGTTAACAAACAGTGGCAACTCAAATGTCAGATGTACTAGAAACCAATCTAACTTAGCTTCTGTACTGTCAGAGTTTTAAAAAGTTTTACTCTTATTTAAGAAATTTAAATGAGAAGAAATACATCTGGAAGCTGTAAAAAATCAGTTCTGCATGACAGAACTGGGAATAAACTCATATAACAGGTCTAACTGATATTTGTTTTGCTACAGAAACACTAGATTTATGGCTTCATAAACCACTGAATATATTTTGTTTGAACAGGCTTACTACTGCAGTTGATCTCCCACCTGAATTTATTCATCTTTATATCTCCAATTGTATCTCCACCTGTGAACAGATTAAAGACAAATATATGCAGGTGAGTGCTTCAATAAATTGGTTAGGAAAAAGTAGCCCATATATTGCTCTGTGAAATATGTGCTATGATTTTAATAAGGCTGATAGCATTAAGTTACTTTGTTTTATTGCTTTTTTATTTCAAAGGCACTTTTTTTTTCCTAACACTCTTTGCTTCCCAAGCCTGTCATACTTGCATGCTGGTACTGAGGAAGTTGTAGCCACTTCGGGATCCCTGACTAGGGAGGGTCAGGGGAAACCTGAGGAGGTTTACACACTTCTGGCATTCAGGGTTGTCTACATGCTGTGTGAGGTACTTCCTTCTCTCCTAAACTGATCTGTTGGTTTCACCAGCTGCCCAGTAGAACTTTTCTTGGGTATGTCATTGGTGAAAAACATTTCTATATTCAGTTTCTCTTAAGGCTTTTTGCATCCCAAGTCCTGCCTTAGCTTTTTCCTCTTGATACTGAAGGGCTGCAGTGTCCTGAATCTCTTGCAGCAAGACAATTGTTCCTTTCCCATTAAGCTTTTTCAGTGTCCTCTAGTGCCTTCTCCAGCTCTATTGTATCCTTCAGCTACAGAAATGAAAGCTGTGTGCAGTGCACAGGATAGGGTTGCAATGTGATTTTAGACAGCAGCAATCCCCCCATCTTGTTCTCAATCCCATTCTGATGATGACTGACCATGTGTTGTCTTTTGGTGGCTGCTGATGCTTCTCTGCTTTGTGGTTCTGCCAGACACACATGGGTGACTTGATCTGTGACCTGCTGAGTAGCTCTGCCTATTACATTTGGTAGTGGAGTAGGAAAATAGCAGCAGACCTGGCCTGCAGCTGGGAATATGCCCAGAGTGGGACACTGTGCTCAGAGGGGCTGCTGAGAGCACATAGCAGCTGTGCTTCAGGCACACAGGGGACAAAAAAGAGCTCTGAGGGTCAAGGAACATACACTGATTACTAAGCAGCATGCAGAGCTTGAGATCTAACATTTTTTAATGTGTATGGGGCCTCACAGCAGCTGAGACACAAGATGTTTTGTTTAAAAAGCATGGTACAAAACTACTGTTGGAAATGATCCTCAGAGACTGGGAGTCAGCCAGTAATCTTCATTTGTTCTTTTGCTGAGTTTCATGCTCCTGGATTATTAAAATTACTCATGTAACTAATTGGTGTTGCAGAGAAAGCATGTGATGCCTTTTGATCACAATAAGGGAAATAAGTTGTTCAATCTCTGAATTCTCTCATTAAAAGTAGCAAATTTTGCAGTAGTAAGATTAGTTCCTAGGAAAATAGCTGATATCTGATTTTCAGTGTCAAATAATCTGAAATGCTTTGGGCACTTAATCTGTCACATCCTTCAGTTCTGTCTGATAAACATTGTTCACATACATAATTGCTTTTAGAGAAAGGTTTGGGTTCCAACTCTTTCTCACAGTGTGAAGTATGAGAGCACTTTAATGATAAAGACTTTGGTTTTGTCCTTGGGGAAGAATGTGCTCTGTGTTTAACAGATGGTTGGTGACTGGACCTATGTATGACAGATTTAAAGTGCCAGTTCCTAAGCTTTCACTTCCAATTCCCATCGTGCTCTTCAAGGTGTTGCCTAAGTCCTTAAGAAAGAGGAACACTTTTAAGATCCTGTGTTTTTTCTGGATCAGGCAGGAAATGAGCCGTGAGTTCTTGGATTAGGTGTCCCTGGAATTTTTTTCCTTCTAACACAGAGCAAAAGGGTTACCTGCTGATTCAGCAACAGAGCACATTTCCATGAAGGAAGTTTGGAATCAGTTTGGTTGATGTCACTTCCTATCTGGAGTTCCTTGATGGTGTGGTCATAAGAAATTTTAAGATGTGAAACTTGTTCAATTTTCTTTATGGTGCTATTGTAGAAAATAAGATTAAGCAAGACTCAAATGTTGACATCATCTTCAGCTATTATCTCTTCTTTGCCTTTATTCAGAGATAACATAATAATAAGTTAAGCATGGTGGATAGGTAGATCTGGTGCTTCATTTGTGCATGGGATTAATCCTGAGAAGGCTCCTGCATCCAGAAGTACAAGAACTATAAAGCAGTCAATTTTTAAAATATAGTAGTAGTGTGGGAAATGGAAGAGAAGGGGCAGCATGTACAAAGCTTGGGAACACGATAACTGCTGAAGCCAAAACACCTCACTTGTACTGCTGAGGGCCAACAGTCCTTTAACTGACTTGGTTGAAAACATTTATTTGGATTATTAAACCTCTCTCTTTTGTTTCAGAACCGCCTGGTCCGTCTTGTTTGTGTCTTTCTTCAGTCTTTAATCAGAAACAAAATTATTAATGTACAGGACTTGTTTATAGAAGTGCAAGCATTCTGCATTGAGTTCAGTCGGATACGAGAAGCAGCTGGCCTTTTCAGATTGCTGAAGACACTGGACACTGGGGAAAATCCATCAGAAACAAAAACATCAAAATAAAGTGACTGTCAGTGGCAAAAAAAAGCCTCTTGCTAGTGTTCTATACCAATTAATTGTACATTTTAAACTTAAATCCCTGGATTAATTATGTATTATGTTAATTACATTATAAATAGCATTTTATGCATTTGAACAATAAATAAGGCTTTTTCTGATACATGTTTGATTTTGTGAAATGTGGTAGGCCTTACACTATTTTTCACTATGGTTAAATTTTGTATATTATATACATATCCTGAAATTCAGGCTCTAGTTCCAGAGATAATATAAAGGATACTTAGCATTCACAGCAAATTTAAGTATTAATCTGGCACTCACTGTCTTTGGGTCCAAAATTATTTGTATATACCTAAAGTCAACTTGTATCAAGGTAAGTAAGTTCCTTGTTTTTACCTTTTGTTCACTGTGTAAGACCTCCTAGGAGCTGGATAGAACTCCTAACAATGTATTCTAGTGAGTAAGGGAAAGTCTCTCTTGATATCTAGAAACAGCTAAAGGCTTATCTTCACAAGGCAGAAATTAAGTTGGGTGCTGTAGGCTCACAGCAATATTCTCTCCTATCAAGACCACTGAGTATTTTCAGAATAATGCCAGCAGCAGTTGAAATACCATACCTTACATGCTTGTAAAAATCTTTCACTTAGGAAAGAGGGTCACATTTCTTCCATAAAAATCAAAAGAATTCCAGTCTCTTCTCACTTCTGAATTTGCACAGGCAGTTGCTGTGTATATTCCAAAGTTAAATAGCCTCTTCCTTCTAGAGCACAGAGGCAGAGTAGCTTTCATGTTAGATGCCAGCTATTGGGGAAACTGGGGAGGGAGTCTGCTAAACTATAATTTTAAGCTGATAGTAGAGTAGCTGCTGTTCTATTTAAGCCCTGAGACTGAAAAGGAAAGTAACTTGGAAAGTAACAAGTTCTAATTTAATACTGCTTGCTAAATGAAAGTTGTTTTAAATCTGCATCTGCTTCTCAAATTTTTAGGAACTACAAGACCAATAATGCAAAGTAAATACAGTCTTTTGGCTTTTTCTTTCCAAGGAATTTAGGCTGTGAAAGTGCTTCTTGCATTGATGGGATTTTCAGTCTCTTGTCTCATTTAATACAAACTTTCAGTAAAAAATCCTGTGAGAAATGTTCTGTAGTCATTGGGGCTTAGACTTGTGCAGTTTTCCAGTTAAAATGTATCAGGTCAACTCAAGTAACACTTATTTAAGATGTGTTCCAATTCTAGACATTGCTTCCAAACCCAATATATTTGCTATCAGGCATTTTTAGTGGCAACACTTAGAACACAAGCTGGTTTAAAATCATACCTTAATGTTTTCTCGCTACTAAAGCTGAAGCCAAATTTGACTATATTCTGTTTTTAAAGAGGGGTACTGCTACACATACACACATTTTAGACTAGTGTCATAGACTAATATAGTGCTACTATGATATTACAGCTAAAGTCTAGCTGTTCTGCATCTTCACTGTATTTGCTTGAGTTGTACTGATACATGGAATTTTTATAGTTCTGTGATAAATCTGAGGATGAGGGATTTACCAAGAAATTTTATGATTTTATCATAGGTATATCTGAGACATTAATTTCAGAGTCCTGTGGTACTGGGGAAGTGCAGGGTGGCCTTTGTGAGAAGAAGGCTGCCCTGTTCCAGACCCAACTAGGAGAAGTTGGCACAGCAGAGCCCCTCAGCCAGGCTGGTGGCAGCTCAGTGATAATCCTGGAATGGTGTATACCTGATGGAGAAGATTCACACTGAAGGAGTTCTTAAAGAACTGCAGCTCCTTGGAAGGAGCTCAGGATGGAGCAGGGCAAAAAGAGGAGGGAACAGCAGAGAGCACCTGTTACAGGCTCACCCTCCCCCTCATCCTGCCACCATGGAAGGGAGAAGTGTCAGCTTACACAGGGGTAGTTTTAGTCCTCTACTCCCTTACTCTCAAACTAATTTACTGCCATTTCAAAGTAATCTTCATGAAGTCGCATCTCTTGTGCCTCTGATGGTAATTGGTAACTGTTTCTTGTCTTGACCCACAAGTTCTTCCATCAATTTCCCCCCTCCTCATGAAGCAGCCAGCCAAGGTCAGCCCAGCCCTGCCAGCTATTGGTGACATGAGGAAAGCACCACATGCTGAAAGGAGCTCCCCGATTGCTACCCAGCACCAAGTTTATCTTGTTTTGTGCTGTGCTAGTGGGATGTGTCTCAGATCCACTTCCTAAGTGTACCAAAGAACACAAAACCCTCCACCTTCTCAGACATTGCTTTTTAAAAGGTCTGTATAATTTATTATGGAATTTGAACTTTTAGCCATTAAGTTACAACAACAATGCATAACTTGACATTCTTACAACTGTACATACACAAGGGAAAAGACAAGTGCTTAATCCAAACAATGCAACCAAATTAGTTCAAAGTTACAATAAAAGACTGTTTGAATAGTTTTTTACTGACTATCAAATTCAAATAGCTCTCTGCAGGTATATGTTTATAGTAGAAGTAAGTGGCTTCAAAGTTTTGGAGTTAAGCTTCAGACTAACAAAATGATGGAAACTTACTCTGCTCTTCTGGATTAAGGATATGCTCATTTAAAAATGCAGTAATACTATGTTTCAGATGGTGAAAAGGAGCTTCAGGTCCAATGAAGTATAATGGACAGTTTCAGGCAATGCACTCTTCACACAAATACATGCAATTATAAAGGCATTCTATTTTAAAAACTTCCTTAAATCAAGTTTTGCAATGCAGTAGGATATCTGAGGAGAGATCAGGACCCATACTGAACAAAACCAAAAGCCTTCAGCTTGATTTGTGCACTTTTAATCAATTCCAATTCTCAAATCTTCATATCACCTGTGAGAGAAAAGAACATGTCCAGTAAAAATCAGTCTCAAAGACATGTTACAATTTTTACAGGCATTCAGTTAAAAAAATTAAGCTGACATATTCCATTTCAGGAACTGTAATTCACCATGGCCTATTATAAAGCTGCATCCTTTCAACTTACCCAAGGGGACAGTCTTGTTGGACTCTGCCCAACTACAAGAGGCTGGTTGTAGAGGAACCTGGCAGGATGGCCAAAAAACCTGAATGACCATTCCCAAATCAATAGGTAATTAAAAAACAGCTTTGCACACTTGACAAAGGTGTTGCAATGGTGTTTCTCTGTGCCAGTTACAACCTAAACAGGACCAGAATTCCCAACAGGCCAGCTTTGGCAGGAATATACTGGTATGCACTTCATTAAGTCAGCATGGATTAAAGGCATTTCCACTGTAGGTAAGTTATCCTACAACTCCTCCAGCAGACCTCCAAAATCTAGCCCTAATTACTGGCAACAGGCTACTGGACTACATTCACATGCAATGTGGGGGGTAAGAGGCAGGGAAAAGGAGTTACTGCTATCCTATCAAACTTGTCTAGTACATGCCAAGAATCTCCTCCAAGCATTGCTTAGAGCCAAAGAAGAATCCAGTCTAGCAGTCATTAGTAAAAGAAAATCCAGACTTCCCAGTTACATTGGTACTGCAAGTAATTAAACCATGAACATGCTTTTAGATCTGAAATGTCTAGATTTATTTTTGCTTGCTATCAAGTCTGAAAGACAGTTTAGACAATTATTTACTACCAAGTTTTTTCCAGTTTGTCATATGTAGACTATTATTAATAAACTAAAATTTCCAAACAAAAAGAAAAAACTGGAGGCCCCTCTAAGACAGCAATTCATTTTGACATGTCCATAGCTTGTTTGTTTTTTTTGTAAAAAAAAAATTAAATCACTAAATTTCTCCCTAACAGAAACAGCAGCAGTAGCAAAGCCATACCAATTAACACAACACTAATAAAACTTATTCCACAAAAACCAGCATCCCCTAGGCCTGCTAGGGATTTTTCCCAAGTGATTTATTCAGCATCACCATTGAGGGGCTTTAGACTTCCTGTGGGCTTTGCAATTTAGCTTTTTGTATAATACCACAGGAATGTCTCCAATAAGCAGCACTCTGCCTGATTACAGCAAAATCTAACAAAGGGACAGAAGTGTCCAAGACAAGTTCCTGCATGTGTTACATAAACCGTGCAGCTAGGAAGAGAAAAGTGATGAGGGGCAGAGGGAGGCAGCAGGAGCTCACAACACACACAGCTGCAGCTCCCACACTAGGCAGGACATGGCTGAAGCAGCAGAGGTGAATTATAGCTTCCCCAAATGGAAGTAAAGGGAGTCACGAGGCACCCACCCTACAAAAAGGAGTGAGAGGGTGAAAAAATCACTCATTAGTTCTGACCTTCATACAAGCTTTTGGTAGGTAGTGTTAGAAACTAGCAATACCAGTTTGATCCAATTTAGTGGGGATCCAGATCAGCAAAGTCTGTGCACCTGTATTTACCTATAGCAGCCTACACCCGTTGACTCAACAGATAAGCTGGAACAGCAGGTCCTATGCTTCTTGTTTCTGAACTTCTCTTGCTACAGTTTTAAGCTGCCTAGATTGTCTTTTTCCTGCTCTGTACTTTTCATCCTACCTCTCTTTTTACTAATGCATGTCAGCGCTTTGACTGAGGTCAGACTAGTGATTCGCTTCGGATAATTTTTGTCATTGTGCTTCCAAGGAGAGCAAACTGCTTGCTGGAGCACTGCAATTCGGCCTTTTGTCATCACTCCTCAGCAGCACAGCTGGCCTCACCAGACTTAACTATATCAAAGATCAACTATGTGCAAACCTATTTGACTGAAACAACTGTAACTATTTTTGTGAATGACTGAAATGAAACAGGTGCAGTGCCAGCATGTGAAACAGTCCTCAGGAGTCTTCACACTTGGATATTTTTTTAAGTCAGCACACACCAGATTTTATAAGCACGCTTTTAAGTTTGCAGGTTCCTTAGCTTTTCTCCCATTTTTCTGCCAGATCTCAGATTTAATTCTTAAGAAAAGCTTTTGGTTTTATAGGTATTACATAAAAGCTCAAGTACTTACCACAATTCTCCTCTCCAGAATGAATGCTGTGCTGTAGGTATCAGCAAGACACAATCCACAGACTGACAACACTTCTCTTGATAACTTCTCTTTTGGTTCCTCCTTGAGCTAGAATTTAAACCCTCTCAACATTTACTACATCAATGTTCAGTTTTGTGTTAAAGAAGAGGGAGAAGACTTAGTTTTTAATATTGAAGAGATAGTTAAAAAGGCAGTTCTGGAAATGTTGATAAGCTTCTTTTGGAGACGAAGGTGTCCCTACACATTGTCTGCTTTAGTTGTGGGTTGTTTATTTATTTGTTCAGTTTTGGAGATGGCTGGTCAGTCATATTCCATTCTCATGTGCTTCTTGTAAGATAAAGGCATCACAAAAACTTGCACCTGCTGGTGACATCAGAACTACAACCTGACAGTTTTCCAGTAAACCTAAAAGTTATACGCCTACAGGGAAGAGGCAGATTTTTTTAAGTAGGTATTAACAGGAATTTTTTTGAAGGAAATTTAAGGTGAAACATCTGCTCTGCAAAGTAGAAGTTCAGATTATATTTTCCCTTCTGTCATTTCTGGAACATTCCTTTTAAAATTAAAAAAAAAGTTATTGCTTCTATTGAAGCTCAATGTAAGTTAGAAAAAGAATTGCATATTTTCTTAAAAACATTCCAAATATACATTTTAAAAACAAAATGCACTCTAAAACAAATGTCTAGTGAAAGACACTGTTTTAAGCAATCTGTAGCAACAGCTTTACAAAAGAAAATTGAGGAATGTAGCATATTATTTATAATATGACAATGCTAAAATCCTAAACAATTCACTTAACACCCTTAAGTAATGTTTTAAATATACATATTTCTTTACAAAACAGTTTAGCAATTCCTTATACCACTTACAGTATATAAATATTTGAATAAGAGGTCATAATGGGAGATGCCAGGGTTTATATTTTCTCTCAGATGCTTCAGATGTTTTAAGTGTTTTACTATAAGGCACAGTACTGCTAATCTAAAAGAAAGGAATAAAAGCTAATGGCAAACCCAGTCAAAACTCCTAATGTGGAATATCCAAGAGAATTCCAGCATCTCTATGCAAAGGAAAATAAAAGCAAAACAAACCCAACCTTTGTATTTCTTAAGAAACGGTTTCAATTTGTACCTAAAGTGGGTCAGGATGGGAACAGGAGCAAGAAGAAATTATGTAAATTCTTATAAATAGACTAATAAATATATTTTAGCCATAATTAGCCCTTTACCTCTGTTTTAAGATTGAAAGAGGTAACCAGTGTGCATATACTAAATGTCTACATGCTCAGCACGTGAAGACCACCTAGCACAACCTATTACTCCCAAATTCAGTATAGAAAGCTAGCAAGATGGAAAAGGTTTCCTTTTCTCAGCATCCACTCTGAGTAGAACACATTACAAGACAGAATAAGCATTTGTTACATGTTGCAACCAGCAATTTTTCCATCACAAGAAAAGGATATGCAACATATCCATTAAGTTATTTGATTACTTCAAGGTTAATGTCTTTTCTGAGAATATTCATCTCCAATTACAACAGTTCAGAACTTTCAGAACATTTTAATAATTGTAGCTTGTAAGTGTTCTCCGTGTGTACATACTGAATGTAAATAGTGCATCCAAAATATTTAACCATTACACATTCTACATTATTTTCACTGCCTAGTCTTCATCTTTGTTACAGCCCTCTGGAACACAATGACATTGCAACAATGCTTACAGAAAAAGGGTTATTGCATTTTTTTTTTTTAGGATGAGACATCCAGAGGAGATTTTATAAAATCCTCCTGTGTACAAAATTCTTAGTTATTAGCCCTTTTGGAACACCAGCTAGAAAAGTTTGAAAGGTAAAATAATTTACATTGTTATTTTTTTCTGTTCACTAGACAAAAGTCCATACTAATTAAATAAAAAATAATAGTTCTTCAACAGTCTATTCAAGATATCTTCCATGAAGCAGTTCAGTGGGAATTTCCATTAGATAGATGTTCTCCATGTCGGTTATTACTGGCATCCACATCTAGAAATCAGGAATTAAAAAAAATTGTCAGTTGTTTTACCATTTTAATATGCTTTATCTGTTACATTAATCCATACTCTGGCTAAAAACTTCATACTCATATATACCTCAGGTTCTTGAGATTCTCTGGGTAATCCTCTTAAGACACTGCTTACATCTTTCTTTCACTCAAGTCCAGTTATTTGCTGCTTGACAGAGTTCCTTGAAAATCTGCTTGTATTTTTTGAAGACCAGCAGTGACACCACTCAGTCCACTCTGCACTGCAGTACTAACTGCTCACACCAATTAGAGGAGGGCTTCTAGTGCAATGTCTAGTGCTAAGATTTGTGCAGTGAAACGCTGAATGACTTACCAAGCAATGCTGTGGTTTCCCCTGCATCCTCCTTTAAGCTGGTACACTGCAATACAGACTCATTAGTGGAGGAAGCTGACAATTCGCTTACTTCGTTTCTGTCATCATCTTGCAAAGCAATACTCAGACTTCCGACTGAAACGCTGCCACTTATGGATTCAGGTATTGGAACTTCAAGTACATCTTCAGGGTCCCCCTTCAAAATTAAACATATTTAACTGTCACTTTTGTCTACCATCAAACATCAACATTCCTCCATGTCACCTTTGGTAACCTCACCTCAATGGAAAAGACCATTTTTTTAGCTATTACATGTGCACTCCTGGGAATAGTGTTGATATTGTCCACTTTCAAGGTTATTGTCTGACTGCAAGGAAGAAAGCCGACCAAAAGAAAAGCCATTTCTCCAAAGCCACCACAAAGCCAAGAGCAGAAACAGGAAGAGTCCACCCAGTAAGCCTTTCGGAAGGATTACTTCAACACTGTAGCAACAGTATTGCTGAAGGCTAGGAGCAGGCTCAGAACATACAAAGTCCCCACCAAGGAAACCTATTGATTCTTTGAGTTTGCAGAAGTCTCCAAGATCTGTTTTTGCACTATAGTAGTTGGCCACGTTTTTTTTTTTCTACTAGGTTGAGCGAACATTTACATCAGAACCAAATTCTGTCCTCCTCTATCTCCAGCCTAACTTTAAGTCAGTTCCAAAACCACTGGCTTCTCACTTTCCAGGAATGCAACATCTGCATCACAGGCAAAGGGATCTATTTCACCTGTAGTATAGCACAAGCTATACAACTCTGAATTAATTTTCAGAATGGATCCAAGTCCTGTACATACAGTTCTGTTTCTACAATTAAACAGACTACCGTCATTGCCATAGATATACTGATGTTAATTATACATAAGCAATCATATTGCAGTTTAAGTAGCTATTCTTTTTGCTTACTAGCAAGTATTTTTTCCTTCCTCGAACAACTAGCAAAGGCCCATCTTAAAATTTAAGAAATTCTGGGCTGATTATTTCTTTAGCATCAAATCAGCATAATTGAAAACATACTGAATTTTAATGAGCTATAGACATGATACAATTGAACACAATCTTTACATTTGCAGACGGGAGGGGGCATTAATGATTTGGTTTCCAAAACTTAAACAGTTAAATAAGCATTGAAACTACAAAATTCAGTAATGCTCTCAAAATCAGTCAGACATGCTGAAATGCAGTTCTTTCTCTCATAAAAAATAGCATAATGAAGAACTAGACCACTGAAGTCTGCTCTTTACACAGGCCATGTCATAGGACTTAGTGCCTTTTTTCTACTTCAAGCCTTTAAAAACGTAAAAGCATCTGAAGTATTTGTTGTCCATAACTGAACTGAGCCTTGAACCTCTCTGCAGAAGGTTTAGTATATCTCTATAAGGCTGCACATTCTTTTCTGTAGGTTCAGAGCACAGTGCTGAGAGAAGCTGCCTTGCTCTTTGCACTTCTTTTCTTCACATCAGTAAAAAAATTCAGGCAATCACAGACTAGACTGGGCAACCTGGATTAAGCTGAAAACTAAGCTCAAAGAAAATTCCTGAATGGTTTCCCACATTATTAGCTTCAATAAGACTTGAACGACTGATGTAAACACAGGATCCATTTACCTCATTTCATTAGAAAAATGAACTGGATTTCTCTATTTAACATAATCCCACTCAATCTACTTTCCAAAAATCATTTTAGCCAAAAAGCAGAGGAGTTATTACTGTTCCTGATTGGGCTCAGTATCAGTATCCTCTGCAACAGCACAAATTCAGGGAATATAATTATTCTGAAGGTGCCAGTATTTCAGTTTCCAGCCTGTATTCAAAAAGATAAGTCCTTCTGCATATGACACAAGATACATCAACCCCAAGAATTCAATGTGGGCAGAAACCAAGCTGCTAACATAACAATCTTAAAGTAGCAATACCTATTCCACATGGCAATGAGATTATAACTCCCAGGTAAAGTCTGACTTAACTCACAGAAGCATCAAAATCTGGCATATACATATTACATAGCAAGAGTATTGTCCCCTTTAACAAAACAAAACAGTAATTCCTAACACTCTTCCACAGATCTCGTAAGTCTCTGCAATGAAGTAAGAGAAAAGGTAGTCAAAACACAGACCTAGTGTATGAAAGGAAAGGCCCTGAAACCAAAAAAACAGCTCTATTTTCTAGACATCTCTGTAGATCAGTAGGAGATAAGAGAGGTACATTCTTGCCTATAGCAATTTAGTGGAACTCAAGACTATTTATCAACAGTGACTGAGTAACCTACCCCATGTGTCTTCATCTCTCTTTTCTGGTGCTGTCAGAAAGAAATGAGAGCACATCATTTTCTCTACTTAACCAATTTCTGGTGAAAGTCTTTAGGAAGGTTTTAAGTACCAGCTCATTTACAGAGATAATTCATGGGGCATATGTGGAAGTACACAAACATTCTATGTAGAAAAACTATAATTTCTTCCTCTGAATCACGTTCTCAACAACATCAAATATATGTTCTAGATTTATTTAATTCAGTTATATTTTTGCAGCCTGAGCAAACAGTCTCACCTCTGCTTCAAATTCCCTAACATCATCAGCTGGAGATAGAAAAAACAGGTTATCAAAGAAGATTCATAAGCTGCTCAATAAATTTAAGTTCTTGCCCATAAAATTCCCTTATTTTCTGGTTCTCATTCAATTACTCTTTGCATCTTTGCCCAGCTTCTCAAGTCTTATCAAATAACAGCTGTTCTCATTCTGAACAGTTACATGAAGTCTTGCTTCCTAGACTGTACTTCTACTTTGAAGATTAAAGTAGTGTGCAACATACCCAGTATCCCAGAGCTTTGATAACATCTAGTTTACACATTGGACAAGTTCGGTGGTCCAAAAGCCAAGGATCAATGCATGTTCTATGGAAGATGTGCCTAAAGAAAAGAAATGCTCTTTAGAACTTATCATGAAAGCCATACACCCCTCCTTCAAACAGTGTGCAAGTTAACACATTAAAAATAAACCTTTCCTTTATAATCTTGACAATTAGCTGCTGCTAAATTTACTAGTACAGACATGGTTCTGGAAACTTTTGGTTCATGCCAGCTTTCTGAAGAGGAGATGCTAATAACCACAAAGACCATGCATTTATCAGTTCAACAGTGTACAGTTCTAATTTAAGCAAGCTCTACTTCACCCCTACAGTTCTCCCAATTGCTCCCTTGCCCCCACATACATATGAAGTGCTACATGGTCTCACAGTGCCCTTCAACATTTAACAGGCCATACAAATTGCAGCTTCAGCTCTGCTACCAGAGGTTCAGAAGAATTTATAGGAAATTCATCCCATTTCTTCAGAAAAACATGCTAAAGAGTAAAGAGTAACTATGACAACTTACTTGCATGGCAGAATTCGGACAGTGTCCTTCAGTTTGTAGTTCTCAATGCACACAGCACAGTTTTCCACATCAACATCTAAACCCTAAATATGACAACATATTTAAGTGTATAACATTCACAGTCATTACAGAAAAAGCTTTGTGTAATAGCTAGCTTCAAAGAATGCAAAATATATCAAATGGTATAGCAAATAAAAAAATCTACCTCATTTAATTTGAGATCCTATCAAGAGGTGATTTGATCAAGTTATCAAATACTAAAAGCAGCCAAACCCAGATTTTCTAATTTAAATAACTATACATGGCATCCTAAGTAATTCAATAAGTCTTACACATTGGCTTTGTTCATGGTAGCACAGGAATGTTTCAGTTGAAGGTAGCTATAAGATGAAAACACTTTAAGAGATCAACACAAATCAAAGTGCGCAATCTAATTCTGAATTAGCAGTCCCAAAGATTTCCAAGAGCAGAAAGAGATTTTGGGGGTTGAATCCCACAAACCTCTTCTTCACCTTCTTCTTTCTTCTACCACATCCTAGCAGATATTCCTTCATAGCCAGAAGAGAACACAAGTATGCAATTTGCGTTTAAAACCTTCCTCCAAGTTCACACTAGACAGAACATAATTTCCCCACTTCCACTTTTATCTAAGGGTTCAATATCATTTCTAACAGGTCTTACTGTCTTCTTGAAGCCATACTTAGAGTTGCAGTGTAAATATGATGGATAGCTCCAAATACAAGAAAAATAGTCTAATTTTAATTGGGCTGCATAAATTCTAAGTATTAGAGACAGTGGGGAAACTCCTCTGCTTTCATCCCCCAAAAAATTAGTATTTTTGATTTACAACTTATCAAAGCACTTCAGTTTCAACACAAACATTTAAACTAATTAGTTCTGCAAGGAAACTTTCAGGTTCAAGGCCAATATTTCCCTCCTTTGCATGCTATCAATTTACACAATTAATGCCTTAAATTCCCAAGTAAATCACATTAAGACTGTTTTTTTATGTAAGCAAAGCTAAGAGAAGTGCTTATTCTCTAACAAGTTATTTTTTATTCTGTACAAGAGGCAAAATCCAAGCACACCATATGTAGCACATACTCAAATGAGTGTCCATTTTACAATAATCCCATAAGCTTCTCAGGAAAAATCTACGTGATAGTAAATACACTTTTAATATATGACCTATTTTTAGTTAAATATCTCAACCTCAAGTGGGGATAACAAAAGACTGTACTGCATCACAACAAAAGAAACAGACTCTTTTTACAAGGCTAAAATGAAATATTCAAAGAAAAAATGTACATTGACAGAGCAAGACAGGACAAATGTCCAGAAAATTTATATTAGTTCATGAAAATACCTCTGCATCAGTAAGTTACATAAATTTGCTGATAGCAGGTTGATTCAAATCACATTAATGAGATCTACCACACACAAAAGCTCTATTTCAACAGAGAGATTCTAACCTTATCTCATTCTACTCTTCTTAATGAACATGGCACTCATAGGAATAATCAGCATATTGTATAACAGCAAATTTCCCCATTTTATTTACTTTAGTCAAGTGCCTATTTATTGGAAGGAACTCCCGGTATACTGCAAAAATCGCACAATACAAATCTTATTTGGAGGATCTTATTGAACATCAATTTTAAAAGCTGTTAACATCTTTTGTGTGGTTTTTAACACAGGTTTCATCATGACCCTTCTACATCCCTTTCTTCCTATGCTGACGTTATGCTTTGATAGTGCTTTACACAAGCTTGGGTTCAATTCCATCTTTCTTGATCTCTAATGTCACCATTGTATGAATATCCCTCTGTTCACAGCTTGAATTATATGCTAAACTCCATCAAAAAATAATCTAATTAAAAGTAAGAAATATTTGTAAAACACTATTTAAGCAGGTTGAAAGCGTTGAAGGAAAAGGCAATGAAGTTCAAAGACACTTTTAGGATTTTTTAAGTTTCAAAACTGATTTACTAAATGAAGGACATATCCTCTGTAGCATATGACCTGAACAGAAACAGCTTCTGCTTAGACTACTGCTTTTAAAGTTTTTACATATCAATGTCCTTTCTCACTTTGATTTTATTCATAGACTTAAAAATAACCTAATCCTTGTTTTTTATCTCCAAGTAAATCAGTCCTTAAATAAAAACTCATCAAGTAAGACAAGGGTTGAGGGGAAAAAAATTCCTATGTAGCAGTAGAAATCTAGTCAGAAGCTAATTTTGCATCTAGGATCAGCACTCCTGAAACTCCAACTAAAATATTTTCTTTCAAAATGTTGGCTTTTCTACTTCAGTTATTCTAATACAGCTGAGTTTAGGCCGTATGCTGTCAAAGCCAACTTCCTGAAAGCTGCTTTGATTTTTAGATTAGCTATATTTCATAACATAGAAATATATTCTAAAAAATTTATGCTTCAGGTTAAGCCTACACAGCTCCTTAATATATTATATGTCAAAAGACGAAACAAGTGTTTTATTTTTAAAAGCTTTTTATATTTTTAAGGCCTTCTGATCAATAAGGTGATGAATGTTCTTTTAAGAAAACAGAACATTACATCAGCTGCAAGAACTGTGCGGAAGTATTTTGCAATCCACTCGTTGATGTTTTCAAGTGCTGAAAAGATAACAATGTTTCCTCATCTCTACAGCACCAGTCCCCCATACATTCTGTATAACCAGATATTATTTGCAACAAAGTAGCCTTAATTTTCTGAGTAGTTCAAATTTGACTCCTTAATTTTAAATTCTGCCTTTTAAGCATAGGCCCTGACATTAGCCTAGAATGGTATGTCACACTGCAATTATGTTGTGGTAATTTTAGTTTAAATTCTTTGAAAACATTACAACCATTTTTAAAACTTACAGCAAAAACCAGAGACACTGAATTACCTTTTCTCCACGTTTCACCGTATGCAGCTGAAGCTGGCTGATGGCTCTCTTGGTTTCTTTTCTATGTCCCTTGAAATAACATTTTAAGTGTTAGTATAGACAGTAGTTTCAGGAATTACATTTCCAAGCTTATAAATACTTTCCAGGTGGATTACCGAGTCTTCTAAATGCATCTAAAAAATTTAATGGATCTCTGGGCAATGAATTAGTTTATGAAATTTTTCCAGCCATCAGACGTTCAGTAAGCTGCACCCCGAGGCTCTGTAAGCACCATGCTCGCAGGAGCAGCCCCAGCCGTGCGGGGTTAGCCAAGCGCACCGGCAGCCGCAGTCCCGCATCCCGATTGCCCTGCCGGCATTGAGGCCCTTCCCACACAGGAAAGCTGAAACCGTGTAGGCTTTAGAGGCAAGCAGAGCTGTAACAACAGCCATATAACCAGACCTTCCAGTTAGGCAAGCCCACGAGCAAGCACACCGTACGTTTTGCAGCAGCCTGGGAGAAGGTGGAATCCTGCCAGGCAGCCTACAGCTGACCACCAGGTCAAAAGGCTGCTTGTAGCTATTAATACTTCCCCTCAGTTAAACACTGTCTCCTGCACTGGACAAAGCTTTGCACTGAAAGGACACATTATGCAAAGGAGATGACAAGAAAGGCTTTACAGACGTGATGCACCATACTGGACTTCTGTGCAGTATAATTATGCTTAGAGGGGAAGCGAGAAAAGAAAGCAGTACTGTAGTCCAAGACAAAGTGCTAGCTACTGCAAGAAACTGAGAAACTGAACACTCCCAGTTGACAGATGACCTGTCTAGCAGCAACCCTCAGTAAAGAAATATCATAAAGGAATAAAAACCCCAAACCCACAATGGCAGCTTTTCTCTGTAATAATCACGATGACATATATAATTTTACAAATGTATAGTTCTGAAAATTGTTTTTTGATTTTTAAATTTTTATGGTGTTAAAGATAAGTGGTCTGAAAGGTCCCCCAGATGGGAGACAAAAATGGACAAAACCAGCAGCAGAAGCCTATTCCACCTTCTCAGGGTATTCTGCGCAGTCCTGTTTTCAGGAGCGAGGAGATCTTCTATAATTTTACTGCTAAACTGATATGAGAATAAATCTTAAGATACCCATCTTCATCTTCAGTTAGCAGGTACACTGCAGCTTGCTTTAAAGCATAACATATTTAACTCAAAAGTTTTAGTTTTAATTGAGTCCATAAGCCAAGCAAAACAAGATCTGGGTTAGAAAGCAGCTTTTTGTTTGCAAAATTCCTTTAAGACTCTTAATAATACATCTCGACTAATATCGTCAAAACATTTTCCAACTTTGCATCATTTTTATTTTCAATGGCTATTTTAGAAGAGAAAGAATTGAGAAAAGGGCATAACCTTCTAATGCTAGACAGTTTCATTTATTTAAGAGGCATTCAGATGACAAGCACTGGCAAAATCTACTGGCATTTGGATGACAATAGCAAAATTCTATTAAGAGTCTGCGGCACAAGTTTCTTAGAAACATCACATTCACATCCTTAAAACTAAAGTACACAATATGATGCTTCATAAAGCACGTGAAGTTTTCTCTGTGTGAACTATTTAAAAGGCAACAGGAAGAAGCAACTTTCTTCACCAAACAACTCTTACAACACAGAAATACATCCCTTTTCTATAAATACTTCTCAAAAATTTTCTTTTCCCAAAAGTATTCTCAGAAAGTTAATGCTAAGATTTAAAACTTAGTAAAAAGACTCTAGGAAACCAAAATTTCAGGGAGACTACAAGGTTAACCAATACAGAAGTCCTGTGTGTTATCCTCAGTTATTGAAAAGAGAAATTAAGTATTTTCCTAGAAGAGTCGTCTAAGTCCTAAACAGAGTTCAGACTTCTGAAAGTGAACAAAAATCCCTTCCTTCCTCCCCCAAAGCTAGAATCTACATCATCAAGGAAAAGGCAGAAGTCCACATGCTAAGCACTAGTTGAAGGAATTTTTTTTCTTGAACTGAGGATAAAAAAAAAAACCAAAACCTGCAAATGGTAGAGCTGCTGCTGATCATGGAAGAAACCTACCTGCAGTAGCTGAAAAGCAGAGTTAAGTGCCATTCCTAAGGTATTTTCAAAATTCAGATGGATTTGCATCCTAAACAACTCCATATAAATTGCTCTCTTGATTGCAGGAGTCCAAAGGTCTCTTCCAGCCTAAACAGTTCTATGATTAAGTACTTTCCTCAGGGGAAAAAAAGTAAAGCTGGATTTTTTTTTCTTGTAAGTACAGAAATGTGAGAAGGGCAAATAAGGAGCAAAATTACTCCTTCCAAACCTCCTCAGTACTCTTACTGTTCTCAGTACCTTGAGTAGCCCAATCACATATGCACCTTCTAGGGTGCTGTAATTCAGTAACCCTACACTGGAGTTGTAAAATTACAAGTACCAAAAGTAGTTTTCATAAAGCTTGAGAACTAAAAATTCTATCCTGAAGAACTTGTGGGCTTTATAAGAAAATTTTAAAAACTTACCATGGTCTCTTTCCATTAAAAAAGTCTGGTTAGTGAACATAGTACTTTCAAAATGAAAATTACTGAAGAATGAAAATAACTTTTCATGTCAAAAGGAAGGAAGTTCAGTTAGGTGACAGATCACATAAGAAGCTGCTGTTGACAAGTGGCTAAATGTATTTCTCATTACTTCATATGAGCATCTAATAATTATAACTAGTCAAACTCGTGATGCCAATTAGCATAGTGCTTATTAGGCTCATTGACTGTTGCTGAGCAGCATTCACAGTCAGCAAAATAGGAAGAAGGCACAGATCTTCAAGAACACCCCAATAAACAATCAAAGTTAGGCAAGTGATTTGACACAAGAAGAGGGTAAATACTCTTAAGTGTCATTAGCTCCATTTACCTGGTTTCCAAACTGTGATCCCGTATAGAGGAAACGCTGTATATAGTAAAAGATGAGCCAAGCAAGGGATATAATCATCATGGTGATGAACGCGATGGCTACAAACACAACTGATTGACCACTAATGTATTCCTGCACGTGCCGTGTGCCAACAACAATACTCATTGTTACTGGAATCCCTCTTCGTACTGGCTCCAATATCTCTATTCCTTTTGGATAGCCAACCATTATCACCACAGTATTTCCTGTTCCTGTTGGAGGGAATAAAAAAAGGAAAAAAGTCAGTAATCACAGTAAAAATGTAGGCGTTCTTGCTTGAGGGTAATTTGGCCTCTTTAGTTAAGATCAGCAAGAAAAGTTATAGGAAATCCTCCAGTGCTTTTTTTCAGGCATAGCAGAATTGATAGAAAGTTTACTGGTAAAGAATCCTTTATTTACTTTCAAAAACTCTCAAACACAAGATAAAGTTCAACAGATGCATCTTTACTTGTCCAAGACCTACAGTCATCATTCCACAGTGAGGTAAGTTGTGGAACCATGCAAAAAACCAGACAAGTAACACACAACCCATCTCAAAGCAGTTTAAGTTCTAGTTTGCAGCTCAGGAACAGCTGGTCTTTCATTTGTCAGCGTGGGAATTTTAGCTGCAGATGGAGACAGTATGTGAACATCACAGAGAGACACTTCAATTTAGTTTGAATCTGAATCTATAGCCAAATTACACTGGATATATAAACAAAAGATAAAAGTATTCATATATTTAATAATAAATTGAATAAGAAATTATTTTAAACATTGAAATACTTACAGATTCTTTAATACTAAATATTCAAAATGTAATGAGACTTCATGACAAGGACTTGTCAAGAAATACTTTGTGACTCTTTTGGGAGCAGTGAACAAAAGGATTTTTCTAATGTATTAGAAGTCTAGAGCTCTCAATTCATATGAAAGAAACCAAATTTCAAAAAAAACCCCAAAACCTTTACGCAACATACTACCACCAAAACGAATAAGATAATTACAAGACCAACTAGCAAAATCCAAAGGCCTCTGTGACTGGTGTTTTACTCCATTTTTTTTTCTGGAAGAATACCAAGTATTCTCAGAAATACTGGGTTACACTGCAAGCAGTGTAACAAAAAGTTGAATTACATATAACTCCAAGTATTACAAAACAAATTACAGATAAATACACCTATTAAAAATGTCACATTTTCACTGTTCTATTCTATTTCTATTTGAATAGTTCTTACTTTGTGTGTACCAACACTGCTGCCACCTTGGTAAGTCACAGCTTCATAGTTTACTTTGCTCTCCTACCTCTGAGAAAAAGTGAAACTAGTCTTGATTCAGAGAGAAAGGAAGAAAAAGAGAGGGGTTTTCCTAGCTGAAAATCTAAAGCTGTAATGTTACAGCTACCTTTTCTAGATTCACAAAACACTACCAACCTGCAACAAGACCTCCCCCTGAAGGGTTAAAGCCTTTTTCTCTTCTGGCTGTGTAAGATTCCTTACAGAGAAGCTATGCCAGAAGAAATGGCTTCCTTATTTATAGCATCACATCAAATGGGGATTTTCAAAATTCAAAGCTGCATTCTGGCCTCAGCCACCTCTGCCTACTAAGACAAAGAGTTATTTGCCTGAACTATTTAAACCAAATTCCTTTATTTGAGGAAGGAAAAAAAGCTGTCAGGCTGTGACAGCTTTTCAATCTGGCCGCTCTGCTATCAAGTTTGCAGAAGTTTCACTTGTGTATGTAGAACTCTTCCCTCCATAAGGCATAAATAGTTTGGTGTGGATGAAAACTAAAGGTTCCAGGCATTAGCTGAACAAACCTCCCTTCTCAACTTCACCTTAACACTATCATCCCACCTCTGGTCACCTACTCTAAGAACCATTACACCTGTGTCTGCCAGATCCAGACCCAGCAAAAAAGTGGATTTTCCTAATAGGGTTACAGTAACATCAACTTGTGCCTCTCCTCAGGCACCCCAGTCTGCTCACCGGCAACACCCACCCCATCTATGTTGCCTTGCTTGCTGGGTGCGCTCGGAGACACAAAGCAGTGAGGCTGCAGACAGACAGACAACAAGCACCCAGGCTACATTAATCAGTCCTGCTCACCAACAACGTATTGATCCACATGATACCCCAAGTCCAAGGATACTACAACTTGGTTAATTAATATTGTTCTTCTCTCTGAAACAGCACAAAAGCACTACCAGAGAGCCTCATGAAACTCAGAGAAGACTGTGAAACACTCTCTGCTCTCTGACCCTGCACAACTCCACAAGGAGTTAGCAAGAAAAAAACATATGAAAGTGGGAATTTATGTTACATTGCTAAGAACTGCTATCCCCATACCTAAATCAAGAAATTAGGTCCTGTGTCTTTCACCATTTTAAGAGTTACAAGTAACAGGAGGGGTGCCTAAGGATGGCCAGGGAACGGTACAAATGTGTTGGAAAGATTTATGTGGTTTCATCCAAGCTTAAGGAAGAAAAGGAAGTTTCAAGATTAGAGGCAGCCTGGATTTTTAATCAGTAAATTTCCACTTCAATCCTGAAATCTTAAATCAGTTTAATCCTGCTATCTGATTCTCTGCACTATTTCTAATGATGAAGTGTTTAAAAATTCCCACAACAATAAGTATTGTCCTTTTCTGCTTTGTCACCAGAATACCCAACTATCAGACAGTTATTTCCTTTAAATGAAAGACAGGCTACTTTTGCACAATGGCTGCTAGACAGTGTGACACCTTCCACTTTCAGAATTTACATTTTTAAATAAATACCCATTTAAAGCATTTTAACAGTTCTAAAGATTTGGTGATGAACCTGCCATAAAAAAATACATGCAACTAAATACAGAAGCCTTGAAGGTCATGAGACAGAAGGGGAAGAAGAGAAGAATAATTGCAATCCAAGATTACAAAAGGAACAAGAGCAGTCCCAGAGAAGCAGTTGCCCTGAGCAGCCTGTAACACTAAGGGTTTTAACTCATTCCTTGCTAATTTTAGCCTGCTGTTCTGAAACTCATTATTCAAAGACTGAAATGATGGTGAGTCATTCCATCAACTTCTTCAACTGCCACACAACTCAGACACCTCAAATCACATTTATTAAAAAAAACTTCAAGTGTAATATACATGCATCTACTGAAAGCACGTTGTATTGGCTTTGCCTTTCTATAACCTTCTAGTTTTACAATAAACAATCACATTTTTACTCTGCTAGAGTAAACAATTTTTTTTCTAGGTTTGATTGATGCTTCAGTGAAATTGGGTCCACTTAAAATTTGGTGGGTGCTTTTTAACATTATCAGGGCTGGCAGATCCTTAGGATACTTGCAAAAAAGGGCAAATTTGGCACTCTGAAGATGAAGGTATGTTTCCTGCCAGTGCAGACAGTTTTACTGCTATGACACCCAGTATTTTCTTGCAAAAGGAAACCAGCACTCTACAAATGAGGAAGAAGTAGGACAGGTAGAGTTCTTGATTGCAGGCACACCAAACTACATTTATTCCCATTCATGCTTAGAGATTAAGAAGATATTTTTCTGTCATCCAGAAACTGATCACAGACACACCCTTCTTTTTGTCCTCCTGAGCAATGTCAGAAAGCTCCCAGGGTTCCACCATCTTAGTAAAAATGTTTAAGGTCAGTCCATTGGTTCATTTAAGCATAGGCACCTCACTAATACTGCCACAACTAACAGTAAATATTCTTTCCAGCTCCTGTTCTAAACAAATGCTAACAGTACACTAACAATCTCATAACAAGCTTTGTCTTAACCATCTACCTCAAACTCACCTAATGTCTGGTGCATGCTGTATTTTCACCTGCCTCAAGGAGGATATATAACCTCTGGTACACATACTCTTTCCACCTGAGTTCCAATACATATGCACTTTTATCTATAAGACAGATATAAGCAGTTACTGCTTCTTCTGAACAGCATTACCAGCTCAACATCATACAGTCATGTATAACTAAAGCTAGCCACTGTCCTTTCAGCAGTTACAGTACCAGAAACTTCCTGTAGAAAACAGCAGTAATACAGAAATTATGCACCATTGGAGAATCCTGAGTAGTCCTGCAAGCAGTGTAACAAAGAGTTGAACTACATGCCAAAATAACTCCAACTCTGCTGCTTTGGAAATGCCAAGAACTTATAGAATTGTGAGCACAAAGTAATTTACATCTGTTTTGTCCAATACATGTGCATTAAAAAAAACATGACAATGAAGGAAAGAACTAGTTGGATGTAGGTTGGCAAATCAAAGACCATTTCCATTATGTAGCCAGTCATACACTCAAATTAAGTCCCAAGCTTCCCTTAAATCCACAAACCATGAATTAAAGCCCTAATCCAGACCTACCTCAAACTATTACAGCCACTGCCTCCCATCCCTGTGTGTCAAGCAAAACCGCATTTCATTCCATAGTCCACAATAAGGTAACTTATGTTCTGGTCAGGATCACCAAATCCTAGCTTGGGGAGGACACATAGATGGTTGGGTGCCCAGCACAAAGTATAACAGGAAATCTACAGAACCAGGAGACTCTTTTTTCTTTCCATTGCAATATACCTCTGCTCCCCCTAACTTCTGAACTAGAACTGAGCCTCTGACTCTCCTTAGTCTGGTCTCTACAACACTCTGCACTTTGCCTCTCCAGATTCCTCTCCAAACCACTCCCAGCTAATATTTAGGTACAATATTTATTTTGGCTTTGGAAAGCAATTTGAAGCTTCTGTATTGCATTAAGTTCACCATCATCATCAAAAATGAACAGAGTTAGGACTGCCTTCCAAGTCTGTAAAACTGAAGTCTGAATTTATGTAGTTCAGATTCAGTAAATGAAATACAACTGCCCAAGTAATTTGGGTAAAATGAGAGGTTTTCAATGGAAAAATCTTCTCAGCCACACATGAAATTGTGTCACTATTACTTTCCTCGAGGAGAGGAGTCATCCAGCATTTTGAACAATGTAATTTGGACAGAGAGCAAAGGCCTGAAATGAGACACATCAGTAGAGTCACATTTGCAGAACCTTCTTTTGGAAGAAGGGGCAGGATATCAAGGCTACACATTGAAATTCTCAACTCTTTTATTCCAAAACTTTAGTTATAATCCCTACTCACTGCACTCATGAAGATTACAAGGTGAAAAATACAGATTATTTGGAACATTTGTCCTTTTTTAAACACTTTGACGCTAGCTATAAGAAATAATTTCTCCACCTAATCAAAAACCTTTCTTTTTACTCAGGGTGAAACATACCTAAAAACACCAAAAGACAACCAAAAAATAGCACACATGTATCACATACGTCCCAGAAAATTCAGAGGCTAGGTCTTCCAGGAGGGGAGTAAAAAGACGGCACTGAGATCACAAAAGCTGTCTATCACCTTCACATAATTTGGGCTGCATCTCTACCAGCCATATCCACTGTTCCATCTCACATCATTTTCAGTGCCACTAATTGCAAACGCATTAAGCGGATTTTACTTATGCATGTAACTCCACTCCTTAGTAACTGCACTGCAGATTTCCCAGAGTATTTATCCTCAGCACTCCTCCCAGAAGGAAAGCTTGCTTCCTTATGCGCCAGTTCACAAATCCCTTCACAGAAATGAAAATGTAGATCCTGTTAACTATAGCTTTACCTTGCACATTCTTCCCCACCAGTCTTCCACAGACCTTTCCATCATTTCCCTTCAAATAACCTAAGATTTAAAAGACTAACAGGATCTCTTCCCTTTATTCCCAAAGTGCACTGAAAGTGTTTAAATATTTGCATGTCTGAAAGTGTCAACCATGAAACAAGCTTTTATGACTACATCACAGTTCATAATTATATTGCAATATATTGTAATCCCATTCAAACAATTGTAAGGTCAAACCAGCTTTTATGAAGTCAGTATAAATACAAATCTATTATTGTATATATGCACTATACTAAATCACACTCTCGACATAGGTGGAACTTTCATCAGCAACATTCTGCCAGTTCAAGGAAAAAAAACCCAACAAGCAGTCAGAGAGCACTTCTCTTTACACCACTGGCAGATGTAACTGTACTAGTGAAGTCCAAAACTGAGTATTAAACCCAAGAAGGTCTTCTGTAGCACAAAGATGAAAGCACAAAAAATTTTTAAAAAAATTATAAAATAAGCAAAATGGGAGAAGCAGAAAAAAATTCAACAAAACAGCAAATAATACTTACGAGATGTTACATGGGGAATGGAGAAGAATGAGGGGAAAAAATTGTACTGATTGGCCAATATAGGGTGAAAACAAAAAAAGAAACTTGAGATGAAAGCAGTATCACACAACAAAGTATCTTAATCACCACCTAGGATCAAAACCAAAGGTTCATTTTATCTAGCATCTCACCTCCACTTTCACAGTGAACTAAGAATACGAAATGGGCCAGGCTGATCTCAAGCAAGCAGCAGGCTAAGAACAACAATCATGATTCCAACCTCCCAGTTGGTGCCACTGGGTATTCCAAGAGGAGAGACGTGTTTTCCAATAAATAAATCACACGTGCAACAGAGCAAGAGCTCCCTAACTGAGATTTTCAGCTGACTACACTGAGAAAATAAGTTTTTTTCCCTTAGAAACACATTATGGGTTTACTTCATCCAAGTCACTGGTCCATCCCGTCCTTAGAACTAGCAATGAGAGCCCGGGCACTCATAAACTCAGTGTAGCAAAACCATATGAAGCACACATTTACAGAATTTTTTACTTAGTTTGCCTTGTCTTCACATCCTCCTCTAAAGACCTTCCAGTTTCTCAAAAATCTACAAAAGTAAACAGATTTTACTGCCAAGTTTTGAGGCTTTTTTCATCTCTTTGATTTAAGCATTTAATATTGTCATAACCGTAAAAATTCAGCAAGTCTTTTGTGTCATAGCCCAAGCGGGGACTGCGGTGACAGAACATCTGGATTACTATCTCGGCAAAAATCATAGAACCTCTCTGCAGGCTACACAGCAGCAGTGGTACGCTGAGACAAGCCAACATCCTTCTCCAGGATTCAGTTTTCCCAATACATTTGCGAGCGTTTAAAGGATTACCTGATGCTTACACCTCTCACTCGCAACAGACCTGCGCAGGAGACGACGATGAAGCTAATACAACAAAGCCTGTTCTAAAGCTATCTTCAAATAGCTACAGCTGTACCTTCAAAAGCACCTGAAGGCATCTTCGGGATATCTGCTGCGTTTCAACACGGCCTGCAGAAAGCGGCCTGTGACCGCTGGAGCCATTCTGCCAGAGGGTACCAGGTAAAAAGGTATCGCTAAAGGAAATCCAAGCCTCCCACCCCAGTCTGCCACACGACTGCCGGTCCCGGGGGCTGTGCCGCATTTCCTCCCTGACGCCCGGCCCGTAACTTGGGAGACAGAAAACGGTCCCAGCTTTTTCCCTAGCATGCCTTACAGGGAGAGAAAACAAAATCCCGGTTTTCTGTACCATTTTTATAGGGATTTCTGCCTCCTTACAACCCCATTCCTCACCGCGCAGAGCCGCATCACCGATGCGGGCCGGCGTTAGACAAAGCGATCCCCCCGACCCCTCGGCGAGCGCGGGGAGCTCACCCAGGTGGGACATGGAGACGGTGCTGTTGCCGAATCGGGCCTCGTTGTAGATGACCACAGCGGCTGCCCGCTTCCGCGCCGCGTTGGTGACCTTGTCCTTGAAAGTGCAGCCGCCGCGGGCCACCAGGGCGATCCAGGTCGGCGGGTCGCCCTCGGGGGTCCCGCGGCCACCGGGAGGCAGCGGCACGTCGTAGTCGGTGTCGGGGGCGCAGCCCTCCATGTGGCGGGGCGAGGCGCCGCGGGGAATGCCCACATGGCCCCGAGCGCTCTCCTTGGGCGAGCTGTCCCCGTAGCGGCCGCTCTCCGTGCTGCCGTGCACCGTGCGGTTGCTGAGCGGCTCCACGTAGGCCGTGCTCACCCACGCCGTGTACCACTCCAGCGCCCGGGCGCCCGCGCACGGCGGCGGCGGCACCCCCAGCGCCACCAGCGCCGCCGCCACCAGAGCCAGCCGGGCGCGACGCACCATGGCCCGGCCGCCTCCGCCGCGGACAGGAGAAGCGTGCGCAAGCCGCTTGGCCACCGCCGCCGCCGGCGCGCTCTGCCCCGCGGCCGCCCCGCGCCGCGCAGGTACCCGCGGTGCCGCCCGGGGCGGAGCCCGCCCGCCGCGGCTGAGGGGGAGCAGGGGGCCGGGCCAGGCCGCCCCGCCCCGCGGCATGCCGGGAGAGGGGGGGCGGCACACAAGGTAGGCGGGCGGGGCGAATGGCGGCAGGGGGTTTGGGGCCGCCCCGGCGTCAGCTTCAGGATCTGAAAATCAATTGGGTTGGAAAAGACCTCTGAGATAATCGAATTCAACCTATGATCGAGCACCGCCATATCAGCTAGACCATGGCACTCAGTCCCACGTCTAGTCTTTCCTTAAGCACTCCTAGATCAGGTGACTCCACCGCTTCTCTGGGCAGCTCACTTCAATGTCACACCCTTTCTGTGAAGAAATTCCTCCTACTATCCAACCTGAACCCACCCTGGCGCAGCTTGAGGCTGTGTCTTCCTGTACTGTCGCTGGTTGCCTGGGAGAAGAGGCCGACCCCCATCTGGCTACAACCTCCTTTCATGTGGTTGTAGAATGGCAAGGTCTCCCCTGAGCCTCCTTTTGTCCAGGCTAAACAAACCCAGCTCCCACAGCTGCTTCTCACAGGACGTGTGCTCCGGCCCCTTCACCCGCTCCACTGCCCTTCTCTGGACCAATTCCAGCACCTCCCTATCCTTGAATTGAAGGGCCCAGAACTGGACACAGCGTCGAGTTGTGGCCTCACCAGTGCTGAGTACAAGAGGAGAATTACTTCCCCAGCCCTTCTGGCCGCTCTATTTCTAATACCCGCCAGGGTGCCATTGACCCCGGTCTGCCGGGACTGTGTAAGGAGCACAGCTCGGCCCCGGCCTCCTGCACGCAACTGGTGCCCACGGGGATCAACCTGAGGCGGCTCCTGCCCGGAGCGGCCACTGCCCCTGCCCGGCACCCGCCTTCCCCCGCCACAGAGCCCTGGGGGGCTGCTCGGCCTCGGACCCTGCCGTGCGGGGCGGTCCCGGGTTCTGTACAGCAGCCCCGGGTCCTGTACGGCAGCCCCGGGTTCTGTACACCAGCCCCGGGTTCTGTACAGCAGCCCCGGCAGTGACACACGCGTCGAGCTACATGAGTCACCACCGCACCCTCTGGAGCACACCTCGCCCTGTTCGAGGGTGCAACATGGCTTCCTGAGGAGTGGAGGGAGGCTGGAGCACCAGAAGCAAGGACACAAGAGAACAAGAGGTGGCCGGAAGCCGGCAAAGAACACAGCGGTGCGCAGACAGGAGGGGAAAGGGAACGGAGCTGCGCCCTGTCAGATACCCAGGGTGCCTGTGCTGAGGGGAATGAACATTCATTCCAGAGCTATGAAAAATTGTGACAGGGTCTGTACCGTGTCTGGAGGAAAAAGTATATAAGTGCAATTAAGGTACCGAATAGACATGATCATTCTATGGACTTGTTTTCCCTTAAATAGAAGTATTTGACATACACCTCTTCTTGAATAAACACAGAGTATTCCCTATTTTTTTCATGGAACACATCTGTATCTTTTCCCAGCTTTTAAAATGAATCATTTGTTTCCACCAACTACCAGCCTTTTTTGAATGGTTGTTTTCCTTCAGAAGACAACAGTTGTGTGCTCCTGCACTGTTACCTATGTTGTTGAACAACATTGTCAAACTTTGTTGATGTCCTTCCTAATCATGATTATATGTTGTGGGTGCTGACACAGGCAGGGCCTAATAGAGCCTGGAATAGTTTGTGCAGAAGATATCATTGGAAAAAGCCATGAGCTTGATGAACTGCCCTATTCTGTGTCAGCATCTAGGCCAATATGTTCCCATTTCTGTTCCAGAGGCAGTGTTTCAACCAACCAACAAACAAATACCTTCAAACCCAAAGTATTCCTTGAAGCTACTCTCTAGCATTCTCCCAAAATAAGACTTGTCAGTGTTAAGATCCTCTCCAAAGGCACTGAGCATAGTGACGAGAAGATTAAAGTAGCAAAATCAAGAAGACTGTAGACAAGACTGGGCAGATGAAGTAATGTGGAAAGGGCTGTGGAGAACTTGGAAGCTCAGGGAAGAAGATAGAAAAATTAGAGTTAATGAAGAAAATAAGGGAAAAGAGGAGAAGGAAACAGGAGCGTCTAGCAAAATGCTAGGTGGGAGAGGGCATGTGGAGGTGGTAGCAGAGAAAAGGCAGGTAAAAGGTGAGCTTTATTGAAAGATGACAAGCAACACATTTTGGAAGAAGCGCAAATTCAGTATTTAGCAAAAAGATTAAAAAAATCAAAGTACTTCAGCGATTCCAAAAATGTCCAAATTAGGTTTGGTTCTGTTTTTTTTTTTTTAATTTTTGTTTGGTTTTTTGGGGTTTTTTTGTAAGTAAATTATAGACACTTAGTTTAGTCAGAATAGACATCACTCCAGAAATGGGATAAATGTAAAAACAGTAAGTAAAAAGGAAGAAACTAGCTGCAGAAAGTGTTCTTTTAAAAATACAGATTGCTGGAAATAAGAAGCTAGTGTTGACTGAGATTTGTGCAGGTTAGGGAACTGTGGTCACAGTTCTTACAGTAAATGCAGTCCAACCAGTGGGCAAGAGAAAGAATTTAAGCATAAATAGGAAACACAGGCTGTTATTTGATCCAAACATAGGCTTGGCTTCTATTCTATTCTATTCTATTCTATTCTATTCTATTCTATTCTATTCTATTCTATTCTATTCTATTCTATTCTATTCTATTCTGTTCTATTCTATTCTATTCTTTATTGGATATGAAGTGGGAATTCTAGTATGAGAGCTTGAATTTTGTTGAAAGGAGATGGTGTGGGAAAACAAGATGAGAAGGTAAATTGTCAGACTTTGCTTAAGAAAATGCATCAGAGGAAAGTGGAGAGAAGAGAACAAGCTGTAACAAGAACTTGTAAGAGCTAGGCTGGCAAGGGAAGAAATAGCACTGAGGAAACTTCCAAAACACTATTAATGCACACCCAAGAGATAGGTGCTCAGTTCCTACGTGCAGAAGAGTGAACTTTAAGAGTGGCATTTAACTGCTACAGTGAAAGCAAAGAACACAATAAATGAGAAGATGAAGGAATGATAAAAGGTGCTTGGCTAGACTTTTCTCCCCAGAGAAAAGGCAAATTGGAGTTTCAATTCCCACAAATATTTTGAGAGAAATTAACTTGGTCCAGGAAAACTCAGGGAGAAAAAACCAAAACAGATTATCGGATCAGACAGAAATTGTAATGATTGTTTGCACAATGTGGGTTACTCTGGCAAATGCTATACTGAAGAATATCCTTATACAGTTTCTGCTTTGAAATTTGTTTTATTTATATTTCTTCTTCATGGCCATTTTGTTAACAACTTTCAATATTTTCAGAAATCAAAGTACATTGCAAATTGCAATACACATCCAGAAATGAGACAGGTTGCATTTCAACCACTGAAGTGATGAAAATCTCATCAGAAACACAGAACATCCTTTGGTTAAATAAGAACAGCAGTTCAGAATAACTGTACCTAAATCCTGTACCTGCATTTCTTTTGCCCAAATTAGCAAGAAGTGAGAACCCAACTTTTCAACTTCATTTTTCTTTTTTCAAGTATACAGAAATGACTAAATATGTCTTTTAAATATTCCAATACCACAGCTAAAAATTTAACCATGTTGCACAAACCGTTTTTTGGGAAGCTCCAAAAATAGGAAAAATATAGAATACATGGAAATTATACATCAGCTAGTTGAAATGCTAAATAAATACATAAGAGCTTATCCAGACTTATGAAAATGCTTGTTTGATCCAATAATTAAAGCTCAATAAATAAATGGGATTTTTGATATTGACTTGAACTGAAGGAAGATCAGGCTCTACAATAAAAACTCTTAAGGAAGTTTTTATTGTGGTATTTCAGATAAAACTCTGGGAAAAAAGCTTCAATAAACATCACTTACCATGTGATGACCAATATTACTTGAGACATTTGTCTGTTTGAAGAAGAGTTAGAACGAGCCTATAAATAATAATATAAAGCTCAAATAAGCAAACTACTGTCACCTCCTTTTTTTTTTTTTGGTCTGGAAAACTACACTCAAAATCTGCAGGTCGTATTTTTGATGAATTTCTACAGACTTTCAAGGATTCACATGGTAGTTATTCCTTGGGTGAAGGAAGCATGAAATGAGAACAGGTGATATAAGACAGCATTTCTTCATGAGGCTCCTTTTGTCACATTACATGTCACAAGCATTTCATTTTTTAAGATTCTGTCAAGAGCCTCACAGCAGGTCCATACAGAAAATCACCTTGATGAATGTGTCATTTTACAATATAGAAGCGACTCCAATTAATCTGTGTGTGCAGGGAGGCAGCCTGTAACAAGTAGTGTGTTGTAAATTCAAAACCTTTCTTAGAATGCACTGACTTCTTAAACCATTATAGCTCTTCTGAACCTTCTTGACACAACCCCTTTCTGCTTCAAGGCTTGTTAATAAGGTAATGGATAGGACAGAGGACCATGTCACTGTTGCCAGGGGATGTGAATGTGAAATTGGGAGTATAGTAACAGTAGCACTTCTAAAATTCTCTTCTTCAGATTGTTTAAACATTAAGATTGTACTCTGGATTTGCTTAATCTGTGTGTATTTAGGAGTGGGGGGCAGAATGGGGGTTTCAGGTTTCTCTGGGAATACTAGTGAACTGGGATAAGGAAATATGTAATTATACTTTCACAGAAATGTTACACCTCTGAAATTCTCTTACAAGGACCGAACTCAGTTTTAAAATCCCATTAATCCTAATGGACAAAGTCATCAAATCCATAGTGGACAAAGATCTCCATGGCAAAATTATAGGAATCGAGGAGGATTTCACTTGATGGTATTCTATAAATCTGTATAGGACAGGCCATCTTCCTTCAGTATTACACAATGCAAGATTCAGGGGCAAACTCAAATGTGAAAATGCAGCTCATCTGCCAAGAAAAAAAAAAAAAGGAAATAGATTCAGGCAGGACACTTCCTCCTTTTGTGTAATTACCTCTGCAAAAGATCTGCATGGCTAACAAAAAAAGCTTAGTGAGTGTCTAAACAAGGCTTTCCCCCTCATTTGCCTTGGCTTCTCACAGAATATCACGAATAGTAGTGATGCCTGGGGGCTGGGACTCGCCCTAGGGCTAAGTTGGGCACCCTGGGGCCCCTTGTAGTTACACCAGCATGGTGCCCAGCTGTTCTGGGAATGACTGTCTCTCTCTCCATGCCTGAGCCAAAATAAGCTCAGCTACACTTAATTGGCTTCCAGCTGATCATAGCTCATGCAGCTGCCTCTGAGCTCTGCCCAGGGATTAACCTGTACAAGCTCAGGGCACTCACCCAGGCTCCTCCCCAGCCCAGATGTGTTGCAGGCTGATGACCAGAGCTCAAATGCACTCCCAGGGATGCTGGAAGACCTTCCCCACAGGCACATAAACCCCCTCTCAATGTGTCTCTTTCTAAATGTAACAGGGAGAGCAGCCATATAATTTTCAAGCTGTGTGGTGACTTTCCTGGTTAGCCATGAGAATTTTCTTTCTGTGATACCCTTAAGAACTGCAGGATAAGTTTACCAGGAGGACATCTAGAGAAAGAGCTGACAGTGATTAAAATACCTTTGAACTCTTTTGGTATTACCACATGAGAAGCCTACACATAATGTGTTTGCAACAAAGTTTGCACTTTCCACAGCAAGAAAAGCAGTTTTCATGACCTGAAATACCTGCCATCTTTAGGCTTCTTTAAAAAATAAATGCATGAACGAGCCCTTTAAATCTTGGTGAGGAAACAGAGTTAAGGAACAGGCTCCACCCCTCAGTGAGTTAGTGAGGGCTTACAAAAAATCAGTTGCACAAGCCAGTTAAAAATAAAGCAGTGGCTGGAGCAGGGAGGCAAAAAAGAATTGGGACTACAGGCTATTAAAAATACTTTTCCTGTCTCAACAGGAACAGGCTAGCTGAGAACATTTACTTAAATTCTTCTTAGGAGAATGTTTATACTTGTATTGAGATAATCCTTGGGGGCTGATTTGATTTTGGCCTTTAACGTGTTTAACCAGCTTTGTGTCAGATACAAGTTATATGGAGCTGTGTTGTTTGAACTGATTGCATTTTTTCTGCTAAAGAGAGAAGTTTTACTCGATTTCCAAGTGAAACATCAAATTATCTAATTAGGGAAAAGCACACATAGAAAACAGAAGTTAGCAAATGAGGACAACTTTAGCAAATAATTTGTTTTTAAACTTAAAATACCTAAATTTGCAGCTATTAAGTTTCTCTTGTAGTACTTACAAATCAAGGGAGACCAAGCAGCAGTAATACCTCCACAATGCATAGAGGGTTCTGAGTAGGCAATTTGCATTTTCTGCAATTCAGAACATTATATTTAGCACATAGTGTAGTTTCCCTGTGGGTGCACAGCAATAGAAGTCAAAACAAACAGATACGAAGCATTTTAAAAACAGCATTTCAGATGACGCATTGCCTGCTTGAAATGACAAGTCTGTACATTGCAGGGTAGGGCTAATATCCACCTCTCCTTTATAATTTGAAAGTCTCTGTTGATTTATTTTCACTCCACTCCATGTGAGACATGGCTATTTTGAAGCCTTTTGGGAGAAGAAGAAAAATATCACTGCAAAGAAACCATCTACCATGAAATTTTAAAAGTGTTTGGAAAGGAAACTCAGGAGATTTTTATCTCAAAGCCCATTCAATAGTCCTTTATCTGGAACAGCTTTTAAATACTCTTCTACTGCAATGGGAGAAACTTCTCCATACCAGCTTTGAAGCCAGATGTGTTCAATGTTCATTTTCATGAAGAACCACTCATAGCTACGAGGCCACTTTCTTACCACTGGGTGCCTGGAAGGACAAAGAAAAGAAAAAAAATATTAGAAGATGTGCCAAAGCATATGCATAGTCTGCTTTTTTCTTCAGCCTGGTGTGCTCAGCCAGAGTGAAACCGGAGATACGAGAACACCACCATTCATCTTTCTGGCCCTTCCTTGGTGTAAGCTTTACGATCTTCCTCACCCCAGTCTGGGGAGAACTGCAACACAGGCAGCCACCAATCACCACCTTCCCCCACTGCAGAACCCTATCTCTAAAGACAGATGTTGTTTGGTCTCTGAGTAAGTGAAAAATAGTTAGAGAAGACTCTTTGAATGTATGTCAGGGTTGTGCTTCTATCTGTTTAAAGGAAACAGCTAACTGAAAATACTACATCTTTGGTAGCAATTGTGGTACAGAGGGAAGGCTAATAAAACTGGGTAGAGCATTGTCTCTGCAAGCTGTCACCTCCAACAGCTTTCTCATCCTGTATTTTTGTCTCATTTCTCTGGTCTCCCTTACAGCTAGGTCAGACAGATTCTCCCTGACTGGGTGCAGATGTCTGCTCCCCAAGCCCCAGTAAGTGTAGCTGTGGGAAGCTCGGCAGCGATGCACAGAGTGGATGCCACAGTTCAAGTCAGTGTTCACAGGAACATGGGTGGGAAGTGGTGCAAGTCTGGGCAGGGTTGGCTCGCTGCCCTCTGCTCCTGCAGAGGACCCTGGAGCAGAGGTGCTTGGTTTGGCAATCTCTTGGTTTCCCTCTCATTGGGAAAATGGTGTTTCCTACCATTTTCTGAGTTATCCCTTTGAGCACCTATGATTCTGGGGTTGGTAAGTGGCATCAGATACTGCTGGCACTGGATGTGGCCCAGCAGCCCTCACTTTATCATTCTGACTCTTGCACTCTGACAGCAGAGCATCCTCTGCTGAGGCGCTGGTGGACTCTGGATCACATGGAAATCTAATTCCTGTGAAGTTTGTAAAGAAGGCTTGTGTGTCAATATGGCTCCATCTGTTCATGGTCTCATTTTTGCTCTTGGTGGCACACACTGACAGAGTCCCACCCTGACCCTGTCCTGTAGGTCATAAGGAATACCATCTCTGGGCTGTTTTGGATTCAAGCTCATCCCAGTTTCACAGCAGTATTTGATTGACCAGGCAATGTGCACCCGGAGGACAATCCCTGGCAGCCCATGTGGGAGGTGTGTGCCCCAGCTAAGGTTTAGGCTTTTCACGCCTGTAATTCTGGAAACACACTGAAGGGCATGGGGGCACACCCTGTGTGTGTCCTACACATCTGGGTTGTGCTTGCATCTGTTCAAAGGAGACCGTTCAGTCAGTACTATGGCTTTGAAGCAGCTGGGATGTTAGGAAATGTAATTAAACTTGTAAGCTCCACCCTGAAAATGTTTGTAAACCCAAAGGCAGCAGACCTCTGCTCTGTCTCTGAGTCCACTACCTGTCATACAGTGGGGTAGAATCATTAAAGATAACAAATACATCATGGAATTATGGAATCTCTCCTTGGAACCAGGTGACATATCTTCATAATCCCCAGATTATAAACCATGTGCCTTACCAGAGTCCAACACTAACTAACTGCATTTCCATATTTCATTTCCTCAAGAGTTAAAAGGTCTGTCATTCCAAGCCACACAGAAGCCAGCATGATTCATGGCCCCAAAGCAAAGGTCAGGCTTGTTATTTCTCAGATTTTCTCTACCAAACAGCCACATTTGTGTATTTGTCTCAAACCCATGGGTTGCACTCTTCTACGTGCCTGTTAGATACAGACCTGGAAAACATTGCTTGCTTGGCAAATTCTACTTCCTCTGGAGGCACCGTGACCATCTGTCCCGTGAGAGTCAGCCTGGCGCACCTTGGATCCTCTGGATCAATTACGTTTTTTCTGTGCACAGAGAAAATTGCTCATGAGTAATAGCTTGCTTGCTTTCTTAAGGGTTTTTGGAGAAGTGTGCACTCTTGCTCACATATAAAAAGCTTTGTCAAGCCTTGTGGGTCTTCTCTACTCCCAGCTATACTGTTTGGTGGAGGGGGGAAGTCTGGAAGGAACACTCGACTGACACCTAGCTCTGCTGAATATAGTTGATTAATCTTAATTTATGCTCACAAAAATTGGATTAGTGTATTTTGGATTGTAAAAAAAAGTGAAAATGGCAGTATTCCCAGGCAGATGTAAAGACCTGTATTCAGGATTCTGAGAAGAAGTAGTGAGATGGTTAGTCTGTGTCTATGTCTACAGAAAAGACTATGAATATGTATCTGTATGTAAAACATAAGGTCTTTTCATTGCGATTATCCTAGAAAATCAATCCTTGTTCATTTTTTACCCATTTTTCAAGTGTTTTACACCAAGCAGAAAAGTTCTTGAATTGCTTTCAGACCAAGCCAGGGAAGGCACTTGTTACTTTTTGGCTCTTTGAATACAGTAATAATAAATCACTCCCATTAGTAACTGCAGTGCAATTGCTGACTCTGACATATACAATACAAGGATATAAATCATAAGTAATTCTACCAACTGCAAAAAAAAATAGTGTATGAAATGAATGCAAAGGCTTCATCCTGGCAAATACTAAGCAGCCCAAAGTCCTGTTGCCAGCAGTTTGAGACTGCTTAGTGTCTCAGGGAACCATGTTCCCATGTCAGTCCAAGAAACTACATTAGGAAATGAAAGCTGCATTTCTTCTTTGCTGTGTCTTAATCGCAGTAAATTACATCTCATCCATGTACATTTTTACTTAAAGATCTTGGCTTGAGCCCTTTAGCCTTAAGTGTGTGCAATCTGCAATGCCTTCATTTTTGGTTATATTTCTCAATGTGTGTCTAGTGTATGCAGGAAACATATGGGCATCCTCCTGCAGCTAATTTAACACCTGCAGATTCTCCACAGATGGTTATGAGAGACTGTGTAGCTCACTAGATAAAATAGCTGCTTTTCTAAAGAGGGTCATGAACAGAGATATGTAAGGAAGTACACGAGGCTGATTGATACTTGACTATGTCCGGTAAACACTTGCCACTGTCTGCAGCCTGACCCCCAAAGTGCCATTTGCAGTCACATCATCTCAGGGACATTGTTTCAGTGACCTGTTCAGTCTGGAGCAGCAGTTGTCTGAAGGGGATTTTCAGTTTAACAACTTTTGGACAAATTCCACTTGTTTTCCTCTCCCATGCTTACTGATGGGAGGAATGGTCAAGGCCAAAGATCAGGCTCAAACTTTCTGGCCACATCAACTTATAATGGTCTAATTTTCTCTAGTAAAATCTTTTAAGTTGTAAAAGTGGTGTTCTGAGTACTCAAAAATCCGCATTCCCTGCCCAGGCACATGGGTTTATTTCTATCAGTGTGAATCCAGAGTACAAACTTGTCTACATGATCACCTTGGTCCACCATAGATCCTCAGCACTGACTCCTACTGCCTGCTGAAGCTGTCACTTCATGTCTGGGTTCCAGTGTCCTGAAGGTGCTCTGTCCCTAAGGAACACAGCTCCATGTCCCAGGGACACCCATAGCTCCTGGGATTCCCTAAGGAACACAGCTCCATGCCCCAGGGACACCCATAGCTCCTGGGATTCCCTGAGGAACACAGCTCCGTGCCCCAGGGACACCCATAGCTCCTGGGATTCCCTAAGGAACACAGCTCCGTGCCCCAGGGACACCCATAGCTCCTGGGATTTCTTTTGTGTGGGCTTTTGGTGTTGTGTGGCTGCCCAGCATCCACGGCCCCATGAGGTGCTCACCCACCAAAACACAAATAAATAAAGGCAAATACAGTGAATACAGCTGAAGAGAAAGGAGCCAATCCCACATGCAGAGGGTGTCAGCTGAGGGTCTGTGTGTACAGCAGCCAGGGAAGTGCACATTCACACTCTTGCAACTGTTGGCCCTTGATGGTGAAAGTCCATTTGAAGCAATCTCCTGATCTATTGTTATCTTTTATGCTTAATCCTAATACTGTATCCAAAGCCCTCTGCATATGTTTATATATTCAAGTATATATTTAACATTTCTATTGATGAGGGAAAGGGACTTCTTGTGTGCAGAAATTCAGTTCAGAAAATTGCTTTAAAACAACTGTGCATTTGAATATATGATACAATTTCCTCCACAGCCAACAACTGAACATCCAGGAAAACAACTGAAGATCCAGGAAAAGCAGGAATATTTGCAAGTGTCTTTCTTGCACACAGCTCCTAGGTAATATGCGGTTAATTACTTTAAGAGAGGATTTTGAAAGAGATTGTTATTAAAAGATGTCTGTTTTCCACAGAGCAGATTGAGGTGATAGATTTTTGGATGTGATCAGGAGCAGTGGGAAGTTTTGGTCTGAGCTTCTCAGATTACAATTATTTGGTGGTTTTGTCAAGTCCATGTCTATTCTGAAAGCATAGTATTTGATTTTGAGTAGGCAATAGAGCTGATGTAGCTGTGGTTAAGCAGTGAACCCTGCCTGCCTTTGCTGAGAAAGTTTTGCCTAATAGGACTAGTGTTTGATGTGACTCTTCCACAACTGACATGAAAAGCTGCTCTCCACATATTTGGCTGACAACAAAGCCCACACACTGTGCATCCATAGCTTGAATAGGTTTTTTTATGTTTTGATTTTTTCCCCCTGGCTTCTTCTGTTTACAGTTTTCTGTACATTCTCATGAAGCAGTGTGCTACACTGATTGACACAAATAATACTATCTTCCCAGTAAAAATTACTCAAACTGAATTTTGCATATTGGAATAATATTCTGGAGGGTCAGTTTGTTTTTCTGGGAAAAGACTCAAACAAATTATTTGTTGAGATTGTGTTAGGTGAAGTTTTGGAAGAGCTGAACAGGGCAATGATACATCTGAGTTCAGCATACTGTTATTACTTGGTTTTGTTTTCAGCCTTGCCTCTTATCATAGGTTTTTTGTTTCAGATTAGGAACCTTGTATTCTAATCTGACATTAGCATTAGTATTTTCTTTTTCAAAGGAACCATTCATATTCTGAAGTGAATCTGTTTCTGCATTTCTTTTTTTGGCCTAGTATTTCCCTAATGATGTTTGATTACTTTTATACTTCTTAAACCATCAAAACCCACTAAACTTACAGCTACCATTTCTAAATGTTGTGAATGAGTCTTCAGTTTTCAGTGTTGTTGCTAGTGCAACTAATACAAATGCAGGATTTTCTTCCTTGGAGCAGGTTATATAGTCAGGGATTTATGTCATATTTTTACTAAAGATAATAAAGGGATATTTACTTAAACATTGCTCACTTGCATTTGTAGAGGTCAAATCATGCATCACTGGACATTTCTTGCCTCTGTATAAATACATATTCAGCTCTCAGTCTCTGAGTTCCTCTCATCTTTGCTGGCACAAGAACAAGTAGATGCAGAGGAGCAGGTTTATGTAACGTTTGTGTGCTGCTGACTGGGTGTGAGGGGGAGGCAGAGTCAGGGATAGAGATGGTGACACTGTTGCTCTGTTGAGGAAACCCAAGGTGGTTTCTCAGGTGGTTTGTCTTTACCAGAATCAAGCCCTCTGTCTCCATGGAGAGGACTTCATGAATGCCATAGTAAAATATGAACTGAGGGGAAGAGAAAGCAGGTAACTGTGAAACAAAACCAAGCAATAGAGAACACATTCTTTTTTTCATGCTTATTTCAAATACATAGGCTTTGTTGCAGAAAATTAAGAAGGCCAGATTAAAATGGAAGAAGATTCAGCTTATGCATTTTACAAGAAAACAGTGCATTAAGAGATATCATCTTAATTATTCATCTGATCTGTGAAGACAGAAGAATTGATTGTTCCTGTTCCTCTGCTTACAGTGAGCAAAGTAGGTATGCAGAGTTTGACCCAGTCCAGGCAGTTTTCTTCCAAGTGTGTGAGATGATACTACCTACAAAGGTGCCAGCTTTACTGAGCTTAAGGAGAGAGGCCTGCATCCAAGTAAAAAGTATTTCCCAACAGAAATGCAATGCTGCAAAGCACACTGCTAATAACCGTGTCCCACTTATTTTACTGTAACACTTCCGCAATTTCTGAGTCCTGGTTCAAGAGTGGTTCAGAGTAAAGAGTGCCACCTACTCATTAAATTGTTTACTACACTAGCCATCTCTTGGAGTTTAATTAGAAGGTTTTTATGCAGCAACTGTCCAAGTCTAGGTGTTATGAACCTATACTTCAAGCTGCTGTGGTTATATTGGCACATAAGATGATGATGTTGGGACTTGGTTAGGATTCCCTTTCACAGCTGAGATCTCTGCTTTGACTGATGATGGTTTTGATGCTTTGACTGTCTCCTGGTTTCTGACCAAAGTATCCCTGAGTATTATCTTCATTCTCAACCTCTGCAATCCATTAGTGAGGTGACACTGATCTGCCACAGATGAACAGGAAAAGAAAATTAAGAGTTTGGAAAGCACTTGGGAAGGAAAGCCAGGTACTCCCAAGAAGTGGAACTGGTAGGAGAAAGGCAGGAGAGTTAACTACTGTTTCAGTCTGGGTGTGGAAGCAGGGGTCTATGCAGAGGAATCCTTCTCTTTTTCTTCTTCCCCAGACTCCTTTTCCCACAAAGGAGCTGACATCCTTCTCCTCCACTCCCCAAGGAAATAAGACTTTCCATCCTCCCTGGGAGGATACACGTATGTCCCCTGAACACATTTCTCACTGCTGTGTGAGAAAGAAATCACTGTTCTTATCTGTCTACTTCTTCAGAGTTGAAAAGAAAAGAAGTTGGGAAAGAAAGAGCTTTCTCCTATTGCAGAAGAGACAGAGATCCAAGAAGAAAGCCCCAGAAAACAATTTCCCTACATTTTTTCCTACTTTAAAGCACACAGCTCATAGGTGGCATAAGGGCAATGATTGCTTCCACACATTCTAAGCTCTCCTATAATGGTAGCAGTCGTGAAAACCCATGTAATTAGGAGATGGGGATTGGCTGCTGACACAGCTCATCCCTGTCACCTCCCATGGATGCCAGGTCACACCCTGCACAGGGCTCCTCTTCACATGGCCTCAAACTGGGCACAAGGTGAAAAGGCAGTTATTTTCTGCTATATAAAATGCATCATAGGATTTTTGTCCCCTAAAATTTACAAAAAAGAAAGGAGGGAATGCTCAGTCCTTAGAGAATTATTGTAAAGTGCATATAATTTTGATTCATAAATGTGATTAATTTTGAAAAATAAGTTACACTTCTCATTCTTTTCATTTGTTTACCACTAACTACCAGAGTCTCTGAAGCAGAAAGAATGTATTGGTGCTGCTAATCTGCATGGCATGAACGTCAAACAAAATCTCCACTGAAAGCAATTTCATAATCTGAAAAGCTGTTGCTGGCCTTCAACCGGATATGGCTAGGCAGATCTGCCCTGCTCTGATTTTCACAAGAATTTCTTTATCAACCCTGTTTGGGAGCCAGCAAAGTTAGTTAGAACATCTTTGCTTTTGGAAGAAGTCTTCTGTTCTGAATCTGAAGCCAAGTCAGGGAGCTAAAGTGTATTGGTGTAGTGGCTATTCTATTAATCTAAGTGAGCCTGTGCTCCTAGTATATGTGTTTTAATATGGTAATGTGTTTAATATGTTGATGTTAATAATAGTTAATGTGTTTTAAATAATTTCACTCTTTCTAGAAGATAATCCTTTGTAAAATGTTTTAATTACAATGTGTTACGTGAAGCCAGTCTGCCTCTCTCTGTTGACAATAACAATGCATTTCTTCAGCTGAACTCTGTGTTTCAGACAGGAAGCTTTTATACAGTTTAACCATAGACAATTCATGGAGAAAAAAAAGAATCACAGCATCAACTATTTCTGTAAACAGAATCAGAGAAACACTATTTCACTAGCAAAGGGATTTTAGGAAGTTGAGTTATTTAAGAATACAGGAAAAATAGTAATTTAGAGCTGTATTGTGTGCCTTGGGTCATGATGATAGTAGGTTTCATGTTTGACTTTCTAATTTGGTACGTGCATTTTAAAATTTTTTTTAAATACAGATTTTTTTAAGTACTGATTTTTCAGAAACAACTACTGACATAATTATTTGCATATGACTAAAAAGGGCCAATATAAATACCAGAACTAGAAATATATCTGTGCCACAGAATCAGGAGGCGGATCTCAAAAAATGATGGATGTCTGAATTCAGCCTTTGTCTTCTGCATGCGTAATTTCTCATTGTGTGAAGGTATAGTACCAGATTTCTTTGTTATATTAGATTATATTATATTGTAATATAATCCTCATATTAACTACAATGACTCTACAAAACCCAGCTGTAGTTATATGTTGAGTGGCCATATGACATCTCAAAGTTGTGCCTTCCACCCATGGCAGCCTTATTGCCCCTCATGATTGCCCAGGGAATGAAGTTGGGTGTTCGTGCATGCTGCCGATCCACCACGCAGCAGGAACCCAGCCCCACAAAATTCCTCTTCTCTTCCCATGGCTTGGTGGCTCAGCACTTCCTGCCAGCATTTTCCATGCAGCATTTAGGAAACCTACAGAGTCAGCTTATGTGCACTGAAGACATCTGCCTGATCATGCCAATCTGCTACCTCCAGCACCAGATGAGCATGGTGGGTAAAATGGCTCTGATGGAGACCATAAATCAGGAGGGGAATCCGAATTCATGAAAATCACTCATGGTCTGCAGTGTGGATTTGAAATACCATCCTCAACTAATAGCAGGAAAAAACCAAAGGTGGACTGACTCCAAAGCTCACTGCTTTTCCCTTGTATGAAAACCAGTTCATGGCAGCCATGTAACCCCTCCTTCTCTAAGAAAGCTGCAGTGTGTCCCTGTGAATGTGCTGAACCTGATGTCAAGGAGGTGACATACGTTTAAAATTAATTGCCTGTTTTCCAGGCTGCAGCTGTAATGAGGCAGACTGAGGAGCTTACTTGGAAAGAGGAATCCTCTGAGCAGCCTGTGTGTTGTGAAATGTGTTTAGAACAATAGCTACTCTATGCTTTAATGTCGGGCTTGGTCTTGCTCCCTCTGAAAGCTGCAAGAATGGAACTCAATCTTTTCAGCTTGTCAGTGGCATAGACATACCAGTCTATTTATAGCCCTGAACCATTTAATTTTTCTTGCCTCTATTATCCATTTATCAGCCTTCAGATAAAATGCTGTGTAGTTACTAACAAATGCTGTCTCTATCCTGGCCATCAGAGCCTTCTCAGAGAGGGGCAGCCCATCTCCCTCTGGAAAATGGTAATCTCTAGGTCAGAGATGAGGAATCCAAACTGTAGCTGCAATACTAAAATGTCTTGCAATTAGTGCCTAGTCAGATGTATTGCAGCTCTCTTTCTTTCAATATTAAATGTTATTTTTCTTATTAGTTTAGGGTTTTCAAATTTTCTCTCCAGCTGATTAAATATTGAGGCTGGAGCACCATAAAGGCCAGTCTGTATTCCTGATATCCTTGAAAGGGAAAATATTCACTGTCAGGGTTTGGAACTTGAGTCTGTTCTGAAACAAAACAAATGAAATTTGCTACTAAATAAATTTAATATCAAATTGGTGTACAGAAGTCACTTGAAACTCATTAGGTACACGAAGACATTGAAATGTCAGCTATGTTTTCTTTCTAAAGGCCAGAGATTTCTTTTGCATGCAATAGGTCAGAAGCATTTTTCAGGAGAGTGCCAAATACTCCCAGGAGCATTGGCTACAGGCACCGATCAGCTTTCACATTTATTTTGATTCTTGCAACTCAGAGTAGATTAATAATGGAATTCTAATGAAGTTCCACATGAAAACAAGCTGCAAATGCATTGCCAGCATGCAAGGACGTGAACTTTCTCACACAGAATATTACTCATTTAGCTATTTTACAGAATTATTTTGAAACCAAAACAATTAATGATGTAATTAAAGAGACTGTCTGACAAGAATGACACTTTCCTTTGCAAAGAAAACCTCACAGATACCATTTTAATACTAGCAGGACCTGAGATCTCACTGAGGGAAAGGTCTTGCCTCTCATATAGTGCTAGTAAAGAAGACTTTTGCTATACCAAACTTGAGCCATCACATAAAGCTCTGCACTGAGGATGCTGTGTGCTGTTTACATGGCACAGCCTGTCTATCTCAGCTGGTCAAGTGCACACTGAAGCTGGGGACAGGCCACCCCAAGCACTGGCAGTAGGGCCTGGACACCTTGTTGTTTTCTTCAGTGTCGCACTGCCCACAGAGGCTCTTTGAGTGGGGTAACGGTGGGGGGATGTGCTGGGCTGCAATTTCAGATAGTGCTGCTTTCAAATGCAAAAATCACTCATGGTTTCCTAGTTTAATACACACATTAATTTCTGACCCTGGTTATAGGGGAAGCGAAGAGAAGAAAGGTAAAATCCATTACCTATACCCTTCCTTGCTGAGAGACAGCCTCAAAGCTTGCTCACATTTTCATACCATCAAAAACAAAAACTGTACGTCATGTAAAGACACAGCTTTTCATTGTCTGTATTGCTTGTCTTTGCACTAATGCAAGCCAACATCTGTTCCAGATGAGAACTTCAGAAATAATGAAAAAGAAACTGAAGGTAAAAACAAAATAAATAATGCATGGAACACTGATCAAACTCTGAACCTGTGAACTCAATTCAGTAGTAAGCTCAATATTTGGAGTATGGTTACCTGCTAAAGTGAGAATATTTTATTTTCAACCACCTTCTCTTTTCATTTCCCCTCTCCTTTGTTCTTCTCTGGCTCTTGAGGAGCTGATTCAAGTCACTAAGACAGTAGAAATCTCATCCAGAAAAAAAAAAACAAACAAGAGGTTTCCGCTGGGTTACTGAGCAAAAATAGGCCCACCATATGGCCAGCTGGAGGGTGGGGATGGGATTCCAAGGCCAGGAGCAGTACTGGCCACAGGATGAAAAGAAAAAGGATCAGCAGAAAAACTTATTCTTGCTGTCAGGATAATTTTCTTCACATTTATGTTTCAGCTCGGGCTGAGGCAAAGCCCAGAAGTGATGGGGGGCAGGGTAGCACATGACTGGTGGTAGGGAGGGAGAGTAGGGATGTGGCAAATGGTAATTAGTTTGGACTAAGCTGTTTTGGAAATCCAGGTTTAGCTTCTTGGCCCAGAGAGCTCACCAGAGAGCACAGTCTCAGGCTGCAGAGGGGACTGGAGAGTCAGGTGACAGAATCCAGGTTTCCCTGGCTGCAAAACAAGAAGCAGCAAATATCTGACATAGTGATCAAAAGAGTAGGGATTTGGAAATTAATAGTGATGTAATAAAAAGACATCGAATAAATATCCTCAAAGGTTTGTGGTGTATATGGATTTCGTATTTCTGTAAATCATGCAGCGTTTCTCTTTTGTTGTGAATTGGCACTTCCCAAACAGGTAAATAGGGCAGTGATGTTGCTAAGCCATAAGAGGCAAAGACTTTCAAGAGTGGCTGTTTAAGGTTAGGGATCAAAGGCCACACTTAAGTGCCTAAGTGGGTGTGTGGTTTTCAGAAGTGCTCAACATTACCACATCATCAATGGAAGCTGCTCTGAGTCTTGGGCCTCTGAAAATAGGGCATTAGGTAGTAGGACATAGGACTTAAAATACATTTTTAAGCACTTGGTCTGGATAGTAAGTTAACTATTAGACTGAATGAAAAAGCTCAGAAAGCAGGAGTAAGTGCCATTAAGCCTGCAGTGAAAGAACAGATATGTTTATGTTCATTTTCTAAATTATTAATCCAAAATACTTGATGAAAATATTTAAGCAATAAGCAGAACCATTCCAGTGTTAACTTCACTACTTCACTGACTTCAAGCATTCAAGACTGAATTGCCTTAACAAATGTTGGTGATAGAAGTTTCCTATTAGGTATTTGACATTGTAAGAGAAAGCCATGATTTCTATTCCTTGTGAACAGGATGTCAGCCTGAAATTACTTGGACGGCTTCGGACTAAGAAACATTTCCTTTTTCCACCAGATAACTCTCTAGAAAACAATATATTCTGAACACAAATAGAGGTAAGTGTAACAGTAATGTTTTATATTTGCCATTCCCTGCTTTTCCCAGGGTTCTTCTCAGCTAGCAGGCTTGAGAGGTGGGATGATACTCAAAGCAATCCTCAGCTAGGGAAATCTAGTCTTAAGATAAAACCTCTCCTTGCCCAAAGATGACCTTAAGGTGGAATAAAAACTGTTAATGCCATTTCTTTCTGAAGGAGTCTGTTCTTACCAGTTCTCTCTCTCTCTCCTTGGAATGTCAGCTAAGACCTGCTTTGGTAACAGAGTTCTGTCTGACACAATTTCGGTGTCATGTACCTTGTCACGTAAAGAGGCCTTTGTAAATAACACTTCACACAAGCCTGACCCAGCCAAGTTTGCCACGATTGACTGTAAACAAACATATGGTAGAGATATGTCTTTTTCAAGGAGACAAAAATGGAAGGGAAATTGAATCATCTTTGAGGTTACATAGATACATTTTACACATGTAAAGCTTTGGGGATCTGAAGTCATTCATTATATGCAAAGAATGCAATGGAGCTGTTGGAGCAAGTCCAGAGGAGGCCATGAAGATGATCATAGGGTTGGAGCACCTCTCCTACAAAGACAGGCTGAACAATTGGGGTTGTTCAGCCTGGAGAAGGCTCCAGGGAGACCTTATAAGCAAACTTCCAGTACCTAAAGGGAGCCTGCAAGGAAGCTGGGGAGGGACTTCTCACAAGGGCATGTAGGGATAATGGATTTGAACTAAAAGAGAGTAGGTTTTGGTAAGATGCTAGGAAATAATTCTTTGCTGTGAGGGTGATGAGATCCTGGAGCAGGTTGTCTAGAGAAGCTTTGGATGCTCCATCCTGGCAAGTGCTCAAGGCCAGGCTGGATGCAGCTTTGAGCAAGCTGGTATAGTGGAAAGTGTCCCTGTCTATGGCAGGGGGTTGGACTTAAAATCTTAGATGGCCCTTAAGGTTTCTTCCAACACAAACCATTCTGTGATTCTATGACATGATTAAGAAGTCAACTCACTGCTGTCTCTGGAGAGAAGCACTGGGGATTGGATGTAGATTGCTAAACCTCAGACATGGATTTCTCTATATGGGGGGGTCATTTACTGACTGTTCGTGATATACAAGGTGTAAAAAAATTGCAAAGATATCACATTCCATCATATTCTCTGAAGAGGTGGAACTCAGACAGAGTGTCATAGGCCTGAGCATATAATTTGTGAGCTGAGAGCCTGAGATCCTCTTACAGAACCCAGAGAGCAGGAGCCCTGTCAAGGCATTTAGCAGGGCCTCCAGAGCGGAGCTCAGCAGAGTGAAGATGTGAATTGGATAGCCTCTAAAACTCTGTGGATTTTATTGGCTAGATAACAATAGACTATTATAGGATCTTGAACAGCCAGATTTTATGTAGGCATGTCCAAGAAGAGATAAAAAATTAGGTATGTCAATGTTCAAGCTGAAAGCCACTCCAGCTGTTGATACTACAATATACTTCTATGACACCTCTGCTTTTCTCTACTATGCTTTACCAGGGGAATTTACTGGGAAAAAAAAAAAAAAAAACCAACCAATGTAGCTGACTGTGAGAGTCAAAAATAAATGCAGGACATTGAAGGTGGGGACCCAGCATTCTGCTCTGACATCTCTGTTCTCACTGAAGGTGGTAGGAGGCAGATAAAACTGTTACCTGCAGAAATTTCCATCTGCTTCTGGAAGGGTCAGAGAAGCCATGGGATTCTTCAGAAGATCTGTCACAGTGTTGTCCTTTGGTGTCACGTAAAAGAAAGGGATTCCAGTGCTGTTATTGATGGGACCATCACTGAGAAGTAAACAGTTCCCATATGGCATACCTTGGATCTGCAAAATCCAAATAAGCAACTGGTTACCTCTTTGCACACAGACAGTTCTCAAGGGGGGGATTCCCTCAAGGGCTCTAGCACACAGGACAGCCAGCCCCATTGCTCCCACTTTCTGCTATCATCATGAGAGCATTTCTTCTAAATTAGATCTATCATGCTTCTATGAAAACAGATCTCTTCTATTTCTTCTCTCTAGTCCTGTCCATGACACCATCACGAACATTTTCTCTTACACTAAGCTTAAAGGAACTACCAAATTAAAAATGTTTAAGTGCACGACTTTTTTTGCTGCCATTGATGCCAGGAAATGTTTACTCTAAACCACTGCTGGTATCTTTCCTTAAACCCAAAAGGATATAGAGCCTAATTTAGCTTTGATTCAGCCTGCTTTTTACTCTAAAAGTGCCTCCTCTTTTGGTTTTGACTTGCAATGTGATTGCATCGGTTTGCAAAAACAAGAAAGCATTTGAGTTAGAATTGTGTTTGAAGTCAAACTGGACATCAGCTCAGATTCCTGGGCAGGAACATCAAGTTCCTGGTGGGGGGGTTGTCTCAACTACCAAGCCAGCCAAAGTAACATCTCCTCTCATGGCAGAGAAGGGACACTAAGGAGCCAAGTTTTCAAAAATATTTTCTCCCATACGCTGCCCTACATACACACAGTGGTTATAATGCATGCAAAAATGTCCTTGCCCAGTAGTGACACTCATTAAAATGCTTCAGAATGACATATACTCCTACTATGCTTTTATCCCATTATAAATAGCAATGCCAGATATTCAGTTAATTGCTCCTTTTTTTCATGCGTTCAGATATTTTTTCCTCATGGTTTATTAAATGTTAAACAGTAAAATTATCTGTCAATACATTAAATCTTTTACAACAAAATCAAATTAAATATGAATAGTTAATAAGAAAACCCTGGATGATGTTGTTACCTGGGTAGCATGCTTTCTGATTTTTAATGTTTATATGCCTTTAAAATTTTAATGCTTATAGTGCTTATAAATGGTTTTTGTTGGCTTCCCTTAGAAATAATGCTTTAATGATATTACATAACTTAGAAAATACAAATCCTTGTTTATTATTAAGAGTTACAATTTTAAAAAAAAGCTCTCAGTAATATTGCAGGATGTGTTCCCATTGCTTAAAATACTCAGTCTGTCATGTAAGGTTAAAGTTACTCTGGATTCTCAAAAATAATTGTGATCACAGACAGCATAGTTCAGCACTCAAAGCAGCAAACACCACCCTCAAAATTTCAAATTTTATTATGAATCAGATTTTTCTGTATTACTTCTGTGTTCTGTCTGGAGGCAGATAACTGCAGACTATATTATGGCTATAATTCCACTGAGGGTTTCTGGTGAGAGCATAAACCAAGAGTTATGATCATATGGTTTAATAGGATTTCCAAGAGCTGATGTAGAATTACAGGCCTCTTCTGTCTGCATACAAATTAATTTAGTCGTATCTTTTTGTCAATCTCTTACTTTGTATTTCACAATAACATTAACTCAGCCAAGCTTCCTGAAGACTTATGTGCTTCTAAATTTAATTCAAAATCATAAGCTAATTAATCTGTGAATACTTTCAACAGAAAGTTAAGAATGTATTTTTAATTTTTTTTTATTTCTCTTTTTTCCTCCTTTTGTCTGAGTGGTACTGGATGCTGTGTCTCATCCCAACGTTTAAAAAAAGGAAATATTTTAAAGCTGGAAAAAAGAATGGCCCCAACAGCAGACCAGCTATTTTGTTTATTGTTCCTGACAGAGAAATCCTCCTTTAAGCTGGTATAGCTGGACGGACGGGCAGATATTGTGGTAGCCCAGCAGGCTCTGCTTCATCTCCTTCTCATCCTCCTGAAACAGCCCCTTTCCAAACCCTGCGATGCCTTCTGGCCTTGAGATTTTGCTTTTTTAGGTGTCTCTCTGGTGCGGTTTTAGCGTGCATCCTCCCTGCCTGAGCTCCGAGCACGATTTCTCCTCCGCAGTTTGCGCCGCTCCGTGCGCGGCGCGGGCGCTCGCCGGGCGGGTACCGCGTGCCGCGGCCGCCGCGGGCTCCGTACCTTTCCTCGGGCGGCCCGCGTCGCCACGAAGCCCCAGGTGTTGTGTCGGGCGAGGAAGCGGGCGGTCCCGGCGCGTCCCGGCGCCGCACCGCCCTCCCGCCGGTAGGAGAACATCCTGGAGGGGGCGGCCCCCTGCCCCTCTCCCGGCCGCCGCGCTGCCGGGCCCGGGCCCAGCGCCGCATCCTCGCGGTACGCCGAGGCCGGGTAGCTCTGCTTCCACAGGCCGCCCGCCTCCTCCAGCAGCGCGGGCAGCGCCTCCTCGGTGGAGGAGCTGTGCAGCTCGTCCGCCGCCGCCCCCGCCTCGGGCAGCGGCCACGACACGGAGCTGACCACCACGTACCCCCCCGCGCCGCCGCACAGCAGCGCCGGCAGCAGCCAGCACGGCCACGGCCGCCGCGCCGACATCTTCTGCGGCAGCGCCCGCAGCGCCGCTCCCGCCGCGCCCTCCCGCGGCCGCCGCCGCCTCCCGCAGCGCCTGCTCCCTGCGCACGGCGGTGGCGGCAACTCCCGGTCGCCCCGCAGCGCCTCCTCCCCGCACACGGCAGCTCCCGATGGCCCCGCAGCGCCTCCTCCCCGAGCACGGCAGCTCCCGATCGCCCCGCAGTCGCGTCACGCCTCAGTGTCCTGCCCCCAGCCCGGGGCCCCTGGCGGTTCCCAGCCCACGCGGAGCTCCCTGCGGGGTAGCCCTGCCTTTGTCCCTTCTGGGGCACCTGGGAGACCCCTGGAGCCCCTGGTCCAGCAGGTATCTCACGTATTAATTTCTCTACACGCGCCACAAAGCCAAGAAGATGGAGCTGTCCGGGCAGAGACGGTGCGACCTCTCCGTTTATTAAAGAGGAGACTATCCACGAGGGAGAGTGTCCGACACTCCCCTTGCAGCGAAAGCTTCGTTTGGGCACTGGACTCAAGTCACAGCAAGACCCCAAGTCCGAGGTGGCAGGCAGCATTAGTTTGGTGCTTGCAAGGATGCGGTTTTGATATGCAAATTCAGGGAGCTGCTATTAAACGTCTTCCAGGCGAGGTTTTAATTAGACAAAGATTTGCATGTATATGAGTTTGTATCAATAGCCCAATTTAATAAAGGCGCATGTGCATACAGTTCCTTTCTTGGCAGTAGACCTTGTCAATATGGCAATGCAAAGCTGTAATTCTTTAAAACATATGCTTGTAAACTTCCATTGCATTCATGCAAATTATTTAAGGAACAGAGGTTCTGTAGGAGATAGGGAAGAATGAATCTCTCAGAAGCCTTTGCCTGTCAGAGGGTTCTCAGGTGCATCTAAAAGATGTTCTCAGGTACATCTTACTTTTTCATATCTGTGAAGAACAGATGATCAGTCTACTGATACAACTTCTGCCTAATCGTGCCATGAGAACATGTATATTTAAATAAAATAAATAAAAGTGGACTGGTGAACACTGAGTATTTTTCGCTTATATTTTTTCCTATAGTCCCTGTTCCCTTTTTTTCCTCCAATATAAAAACCTAAGAAATAGTGGAAATGGATATAATGGGCCTTAAGACCCTAATATTGTTTCTGATTGTGAAGATACTTCCCAAGAAAATATAATTTTGGCGCCAAACTCTTAATCTTTTCTGCAGAGTTGAATACATGACTACCTTTTCCTTTAGCACATGGCCCTGTCTACATCTGCTGCAATACCACACTTTTGAAAATTGATTCCCACTTCAGAGCTTGAGCTGAGACAGAGGAATGGAGATGCAAGCGGAAGATCAATGTATGTTTCCAAACCCAAAATGAATGAAAGCTTCCCAAGCTCCTGACAAGTGCTTTTCTCTGATTCAGGATATGTCCCTTTTTAAAATATCAAAGCAGTTGTCCCTTCTTGAAATAGCAGCCAGGCACAGACAACTCACTGCAGGCATGCTCTTCAAAAATAGCTAAACCCCCCATTTCCATGGTGTTTCAGGGAATTTCCTCACACAATCTGATGCGTGCAAGATACAAATCTCATCATTTGTATTTACTATTTTCTATGAATTTATGCCAGGGTTTCTCTTTATAAATGTCTTTGCTTGTACTTTACTTACAGAACAAGCCCAAACAATCTAGTTTTGAACATAATAAAATAGTAACATTATATACAGCCTATTTTATTTTGGTTAATAGAATCATATGTGAGATACTGACTCTCGTATCCTGCAGAAATGGTAAACAAAGCAGGAATTTCTAAACACAGGAATTAGTACTAGTTTTTATATTCAATAACTATAAATTTTAAATTAAACACTGTAGACACGAAGCAGCATTAACACAGAGTCATTCATTTATACTGTAGCTTCCAGATAATTTACCATGATTACCTCAGGTAGGTCTTCAGCTTTACTGACAACAGAAATATACAAGAAATACATAAAACCAAGCCGCGAGTACTTCACCTTTATCTTCTGAAGATTTATTCAAATAATCCAAATCAAATCACATGACAAAATAATTGCATTGCTAGCCCAGTTTTGCATTTTGTATTAAAAAAAAAAAAGAAAGCTCTTTAGTATAAGAGAATGAAAACAGTGTTACTTAAACTTTATCAAAAAATAAGAATGGCATATCATATAGAATGCTACAGCCAGGATGCTTTTCTTTGAAGATTTTCTGTTCATTGGAGGCAGAGAAATATAATTTCATCTTTTTGAGTAAGAAATGTTTCCTTTCCAACTTGAAGATCCAACTTAGTACATGATATAATAATTTTCTCTTCCTAAATTATCTGGATGTGCTGAAAATTAGAAAAGAAACATGGAAATGTTTTGACTGTAGGAATTGTAAATCATTTGTTTCTCCCTTCATGGAACAAAAAACTCTTCTCTATTCTTACTTGCTGAACCTCAGGTATTTTATACATCAAATAAACCCAACAAGAGGAAGCACACATTGGGGTTCATCATAGGATGGCAAAGGTCTGGCAGAAGGGCATATCCCTTTGAATACATCACTCACACTTCTCACATTTTATTTGTTTTGAAAATGAATAGAAGGGCTCACAGCTGACACACAGTCTCAGCCTCTCTCCTGATGGAGACTGCTTTTTCATGCTGAAATTCTGGCTTTCTTAAAGTCAGCAGAAGTTTTGACACTGAATTCAAGCAGGGTCATGTTTTTACTCTCATTTTTTGATCATTTTAGTTAATGATTTCACTTGATCTCTGTATCCTAGTTTATATAGACCATTCAGATGAACACTTACCATTCCTACAAGTCAAGTAGTTAACTATGTCCTATTTTTTCTCCCTTTTTAACAAACCAAAGTGTTTGATTTGGTCTCTGGCAACAGAGCTAGGAATAGCATACCCTCAGTCTCTTCGTGCCCTGATTTGCAGTATATTGTATGTTACGAAGGTGTGGAATTGGATTAAAAGCTACAGCACAGTGCTCTGCAGATGAACCCACTGCAGGTGTGCTGCTTAATAGGATTTTAATTTGCTAACAAGTGAAAAAAAGCAGAAACCTAGAATGAGATTTTCTAGATGAAAAAAAATGCTATTCATGCTGAGAGAAAGCAACTGCAAGCTCTGTGATAAGGAATAAAGATCTGGCCAATTCTCTGTGAACTGCACTTTATAGATTATGGCTTGTTCAGAGCATCTCTCTTACTGCCACCAGTTTCATCAATTTTGAGTTCATACTATGTGTGTTTGGCTCTATAGCATTTCATCTGCCACACTTCCCTGCTAAGCCAGTGTGCACAAATCTTCTATCTTGCCCCCTGCCCTCTACGTTTTTTTCATATAAAACCAGTGTTTTCCTCGGGAGATTCCACCAACCTGGAATGTATTCTGTTTTCAAGAGTATTAACTGTATTTATTAATTCTATGTATTAATTATTTAAACTATATTTCAAGATAAGATTCATAAATGTACTGCACTGTTCATAATAAATGGGAAAAGATGGCCTCCCTGCTGAGGAGTCTAATTTATATTCAGCATCAACTAGGAATGGAAGACTAGAAACAGATGGAGAAGGAAGAGGAAGAATAAAGGTGACAACTAAAAGATCAGAAAGGGATCTGCTAAGCCACACATATTGGTGCTGCTGATATCAGGGTAAGGTTGGGAGATTCTTTTCTGATTCATGTTACCAGTCTTCCCTCATATTTTTTCAGGGTTTTGTAGCAAGACCAAGTGGTTAGCACTGATTTCAATGAGCTGAGTGGGGAGGTGTGATGAACAGATTTTTTTTTTCCACAGCATAACAGGCTGTAGAGAAGGGAGAAGGCATAGAAATGCCTTGTGGAGCAAGATTAAAAACCATGGAGGTTGGGTGATGCTGGCAATGAATGGAGTGGAGGATGGGAACTGATGAAAAGCTCTGGATTACAGAAACCTGCCAAGCCTGCCTAAGGTGAAGGAATTAAAAGCAAAAATTATGAAATAAACCTGAGCAATATGTCAGGCAGCAGAAATGTGGTCCAGGAAACAGCAGTGTGGCTGGTGGATGCTGCTATGGCTGCTGAGATACCCAACAGAATGGGCTGTGCCCAAAGGAGGATTAGTCAAGAGCAGGGACAGATGGTTCCTTGGAAGCATGATGATGATTTTTGGTGGTCAAAAGTCACAGAATAAAAATCCTCATGCAATGGAAATCTTGTCAGAGGAACTACAGAGATGACAATACAAACAAAGCAGTGGGTGTTAGAGATGCTTTTGGCAGCTCTGTTTTTCAGCCATGGCACCAGTGTTGATATACAAAAGAAAGAATCTGCAATGGTCAAGGTGGGAGCACCACCCATCTGAAGAACATGAGCAGGCAAAGTGCTCACTCACTCTCTCACAGCTCCTGAACCCTTTTTAGCAGCAGGTTCAAGTTTTCGACTCCATCACAAACTGTAAGCACTTGAACCATAACATAACAAGTGCTTGCAAGAATATCTTTTTCATCCCAGTTACTAGCATCTTGCACATGGACTAGTAGAATCCATCATCTGTTGGGTTATTTGATGTCTAAACTTCTACACTTTCTCAGTCATTCACTGTGTTCTTCCCTCATGCACACCTTCTCCCAAGTCCTCAGACTCCTCATTTCACATTTTACACTCTCCCCCTCTTATTCTGAAAGGGATGATTCCTCATCCCTCTCTCTAATCAGCCTTGCTCTGTTCTTGTGATCAGGTACAAAAAATTCAAAACTGGCACATATTTATAAGCACATCACTTCCACAGACCAAACCTGGGTCAAGCCCTTGTCTGATGACCCTTGCAAAAAGCATTGCAATGGGCATGGAACATACAAAAGGCAGCACAGTGAAGAGCACAGGAAATGGGCAGACATTGAATAAAATTTCTAGTGGTTCATTTCCTCATTTCTGACCATCACTGATTTAGAGCTCTCTTGCAAATTGTCAGCACCCAGTTTACATTTTGACATAAAGGTGGTATGGCAGGATGGGTCTTTATTTTACATTTGAAAAATAACAAAAGCTGTCAAACATGCCCATCACACATATAAATCATTCTTGGTTTGTCCTCTGTGTGACTGCTTTCTCCCCTCCAATTTTCTTTGCTGAACTAGTCTTAGCATACTTTAAAAAAATTAGGGTCCCTAACAGGGCCTTATAATTAATAAAGATGTTTTTAAAACAGTCAATTTCCACTCCTGTGCTAGTGTATGGAAACAGAACACCTCTTGGGAATAAAATAACTACAGTAGTGTCACCCTAAAAACCCAATTTTCTCGGTGAGTCTTGGTGCCATTAACATTTTTCTTTCACAGTTTTCTGGAAAACCCAATGTTCTCTGAGACATAAGACAAGTGCTCGTACTGCATGGAAGAGAAATATGAAAACAGCTGAATGTCCAATTCATCACTTGCATTAACCACGGAGGCTTGATTCATATTCCCATGTGTTCTTGTATTTTAGCCTTGTATTCTAGAAGACTTAGAGTTATCTTGTTTTCTACCTGCATGTCACACCTTATGCTAGTAAGTTTGGAGCAGTGGACTGACTGCAAGAAAACCTGGTAGAGGAGAAGAGTCTCAAGATTTCATATTTCTGAAGATATTTCATATCTTTTGATAAAAGTAACAGATAATTGGAGGGAAGAGAGCCTCTCAGTGCTTCCAAAAGTGAGGAAAGACCACACTGTGCTCTCTTTTTTGATTGATAAATGCATGCAGTCTGTATGTCAGCTAGCCCATGGCCTGCTCCCAGCCCACCAGAACAGCACTGCTCTTCCTTAGACAACACTTGGGGAATCAGAAGGAGCTCCTGATGTCTGCTGGAAACCTAAGGAAAGAATCAGGAACCTGTGGTGCTGAGGAGGTAAGTGATGTTGAGATTACAATCCGTTAGTATCATTGTGGGGTGGGGCAGGATGTGGAGGATGCTTCATGAGTTGAGGTTTCTGTGACATTGGACACAGCTCCATGCAAACCTGGATTTCATTAGTTCTAATTTACACGCAGAAAATACTCCAATCAGCCCCACACCTCCCAGTCTGTCCTAATTTGCCCAAGCTATAACATTTTCCCCATCATTTTCTTTTAAGTTAATGTTAATTTCACCTTGCTGACAGTGGCTGTGTTCACCAAACAACTCAGAACTCTGGAAAGCATTGCTTAATCCAAAGTTATTCTGGTTCTGCATCACAAGAGCTGTCTGTGCAGCATTGGCTTGAGGTTCCTCTTCAGCAAAACAGGCTGAGAGATGGCTGGGCTCATAAACACACAGAACAGGGACCTCATTTTGCTTTGCAACCAAGGCATTTCCTTCTTCCTTCTCCTCTTCTATATAGGACTGGAAAATGTGAGCCGCAAAATCAACAAGTAGCATATTCAACAAAAGCCAGGATCCTAGGTTTAAAGAAAAGCAAAGATAATTATGAAAACCTCTTCATTTGCATATCTTTATGATGTGTTCTTTTTTGAAGTGCTTCATTATAGTAACAGGCTAAACAAAGTAATGGACTAGCACTCATCAAAGAGTACTTACAAAATTATGAACTTCCAAATATTCCAGAAAAATAAGCACCACTGCTAATTTTAAACATATGCAATTTTTTTTCCTTATTTAACTAGAGAGGAAAGTTGTGTTCATTCACTTTCCTGTTCAAGTTCCTCCTCCCCACTCACTTCTACTACAAGGCTTATCAATAACCACATATTATCCCCATTCTCCCCTCAGACAGATAAATCATTCCACCTCTTCCCAAGTGAAACCTCCTACAGACATCTCTGTGTGTTATGACATTAAATGGCCCACCTTGCAGCTTGGACCATAAGTGATAAAAGGCAAGAAAGACTCACTGAGGCCATTGACTTCTGAATCATACCTTGGTTAAAAGCCCTTACAGTAAAAAGTAGATCTTCCATGCCATAAATCTGCATAGGAATTCATCAAGCTCTGCATCCTACAAACTAGTTTATATGGACATCAACAAGGAGATATCACAATTTATATTAATGACCACAGTTTACAGAGCTTTAAAAATTAAAAATACTCTCTTTTGATGTTATATGTGTCTAAGAAGCTGCTGCTTCTGCTGTTCATCCTTTTGAGGATCCTTGAACTAGGAAAGTAGGAGGAAGTGCTTGTTTACCTATGGAACAAGGAAAGGGATTTTTATAGTTGGAGTTGAAACTATATTGATTTGTTAATAGTAGTTCAAGAGTGTTTCCAACAGTCTTACAGGTGTTTTCAATATATTCTCTCAGAGTAAGCATGAAGCCAAAGCTACCACTCAAGCTGTCTTTTGGGATAATCCAGAGGAACACAGTTCTCAAGAGGAACCAAGTTGAAGCAGTTTGTTGCAGAAGAGAAATGCACAGCTCACTACTCAGTCCCCATGGCTTGGCAGTGCATCCTTGAATGCCTTGGAAGGCAGCAGAGGTGTGTGAGCTGACATCAAACTCTATGAGGGAGGTGTGTAGAGACACATTTTCTGGAAAGGAGATGGAGCTGAAGGAGCTGTAGAGGTCCCATTAGCCCTGGATGCTCTAGCACACCTGCTCCCTGCTGCCCTACAGCAGGGGTACCTGCAGAGCTCCTCTGATCTCACCTGGGCATCACCTAAGTGGGGGCTGGGCTGGAAAAGGGTGAAAGTCAATCCTAAATTGAGAGGTGTGAGTATGCCAGTGTATTATGTCTGCTGGATGTGGCAAGCTAGAAGGCAAGAGGCCAAGTCAGAAGCAAGATTTGTTTTGATTACTGGATTAACATGACACATTTCCCCAGGTAATTGTGTTTCCTCAGTGTGGACACTACATAGTTCATATTTTGAAGAAATGCTGAGATTTAAGACATTTCTGGAAAGCAATGTTCCCAAGTACAGAACTTTTACACCAGATGGCTTGTTAACAGAACTGCTTCAGCCTGTCTGCTAAAACTCAATGTCCTAAAGGAACAGAAACATGCAAAAAAAGAGAAAAAAGGGACATTGATAGATCAAATACAACATCTTAAGGAGTAAAGAAATATAATAATGGCCACATTATTGAAGCATCACAGCAAAATATTAAAAAATATTTTTAACTCTCTCATATTTGAAAAAAATTCAATTTTAGTGTTATTGTAGTACGAAAACTGTCATAAAATGGGTGAAAATGTAATTTGTAATTAGTTTAACAAAGTCTCAGCAGACCAAGAGATGTGCTTCATCCATTGTATCCCATCCATCAACACAACTGCAGAACAGAGAGGCAATTCATTAAACTCTTCTTGTGGTGGAAAGAGGGAAGAGGATTTCATCGTCATGGGGGATTTCAATAAACATTATACTTCCAGTGCAGTTCTTGGAATGCATTCTCAGTTTATTCATTGCCAAAAATACTGCATATAACATTGGAGAGTTTTGTGCAGAACTCCTCTGGAGAGAGAGAAAGGATTGATTGTTTTACCCTTACTGTAATGCAGCAGCTGATGGACGAGGGACCCTACTGTGTTATGTTCCCTGCAGACACAGAACAAAACTCTGATCCTGCTCCAGACAGTTTACAAGCAAACAGAAGGCAAAAGGCAGCAGCTTGATGCAGAAGAAGAGTGTGTTCATACATGCACAAGCACAGGCATTAATGGGGTAAGAATACTGAAGAACACAAAAGGCAACAACCTTGACATACCCCTTTGTTATGTGTTTATAGCAAACACATGAAAGCATGGTTTTGAAGGGGCATTTCAAAGAAAATAATGAGGTTTTCTTTGGTTATTTGTATGAAGTTGCATCCAACAGAAGAGTTAAAAATATGAAGTTGCTCCTTTGAAAATCTAAAAGGCATTTAACACAGTTTGGGATTAGAAGCAACTTACAGGAGACGGTACATTTCTGCAGAAATGGCACCTTTGCAAGGTGTTACAAGTGAAGTGAAAGGCAGTTAGGGTAGAGATTGGGCTGATTTAAGACATGTTTGTATCACTTCAAGCCTCACAACTTGTGTGTAAGTGAACACAACTGCACAGCTCCCCTTCTCCCACCTTGCAGTGATGTATGATGGGTTTGATGTTTGACAGCTCAGAGCCCTAAGGTGGAAAGAAAAATAACCCAGCTAAAGAAGTGGCTATTTTTCAGTCAGTTCAATACCTTCAACAGGTGTGCTGCTGGCTAGGCAAGAACTTAGGTCAGTGTAAGACATTAAGTAAGAGGAGCATATATCTGTTGTCAGAGGAACTAGCTGCTTTTTTGGCAACTAGTTGTTGCAGTGGCTCTGCTCTGGCTGTGTTATACAGTAAGAACCTGGGGGACTCAGAGCTATCACTTGAGATGTCTGGAATGCTTATGGTTTGGAATATTAGTGGCCCCAGATCTCCATCAAGCCATGTTGCTGTGGTGTGCAGATCTTGTATGGAGGGAAAGCAGAAGCTCTCACCTCAGGCTGCTGTTCCCTGCTTCCCCACAAAGTACAACTTCTGCCAAAAGAGGGAGTCCCAGCTTTCCTGCCATCTACAGCTGCTTGCTCCTACTCTCCTCTCTTATGCTCATCCTAGAGTTTTGCCCAGAAAACTGGTTTGGTCAAAACCTAATCATTTCATTTCCCTGACTTGTCTAGCCACATCACCAGGAGAATGGTGATAAAAGGAAAGGAGTGGGAGAAGAGATACCTCTATTAAATGTTGCATGCATTTATGTCAGTTAAAATCATAGAATAACAGAAATGCAGAGCAGTTTGGATTGGCAGGGACCTTAAAGACCATCTAGTGCCAACCCCCTGCCATGCCCTTTCCAGAGGTTTCTCAAAGCCCCATCCAACCTGGCCTTGAACACTTCCAGTGATGAGGCATCCACACCTTCTCTGGGCAACCTGTTCTGATGCCTCACCACCCTCACTGTAGAGAATTCCTTTCTAATATCCAGTCTATACCTGCTCTCTTTCAGTTTAAAGCCATTCCCCATTGCCCTGTCATTACACCACCAGCCCTCATTGCCCCCTTGAGGTACTTTTAGATCTGTTGCCTCTGCCATCTCAGGTCAAAATGGGGCATATCAAGTTAGAGTCACAAAGATCCTATTTACCAAAACTGTCTGTCCTGTTGATGGTCAGAATCTTGCCTACATTGCTCAGCAGGAGGTTCCATTTCAACATGAAATCCGATGCCTGCTCTTTAAATGCCTCTTTACTCTTGCTTGGCTGCAAATAAAGAAAAAAATTGGTTTTTGATAAAGTTGGTTAAAATTATTCCTTTCTGTGCGTCAGATCATTTTCCCTGTACAAACAGCATACAAAGGTGAAAAAAGCAACAAGCATTTTTTTCTATTAGAATCCTAAAATGTCTTAGGTTGAAAGACATCTTTGGATATTACCTATTCTGATGTCTTCTCCAAAGCATAGCCTGCTTAGTTCAGGCCTTGTCCAGCCAAGTTCCGAATATCTCCTGGATAAAGATTCTACAGACTTTCCAGGTAATCTCTTCCTATGCTTAATTATTCTAAAGGGTAATTTTTTTTTCTTTGTATCTATTGGAAATTTTCTTTGCTGCAACTTGTGTCTATTGCCTTATGGCCTATAACTATGAACGCCCAGGAAAAGTCCCACTCCATCTTCTCTATACCATCCCATCATGTAGTTGAGGCTTATGTAAGATGGAGGCACTACAGAATTGCAAAGTACTATTCTTCATTTGAAAAGAAAAAAATAAGAGTAAATAATTAAGCCAAGGAACACAGTTTACTCTGACTCTAAGTACCCACCAAACTGCAGTTAATGTTATGGTAACCAACGAAATGCAGCAGCACCAACACAGTGACACAAACTGTGAGTCAGTGAAGGTAGAGGGGTGGTAGAGTTGGTAATCTATAGAAAGGTGCATATGTGAGGACGGTCATAATTGAATCTTTCACAAGAGCTAGAGACTTTCTCCTAGAAGTTCTTCGTACTTGCCAAAAGTCAACAGCTTGGTGAAACAAGGATGTAAGGTTCTTAATTTATACCAACATAGTACTTCTGAATTTTGGTTTATTAGGGGCTATGATAATATGTGTATATGAAATCAGAGAAGATACTGAAACCACTAGAGTGGATATGTGCACAGAAATATGCTTGTAGTTGTTTGCACAGATGGAATTTTCGTATGTCAATTAATTCTCCCCTTTTCCACAGAATGCATAAAGTGTATTTATGCAAATCTGCAGTCTGGTCAGGTTGCTAGTGTGCAATGTACCTCCTGCAGACTAGTGACAGTCAGCATGTAGCAGGGTAAATGATGTGATCCTTCCTTCTATTCTGAAATTATTAATTTTATACCTTAATAACAAAAGTCTGGAGATCTGAAGACAAACAGCTCAGGAGATCTCGAATATCTGTGGAAGATGTCAGTGAAGAAATGAAGTTCTTCAAACCTGTGAAATATATAGAAGGGAGATCATTACTTGAAGTGATTGGTCTGCCTTTTGGTTTGTTTCTGCAGTTTTAAGATTTTTTTTTCTTTTATCTTTGCCTCAAAATAGATTAAGACATCCATTTCTACATTTTTATTAATATACCATTTCTTTAGTGAGGAATAGTACCCTACTTTGAAATCAGTCAGAATTCATATGTATTTCCATTTACAGCATAACTGCACTGACCAGTCATCATGGCAAAGGTGGCAAGAAAAAACAGTTCCAATGAAAAAGCTAGAATTTGGTTAGAGGCAATGCTAACTTATTTATCTGAGATTTTATGTGGTTGAGGGAAAAAAATAATCTTGGTCTGGCTGTTGACGGGAGAACAAAATTTTAAAACAAAGCAGAAAACACAAAATATTCTGTAGACCAACAGAAATATGGATAATGCTGCCACATATCAGTACAATTGTTCCCTCAAAAGTTTGGCATCTACCACCCAATGCCAAAAGGTAAATTGCACCTCCCTGAATTTATACCCTTCCAACTGAGACCTCTTCCTTCAAAAAAGCATATGGATAAGTTCAGTGAAACCTTGCTTATTATAGGTAACAGTTTGTAAAAGCAATAAAAACAGAGAATTCAATAAAACCACCCTGGGAAGACCAAGAACATCAGTAATGTAACAGAAAAATGTACTAAGTGTTCTATGCAGTGGTTTTGGGTTTAGTATGTATATGTATATTAAGGAAATGGTTCTCCTGATGGTTCTGTGAAGCAGGCAAGTTATTATTCCTACTGAAAGCAGTCACAGAAAGTCTGTGACAAATCCCTTGTCAGTGCATGAGTGGACCAGGAACAAAGAGCTGAGGTTCCCCTGGTTAGTTCTGTACACAGCCTAGTCCAACTTGCCTATCTCATCCTAATATTTTAAATGGCAGATCATTAATCAAAAAATTAAGTTCCTGTTCTATTCCTTTTCATTAATCTGTCAAATCATTATGTCATGGCTGCACACAAACTGTGTATTTTATTGTTTACAGCACCACATTGATCCCACAGGCCACAATACAGCAAAAGGACACAAAAGCTAAAAGGCCTTGTCCAGTTCAGCATACAGTATTTTAAAATCTGGCCACAATAAATGATTTTGTGTGCTTCAACTAATAACAGAGGAAAATGCAATCATTGAAAACATCTTTCCTGTCAAAAAAAAACCATGAAAAAATATCCCTGCTTGTCAACCTTCTAGGAAATACATAATTCAGTAACACAAACCCACTCCTGCTCTCACAAAAAGCTTTAAGAGAGTCAGAACCAAAAGCCTTTAACTCTTAAACTTTAAAGTTAGGAGGATATTACCTCATGCTCGATTCTCAGTTTTATTGGCTCTTTTCTAGCCCTTCAAGTTACAGGAAGAGTGTAATTCCCAGTAAGGCAGATGTCATGAATAAACAAGAGGAAATGCCGGACCTCTAACAATGACAACCTAGTGCTTAACAGGAAAGTCAATAAATAGCAACAATTAATTACATTTTAATTGTATGTTTTTCTGCCGCTTCTTTGGATTCCTAAACTTCTCTTGAAAGAGGTCTTTGGTCACATCCAGAGATTTCTCATTGAAGATGGCATGCAAGCCTGATCGCAGAACAGTGACTGTGCTGTTGTTGTTCAAGAGTGCTCTTACTGTCTGGACAGAATAAAAAACCAGTTAATGCCTTTCATTTTCTCAAGCCCTTAACTCAGCCAAATAAGGGAACTGAAAAAGGAAAGCTTCCCTTATTCAATACTAGACTTCATATGACCAGTCTCCAAACTGGGGGGTGTGGGGGGGTATAGGATCAAAGGAGATAAATCTGATGTTGCCTTCAAGAGAGTTTTGTTCTGGGAGATGTCCTTTTCAATGATGCTCTGTGTTGTCTGTGATGGAGCAGACAAGGCTAACATACTTGAATTATCTGGGCAATTGCCTGGGCAATTGGCTTTGCCTAGAGTTATTATAATTACACTAAATAATGATATTTTGTCTAAAGCATGGAATGGTGTATCAGAGATGTCTTTCCTTCAGTGTTATCTGTCCTTAATTTGTGTTGCAATTTAATTGTTGCAAGTTTTCTCAAATTGCTCAAGCCTTTGAGAGAGTAAAAATAACATTAGAAATATGGTATTAGTTAAAACAGTATTAGTTGGTTTTTATCCCATTTATCTGCTTATGAGTCATTTGTGAATGAATCTGTCTTCCTATTTGTCTCAAAAAGTATTACAGAGATATTGCAAACAATTTTCACACCAATGTTTATCATCATGTCTTCACTTTTTTTAATTAGTTGCTAATATCACACAATATTCCTTAAGATTCTTGATGAAACAATGAAAACAGTCAAGGAAACTAAATCTGAATCCATTAAGTTTTGTTAACAAATATGTTTAGTCTTCCAAACTGAAATCAGTAAGATCCTAAAGCCTTTTTGGACTTCAGGCTTTTCTGTAAATAACTTTTATCCAGTTGGGCTTTTCAGAGGAAAAATATGGTTTGTAAAATTCCAGAAAACTTCAGGATTCATACATGTTTTAACAAATCCCATTTACCAGATGCTTAACATGACCCCACAAGCAGCAACAAATGCAGCTGACCATTTCTTTGCAAAAATTATCAATACAGCTATTTTTCATCATTCAGCTAACTTTTTTTAAATACCAAACTCAATCTGATTCTCTCTTAGCAATCTCCTTCATATAAGTTAAAGACAAAGGCATTCTTCTTATTTGACTTGGAGCTTTCAGTGACAGAAAAAGAGCCTGCAAAAAGAATACATGACCCAAAGGCTGGGAACTACCAGGGCAGCACCTTCAGTAGGCTGCTAATACCTGACTCCATGCCCAACACTTTGGACTGATCCCTTCAGCCATTGGATTTCACTATACTAAACATGATTCTCCAAAATGACTGAGAGCCAGCCCTCTCAACATTCAAATGCAACTTACCAGAGGCAGGAATCAGCCCCAGAAAATGAGAAGCATCACATTCATTCTTTTCTCACAGAGAATTTGCACCTTTTTATGCTCTAATTATTTCTACACATCCAGGTAGTAGCAACTGTCAGCCTGCTTTATCTGCACATGGTTGGAAAGTTACCTTTTTTCTTTTGAATATTGACCCTGCCAAAATTGTTCTTACTTTCTCACCAGATGGCTGAATTATTGTGAAGTGCTCTACAAGGAATGATGTGGTTACAGTGTTCAGAGGTTGCAGCTGCACACTGCCTCTGTAGCACTTCTCATCAGGAGCACTCTTGCCTGCTCTGACCATCAGTCTGTAGTTGAAATTCCAGATGCATTTTAGACAGAAAACTGAGAAGGTTGATTAGAAATATCAAATTACTCCTGTGTGAGAAGATGAGATAACCTTCAGAGAGAAATAACTGAGGCAGGATGTGATGCAGGTCTGTGGGAAGCATTGCTTGAAGAAGGGTAGGAATGTTAAAATAATGAAAGTATTTTTTCATACAACAAATAATTAAACCTTGGAACTCACAACTCCAAAATCTCAAGTGCAGTAAAACTCTTTTACTTTTACCTTGTTTTGAAGAAGCTCTAGAGAAGGTACAAACTACTTTTACTTGTGAGAGCTAGAAGTGTAAATTCGACCCTGATTCTAGGTCTGCTGTGTTCAATTTGTGTGGGTTAAACAGTGTAAAAGGGATGTAGAGCACCCAGAGGCTTCTTCTAGAGAATTTCTCCCAATTGCTGAAATTCTCTCTCCCTAAATCTTGAGATTGTAAATCCAGTTTTGACTCTGCAGCTTTCCCACACATTAAGAATAGGGAAGGAAGACTGAAAGAGCTACAGCCAGCCCTTTGACATCATGGCTTGAAAACAAAAAGGGTGATCTGAAGTATGCAAATCAAATACAAATGTCTGGGAATAGGTGACACTCATGATCTTGCTGGATCATGCTCTTCAATGCATAAGAAGACCTGTTTAGAAGCACATAAAGCTGAGATTTTCTGGTATGAGTATCTCCAAGGGCTGCTGCAGTTAGTGGAAACTAAGAGTGCTCAGTACTTCATGGAAGTCAACTTTTTGTGTGGGTAGGTGCCCTTATGCATGTCTGTGCTTTTTAATTTTTACTCTTTTTTTTTTAAGTAAGAGGAGGAGTGTTTTGTATGCTGCTGGTGATGAAGTTTTCCCATAAAGAAAAGCTACATTTAGTGGTCCAAGAAGCTGCAGTTCCTCCCTTCCTCCCTCACTTGTTTTCTCCCTGCTTCCCTTCTTCCATCTGAGTAATGATTCAAATCAGATGGCATGTTGGGAAAATGTGAAAAGAACTTGTACATGTTTGAAAGAGACAATATATCCCTGTTCTCTTTTACTTTCTTCCCTATTTGTGACCTTCCTTTTATCCCATACTACCTCAAAACCCAAGGATTTGGGAGGATCCAAGGGCACCAATGGAAGGAATGCTCCAGCATGTGCTCTTGTCTGACTTTGGCATGGATGGGCAAAGAAACTGGAAACTGTCATCTGACCCTCTCCATGGGCTGCCATCAACTACATCTCAGAGGCTTTCAGAAGAATCCAGAGTGAGGAAAATGTCCCCTCACCATGCTTAGCAGTGAGGGAAGAGATGGGAAGGAGTGTGAGCATGACATGGTTGGTGTACAGAACATCCATGCTGCTGCACTTGTTTTCCAATGGAGCATGTCAAAAATAGTGCAAACAGCCCACAGGAATGAGATTCATGGCTCTTTTTTTCATGAATTCTGGAACATACCTTGACCATGTTGCAAAGGTCTGTCTGTCTCCTGAGCCTTTTTACAAACTCTTTAGCTTCTGTTAAAGAAGAAGAGACAGATGTTTCACATCATTAATATTTTACAGTCTAAAATACATTAATGAAGACATATTTTAAGTTAGAAAGTAGTTCCCTAGGGGAGATTTGGAGGGTAATGGAGGGCACAGCAGGGGCACTGAGACAGCATTATGGGATGGGCTGGGGACCCTTGCAGTCAAAACTTGCAAGGAGAAGCTGCCCAGCTCACCTCTCTTCCTTCACTGTGAATCTATTAATCCATGATGTGCAGGAAAAAGTCTTTCAATATTTTATTATATAATACTTCCTAATTAATGCTCTGTCAAGCATTCAAATGTAAGAAATGCCAAAATTAAGTCTGTCTGCAATACTGAGCATATGAATCCTATCACAAACTTTTGCCTACACAGGAGCCCTGCTTTACCTCTGTGGAGTTGGTCTTCACTCAATGATCCACTGAGCAACATGATGTTTTAGTAAGAATCTTCAGCTTAATAGGTATAAATATGTGTGTGTGTGTAGATATTTACAAACACACACATATACCACAGCTTTGTAGAGAACAGATTTTTTCCAATCATCTTCTAATATCAGTCATATCTTCCCTATGGGACTGTGGCTTTTTTCCTTTTATATTGGACTGCTACAGCCATTAATTAATTTATCAGCATAAAGCCACTTGTAAGAGGAAGAGACACAATAATATCTGAGTTTCAGAGGGTATGCTGCATATTATTGGCCATCTACCCAGCCAAAGCAATCATGGCAAGAGACATGTAATGTACTTAAATCTGTAAAAAGATTTAAGTACATTTCAATTTAAGTACATTTCAATTTGCCATTAATTGGGAATACTTCTGGCTTACGTTTATTCTCACACATTATGCAAGACCATTTATTTTTAACTGTATCCCAACTAACTCTAATTGTTGCTACTATCACTGTTATATCAGCTAAATTTTTAAAAAAATAATTTAAGAGTTTTGTAATACAATCTTCTCTGCAGTTTAACCAAAGATTATTTTTGAAAATATCTCTCCTACTCAAACCTACCATTAGACTTGGATGTTTGGAGCAGTAATGGAAAACCTCCCAAAGGATTAAGCATCCAACATTTAACATTTTCACTGAATGATCTGATTGAGTCTATGTGTTGTGCAGGCACCTCCTCCAGGAAATCAGGAAGTAGGATGTTCTCCAATTCCTAGAATACAAATTCATGCTGCTGCACTTGACTGGTGTACCACAGATATTTACAGCAGCATGAAATAAAATTATATTGATAATTTAAATGTAAGTGTAAAGAAACACATTTTTTCTTCCAATTAAGCGAGAGCTAAGCTAACTTTTTTAGCAGAAGGACAAAGATCCTAAGAGTAAATATTCCTTCCTAAATTAATTTCTAGACAATACTTAATGATCTGCTGGAAATAAGAAGCAAATTATTTTTATCAGAAACCTGCATACTTCTATGTGGAAGGCCACTGAGAAATGCAGTAGTGTTCTCAAAGGAAAAGTAACTCTCATAATCTGGAAAATCATCATCAGTTGAAATTTCAGTCACATAACCTCATGCCAGAGCCACAGACCACATTTATAACAGCACACTCCACTGATACTAGGAACTTTCAAATTAATATATAGGGAAAAAATGAAAGCCATCCCAAATTCTACTGTCTCCTTTCAAAACCAAAACCCATACCAGGCTGTCTCAGAGGAAGCAGAAAGATAAGGAAAGATAAAAGTTGAGGAATAAACAAAAATCCCATTGTACAGCGCAAAAGAAAGAGAGAGGCCTTCTCCTTAGAGCTACCAAAAAGACACAAACACATAATAGCATAGCTACAGCAAGGAAATGTGTGTGCAGTACCTTGAATAGATACCTATCATAGCTTTTTAACAGCTGGCACACATCTGGCAGGCACATCAGCTCTATTCTTTCAGGCTGCAGAGATGTCCAGAATGACATGATACAATCTTCCACCTGTCACACAAAGCCCTTTATGAATTTTCACTGATTTTACACTTGTGGAATGTGAAATATGATTCAGTAAGACAACACACAGACACAGAAGCAAAGGAATGACCATGGAGATGGGCTCTTTGCCTGGGCCCATCCTGGCTGGCCTCCAGTGTGCTGGGGAAGCAGCAACAAGCTGAACCTCACCAGGCAGTGTACAAAAGAGGAAAGAAACAAAGAATTGTGCCATGGATATGAGGATGTAGTTAAAGATACGTATCCATGGCTATGTGAAATGTGCTCAGCTCAGATTTACTGAGGCACCAGGAGGGCTCAGGATATGTGCACAAACTCAGATTCTTGGAGCATGTTGTGTTAATTCAGAATTTTAAAATAACTCAACTGAATGCTCCTTTTGTCCATAAATCATCATCTACCTTGGCTCAAACCATCAAGTAAATAAGATACACAGACACAATTTTGCCCTTACAGTTGTTTGCTGTTGTCAGAGTAAATGTTATTAAAGAAAAAGCATACCTTGTCAAGCTTGGTCTCTCTCACCATTTGTAAAATAACTTGACAATAGTTGTAGTAGTCATTGGCAAGCAGTGCAATCTGTTACCAAAAAGAGGGTACAAAATGATCTCACAGGAAAAGAGCTAACTTGTTTTATGGCTGTGTACTTTCAACGTACCAGTTCATAGGGGTATGTCTCACTTTGTGCTTGTTCTCCAAAGAAGAACTGGTTGAAATCAGGAGAAAGGTAATGAAATGTCTCTTGTTCAGTCTTCAGATAAATGACAGATGGATAATACTGCAAATTCTTACTCTTGATGCATCAGAATTTATTTTGGACAATTAAAAAAAAAAAGATTGCAATTACTTTGTCAGTTTGGTTAAAGGTGTTAAGTATTTTCTTGAAGTTGTAGGACGTGATTTTATAATAAGATGTATTTCTTTAGAGAAATGCTTGTCTTTTTTTAGAAAATAGGGGTGGGTGAAAAAAACAAGACGGGCTGCCTAAATGTTTAAATCCTAAACTGTACATGAAATTTCTTTTCAAAACCAATAAATATTTAATGCTATACATATCTTCCATATATCTTTTCTATAGCACTCGTGTCACACTTGTAACGCTCTGCATTAGGCTGCAGGTAGCTGGCTGTGCTGTGGGGCTGACAGAACGTTTCCCACTGGCTGTCATTGTCACAGCACTCATGACTGCACCCGAGCACTCGGTGGAACTAAGTCACACATCCAGCCTCTCCTGCTTTCCTCACTTTGGTCCACAAAAGTTTGATGCTCATGCTCTGCTGGCTGACATACAACAAGCCTGGTGTCAGGTCATCCCATGACAGCTTGCTGAGGGGAGAACTGCCACAGGTTAGTTTTGCATCTGCCCTTTTCTGTGGGCAGGTATTCTGGTCTTTCTTCTTAAAAATTTCCTAGTATTTACTCTAAGCATGTTGATGATGTTGTCAACAACATGTTGGAAAGACACTTTCTCAACAGCAGGAGGGTCTGCTACTGTGGGCCTCAGGCAAGGAAGGCTGTGTCCCACTAACTCCCCCAATATTCAAAACCTGATCTGTCAGCCACAATTTCTGCTCTCAGCACAGAAAAAATTATTAGAGCTGACATTAAGACAATAAATATATTTAGCTAATGGATGAAATAGGAGTGAGGGAACTAAGCATGTAGTGAGATTACACAGACCAAGATTATTTTGAGGAAGATGGGCTAGCTGTATTTCATCAGAACATATTAGATAGAAGTTGTAATTAAACACACAGATAGACATTTTGTTATGTCTAATGTATCCGAAACTCACTGTTCCCTTTTTTGGTCTATTCTTCTTGTAATCAGCTGCATTTTCAGAACTCCAGGAACTTCTACTGTGATAAAATAAATAACAGAAAAAAGCAAACATTTAAAAGCTCACTGATTCATTCTGTATTTAGTAAGAAAATGAGCTCAAACTGGATAGACTATACTAGGTTGGAGAATTGTATTTTGGAAACAAACCCTGCTCCCTTTCCTGTAATTGGGTAATCCCATGATTTTCTAGCAAATCTGGGACCAATTTTTCTGAATTCTGAATTTTAAGATTTAACTGAACCATTCATTTTAATGACAAGTGACCATTTAACAGTGCAACGTCTTTGAACTTCTTGCACCAGAACCGTGGGTTTGTATTTCTAGTTGCAGTTTGTTTGGAATGGTAATAACTACTACAAATATGAAAATAACAAAAACATTATAATCCTTTTGCTTAGGTTTCACGGTTATTACATTTTCTGCATCACACAGAGGTTTAGATGGCATTTTGTTTCTGACTGCTTCCCATTAACTTTTCAAGTTGGCCATGGTGTTCCACACAGTCAGAATTTACTTAGATCTCCGAAGGCTTGACCACTGGCTTGCTGCTGAAAGCAGGCACAACAGGCTGCTTTCTTGCTGTGCTTTCTCCTAGCTCTCTCCCTGCCTGTTTTGTTGATGCTGATGGTAGCAGAGGCAGAGGCAATGTTGCTAGTAAAAAATGGATGTCTCCAGTCAAGCCTCCATCTGCTGCTGACACCTGCTCACTGTCTATGAAAGCATTTCAGACTCAAGGGTCCTGCTGGACTTGGCTGGCTGGAAGGGTGGCAGGCTGTCTAACCAGAACCTGGCTACTGGGTTTCACTGCTGTGATGCATTACAAACCAGGGTACCACCATACACCCTTGAAGGGACAGAGGACAAAATGTAACAACTTATCCTCCTGTAAACTCCAGCCACTGAAAATGCTTCCTCTCCACCCTCTGCCATCCACAGGACTTGCCTTGCCACCTTTCCCCCTGCCCTACTCTGTGCCATGAAGGCTGTGCTCCAGCAAAACAACCAGTTTGGCTGCCCAAGTCAGGGCACAGCATCCAGGCTGAGTATGTTTGGTAGAGCTGGTGACTCTTTTGCCCAAACATTTTAGAAGTGCTGACTGGACAAAGCAAACACATGTAAGTAGAGATGTTTCATAACACTTCTTTCAAATAGGTCCTTCCTGAAGATTTCTAAAGCCTGTGAAATAAAATTAATGAATATTTTCCAGCTCCTGCTCTCCCTGAGAAGGCAGCCAGCTGTATCTTCTGCTGCTGCTACTATGGCAACAGGGATCAGCATGGCTCGTCTCCAGTGCCTCTGTTCCCTCGGCAGCCTGGCTCCCCACTCCCCTGACACAGGGACATCCAGGACAGACAAGGAGTCCTCTGCCCCAGCAGCCAGCCAGGAGCTCGGTGCTGGTTAGGTGCAAATCCCTGTGGAACACTGACAAACAGTTCTGTGCCCTCCCTCTGCAACCACAGGGGGCTGGGACTCACCTGGTGCTTGGCTGCACATCAGAGATGCTCACTTCCCCCGGAGAGCAGTGCCTGGGTAGAGACAGAACACACAAAAGAGGAGGTGGGTGGGAGACGGGGAAAATGGGAGACAAAAGAATCATAAGGAGTTTCACCATCTCCCTTGCAAAGTTTGGGAAAAGCTATGGTGTGGGAACTAAAGCTAAAATTGGAAATACAACAATGGGGATGAAATAAAGAATAACAGAGACGCAAATGAGAAGAAGAAAAGAAAAATGAAAGAAAGGAAGGTGATGAATGTGCATGCTGTTGACTGTCAGATTACACAGAGATTAGAAAAGTTAATTTGCTAGAAGCAAAATAATTTTTTAATGAAAAAATAGTACGTTTGCTTCACTAGCCAGTCAGGAGCCTAAACCTTGCCTATTGCTAGAATCAAAAAACCAGCTCTTACACAACCAGAATTCAACAACATTTTTTAAATACTGTACTCTGAGCCAGACCAGGTACCATTTTAGGGGGAGCTTGTCCTCAAAGCTCTCATTCCAAAAGGGAACACATTCTGTTGCAATACAAATCAGTAAATACCATATTCCCTCATGTCTGTAATACATTTGCAGACCTCATTGACTACAGCTGCTTATATTTATACTACTTTCATAGCACCATCATCAGAGCAGTGGTACACATATCTTCAGAGAATTGAAGATTTCTAAATGAATCACAGGTGCTGTGTAAGATCATCCTCATCACCCCTTATGTGGATATGTTCCAACCCGGACACATCCGAGGTCCCACCCACCATCAAAATGCAAACACCTTCTTTGTATTTAAAGGCAAACCATTATAATCTTACTGCCATATCTGTGACACCCACAAGCACAGCTCCCAGGCTGACAGGTCCTTCAGTAGCCTAGTTCCTCACTACCAGCACCATGTCACTTGCTGGCTGTCATGGTCAAGAAATATCCTTTGCAGTACAGAAACAGTCCACAATTTTGGAGCCATTCTTTTCCTTGCCAACCCACAGGCTGATGGATGCTGTGGTCTCTCAGCTGGGCTCAGGGATGCACTTTCCTCGCTGGTAGGTGTGACAGAAAAAGCATCTGCATGTTGGATTTTATTCAGGCATGGGAGGGCGCAGTAGCTATTTAGGACACCTTCACCAATGAAACAGATATCCCCAGCCTCTGCCTGAGGGAAGTGGCAACAAGCCAGAGAAGTTATCCCATTAGAGGGGTCTGGACAACAGACTGGCACTGGACTGCACTGAAATGCTACATTAAAAATCCTCTTCACTCTGATTTGGAAATTTCCACACAAATACACTCTCAAAAATTGACATTATAAGTCAAACACCCTGATGTGTTTACACACATGATAACTTATATAAGAACACAATTTCTTCTTGCAGGTAAAAGAGTCATCAAGTTTTAATTACTTCTTCAAAATTTCAAAATTTTAAGTAAAAAACAATCTAGACTTTTCCATTGCTGGTTTTATCAGTTTTATTGGATCATGAAAAATTAATGGTGATTTCAAAAAGTACTGAGCCTTACTGATAGGACAGCAAAGATGAGTTATTTCCTTCATTACTTAAAAATTTACAAAACTCCACACAAATGGAAACTAACTCACTTTTTTGATTGAAACAGATGCTTTTTTAGTATGTAACCTAATTACTTCTTTCAGAGCCGTACTACTCATCCTTCTCTGGCTGAATTTTGTGCTTTTCTATTGCTTTCTCTCTGTTTTCTCCTGCTGTGCTATATGAGATACTGAGAAATAATTGTGACACCCATCTGCCCAGGTGTTGTGGGCCTGCATGTTGGCTTGGGACAGGGACATGTAGCTGAATTTAGAATGGAAGCTGTTCTAATTTCAGCTATCTGGCGTGCCTCAACATTTTAGTGTCTTCTTAAAATTGTCTTTAATGAAGGAAGCATCAGACAAGGTAATTTTGTGGTTAAGGGACTTCTATACTGCAGCTAGAAATATGATCTTTGTCTGAATATGATCTTTGTCTGAATATGATCTTTATATTTTGATTTTTTTTTTAATCTGAAAAGTTACAGAATCATAGAATACTTTGGTTGGTAAGGGACTGTCAAGGGTTATCCAGTCTAACTGCCAAGGACAGGGACACCTTCCACTAGAGCAGGTTGCTCAGAGCCCTATCCAGCCTGGCCTTGAACAATTCCAAGGATGGGGATCCACAGCTTCTCTGGGCAACCTGTTCCAGTGCCTCACCACACTCACTGTAAACAATTTCCTCCTAATACCCAGTCAAAGCCTACCCTCTTTCAGTACAAAGTCTTTCCCCAGCTCTCCAGTCCCTTTAGGTACTGGAAGGTGCTTTAAGGTCTGCCTGGAGCCTTCTCTTCTCCAGGCTGAGGAACGCCAACTCTCAGCCTTTTCTCAATAGGACAGGTGTTTATCTTAAGAACCAAAATCAGATCAGTAGGTGGCTGGTTGATGTCATTCCTTTCCCTGCAATGCACGTCCTATTCCTTGCCCTGGCCAAATTAAACACAGTTTTTTAGGAGTGGGTGTCTGGGCGGGCACCCCTGCAGCTGCTGGAGGAGGAGGAGGAGGCCTGGAGCAGCCAGGGCAGCAGCTCCCCTGTGGTTAACAAGACCTGCAGGGTGTTCCCCAGCCCACAGAGGCTATGGCTCATTTCCATGAGGAGGGACAAAGACAGAAGCTATGCTGGCAGATGTGGTGTGTCTGTCTCCCAGCAGTGGCTAAAGTCCTTCTTTCTGCACCTGCCCCAAACTCAGCTAACATTGCTTCTTGGGTTCCTCCCACTTTATCATTTTTTGCCTCATCTTTCTACACTGGGAGGAAAAAAAGAGCAACAATTCAAATCATTCTGTTCTCTCTCAGCTCTCATATGACCAGAGCAATCAACTTTCCTTTTATGCCCATCAAGATTGCTATTTTTAAGTGATGCTGCAGGGAAACACCTTTCTTTCCATGAAAAGGAAAGACGAGCAGAAACTTAGCCAGAGATCTGAAATATCCATTAAACAGTGGACAAGACCTTTCCTCATCCTGGATGTCAAACCTTAGGCCTGTTCTGGGTATACTGGGTACAGAGGAAGTGAAGGATATCCCTTTAGTAAGTGTGACATGGGAAACCAGCCTCAAATTTCCTATGAATAATTTGTTTAGTCTCCCAACAACAGACTGCCAGTCAATCATCTACAGAACCTGATCCTCTGTCCTGTCTCAACATTTATCCTTGTCTCTCTATGGACTTCTGCAACATTACCTGCCATAAAACCTGTGAAGAAAGGCAACAAACCTATGGGTGTAATTTTTCCATGTTCTTCCAAAGCATGCACTCAATTAAGTAAATATTATACAAAATATCACTGAAACAGCGTCAGCATCACCAGATATGTGGGTCCTTATAGACTGATTTGTATGCCCCTAGCATTCCTGCCACAGAATAATGATGTATCTTCATATTAAATGATGAAAACCTAATTACAGATTTTACCCATATATACACTAAACTAATGTACAAGACTGTAAGAGAATGAGGATACAAATACAAACCTGGTCTTCAAAGCCCAAGGCAGAGACTGCACCTAATTTTTTTCTTCAGTGTAAATGAGAGTAAAACTGCTGCAGAATGGCAGCATTTCTCTTCCTTTCTTTTTCCTTTTTTTTTTTTTTTTTTTTGGGGGGGAAGAAATTCAAGCCTGTGGTTTGTTTATCTAAACCATGAGCTCAACCATGAGAATTCTTCCTCTCCTGCCCACAACATGCTCCTGTCTACCCTTTAACCTGCCATAGTATCTTACATTCATTCTAGGACTTTAGGCTTTTAAGTTTCGCAATCCATTTTTAATTGTCTTACACATTTTCTTATTGATGTTCTCTTACAAGAGGTGATTTTAAAATCTGATTATTTTAAACCTAAGTGAATGAAGTATTTTTGAAGTACTGTTTCAAGCAGTAAAAACCGAGATAACGAGATTGTGTGTAGGACTCTTCAAAACAGCACAGTCATTTATACTGTAATACATTTCTCCAGCCTGCTGTTTAATGAGGAAGGTGATAGAATGTCAAGAAGCCATTTCAATATGGGTTTTTTTGAGCTCCCATTTAAAGTCTTAACATATTAAGCTCTTCTTTTACGTTCAGCATGAGTTCCAGCTCTTAAGATCTATGTGGCTAAAACATCCAATTTTTGGAAGTCTAATTAGGCAGTGTCTGTTTCCAAAATGCAGCTTGTCTATTAGGGCACAGCACTTAATGGCACAGCACTTTCACAGTGTTTATAATGAGAAAAAAATATAATGCTACCGTCAGTGTTCAACAGAAGATTTACAGATTTACATGGACAGAAAACATATAGACAGTCATGTGGCATTTTTTGATCAAAACATTTTTAAAAACAAACCTGAGATAATTTTGTTCATACAGAAGACAGCAAAAACGTGCATAAAACGAAGACTCCTTCTTGATAGCTATTCCATCATAATGATATCTAGAAAATTTAAAAAAATATTAACTGTATGATTTTCAACATGTCAACAGATTCATAATCCTCTTTTGAAAGCAGATGATCATACTGTTCAATCAAGAAAAGATCAAGTAGAAAAAGCGATATTTGTTTTTTAAATTCTGTTGAATGTTTATTTTCCCAAACAGAAAATAATTACGCAAACTTTTTCCAAACTCCCTTTAACAGTTTTTGTCCTGCAATGACACCCTCTTCTAAATGAAATAAACCTTAAGCCAGTGAATGGAGTGCCTCAGATTTGTACAGGACAGTTAGCCAAGTCAGAAAACAGACCTAGCAGGCAGAGGTCCCCATATCCCCACGGAATTTGAAGGATTTAGTGCAGCTGTTCCTCGGCCATTCACAGTAGCTCAGTGACTGGATGGCCCATCAGTGTCATGGCAAGCTAAAACTCAAGGAAACTGCCAGACCTTCTGTAAGATTTATCTGAGCTCAGTGAGAAACAGAGGCACCATCCCTGGTCCCAGGGTGCTGCCAGCCGGGAGCCAGGGGAGCAGGGCCTGCTTTGGGCCACCTGCTGATGGCAAGAGAGAGCATGGAGGCCACCAAACACCATCCCAAATCCTGTCTGCTGTGAGCAGGAGCCTAGGAGTGTCTGAGGAGAGGCACTCCCAAAAAAAAGGATCTCTTGGCTCAAGCTGAATGCAAGTCCAGACTTGTGGAGACAAGTCAGGGCATGTTGTTCTCAAAGCCCATACTTGACAGCTACACAAAATGCTTGTAAAATTATTCAGCCTCAATGAGCTTAAAACATCCTTTTTCCTAGTCTGGATATTCAGTGTGCAAGTATAACTTTGCATATGAAAAGCACCAAACTCTCTGTGCTCTAGAAGAGAGGGAAGGGAAAAGAAAGGACATTTAGGAGGAGGACCTGAAGATGTCTGATTTAAATGGTTTGAAACTGTACAGCATTTCCATTGACCATCAGTATGTGCTGGGTCACTCCATGGAGGTGTGCAAAGACAAAAAGCACAATACAGACATTAAAAATTAATCATTAATCACCACCCCTGTGCATCCCAGAGCCAGTCTTTCCTGGCCTACAGATGCAGTGTCTGAAGAGCTCTAAGTAAGGCTGTGATGTCTGGCAGATGTTTCATGCAAGCCATGCTGTTAATAGCCAATACAAATTGGAGCACCAAGGTCTTTTAAAAAGCAGTCTAATCTGGAATTCATGCCTTACCAAAACAGATCTGATGTGGTGGTTTCCATGGAATTAAATCTATTTAATGTCCTTGGCTACACCATGAATTATTCTGGATCTTGGGTTGTGTTACAGACTTGCAACCAACAATTCAGCTACCATATTGCAGTGCTGGGGCTGAAAAGTCAGCCACTTTAACATTTTATTAGAACAGTTATAACTAACTTTTTCAAACAAAGGACAAAAGCCCAATACCTGATGCTCCCTGCTGTGGTTCGCTTTCTTGTCACCAGGCCTGGGAAAACTAACTGAATAAGCTGTATAAACAAACAGAAAATTAGAGATGCTTGGCAAATTCATTCAAAGATGCAAAAATGTATCAGGCACACTTTTTTGCCTTTAATCACTTTGTTTGCTTTTCATCATTTCCAGGCTAATACCTGTTTTTACATAACTCAATCAGGCATTTGTGGATCCAAGGCTTAATAATTTAAAGGATTACCTCTCTCAGGTAGGATTTTTTTTTTATAGTTAGCACTAGAAAACAGTGCTCACACCAAGAGACCCCCTGCAGCCAGGGCAGGATCAATCAGCTGGGGGAACCTGAAGGTGCCCTGATGGTCCCATACTCTGCCAGACCTTCAAGCCTTATTCATTTAAGAAGGATTTACACAAGGCTTCACCTACCCACTCGTACTCTTGGCAGGTGTACTGACAGGATAGGGCCAGACTTATCTGTCTTAAAAGGACAGGAATCATCAAGCTGCAAAGCAACCTTTTGACCACTGTGGTGGTGTGAACTGAGGTCATGCAGCATCTGTCAAGGCTGGGCTCTACAGAGTAATTAGATACTGTCAGGGTTATAATCTACTTCACTACGATTATTCTGCATGAGCTGTCCTGAGACTAACAGAGACTAACTCAGGACACCTGGGTCCAGGACTAACCCAGGACACTCTAATATTCCCAATATAGCAGGAACAGAGGATTTACTCTGTGTTAGCAAGGAGTGAGGAGAGTTTCCACTCAGCAGCACAAAGCTTGGACACTGCACAGTGTGCTGTTGGTCCAAAGGCCTGATAAAGCACCCATCAACACACACTTCTAGTTTTTATGGTGGACCTGTTCATTTCTGCATGCACCCACCCCAGCTGCTCCCTTTCTCAAATTGATAGCTTAGCATAATCCTGTTTTTCTGAAAAGACAGTGTGTGAAACTGGGGCTTTTGTGGCACAAGACATATCCTTCCTCCCTCTGCCATTCCTTACAGAGCCAGTGATGTATTTGGGCAGAGGGATAGGGCAGATGAGACAAGTAGTGCCTTCATCCACCATAGTTTGATCCACATGGGGCTGGACTGCAAAGGCCCTTGCAGTCCACACACATGGAGCACAGTCAGGTTACTACAGCTTGGTAAATTATTAATAGCTCAGCCCATTATAGGCTGTGGCAAGTGATTACACATGCACTCAGGTTAAACCAGGATGGCTGCAGCTCCTGCTGTCCTCAGCTTCTTGCTACAAGGTCCATTCTCTTGCTGCAGAAGGCCAGACCATTTCAAGGCACTGGGGAGCAGCAGCCCAGCTTGCTGCTTTGGGATGTGCCAGCTTGCACTGCAATGCACTGGGTTGGTTGAGGCTGTGAGCAAACAGCAAGCACCAGCCCATAGCAGCTCTGGCTCGTCAGCTCTTCCATGTGACCAGACTCACACTTCATCTGTGCCTGTCCCAGCTTAAAAGTCACGCACATTAAGGTAAACCACACCAAGGCTTGGCTTTCAGGTGGTAACTCAGCTGTGCTGGAGCACTGGAAGGCTACAGGCAGGATAGGATTAATCTCATCTACGTGGCTACAAGGCAGAGGAGTCTAAGATAGTTGCTGCAGACTACATGGTCAATGGGAAAAACAAATGGCAGGTCTGAGGCCCCTTTCATCTGAGCTGTCTGAGGTGACTCATTTCATGTGAGGAAATGTGTGTAGCTACTTATTTCTCTTCAGTGGCTACCTAGAGATTTTTAAGGTGACAAGCTTCATGGCCAATGTCTATGCTGAGCCAGGCAAATTCTACCCATAGTCTTAGCTGATGGGTGATGATCCGTTAAGCTGTGGTAATAAATTACACTGGATCATTCACTCAAATATTAATTTTCAGCAAAAGTGATTTAACTTATCCAGTAAAAAAAATTAGATTCAACTGAATTGAGATAAATGATTCATAGAATGGGGTTAGCCATACAAATGAAATTTACTTCAGGTACAACTTGCACTTAAATTATTTTGGGCTTGTGTTAAAGCAATGCTTAGTAGCTCTTATTATGGGAATTAACAGAAAGTTAGCCATATAAAATAGGAAGTTCTGAAGTCTAAATAAGAAGTCTTGAACAATAAATAATCACAATATCTTCCTTAATTTGTTAAAAAATGTTGAATAGCTATGGGTGTTGATTGCAATTTGAATTTCTAAGTTCCATGGGTTGTATCAACCTCTATGTAATAGAAGTGGAACTGTTAGAAGGAGATTCAGTTCTACATCTGCATTTGTTTTGCTTGGATGGCTCTGTAGCAACTTCTTAGAGTATGTTTGGAGCAAAATCTCCTCAAGTATACTGAAAAGGGAAAGTATAAAATTATGTAACAACCAGAGGTATCTTTTAAAGACAGAAGAATCATCTCCTTGGAATGAGTTGCATAACTTTCTGCTGTTAAAAAAAGAAAACTGTAAAACTTTCTAAAATATATTGGCAAAAGAAATCTTTGCTAGTGTATCATGCACCAGTTCCCTGAAGAAAATAAACTCCATCCCAAACAACACTCTTTCCTCTGGTACAAATGCATCTACATGAATGCTTAGCAGAAATACATTAGAAAACACACAAGCATAATTATGTATTCACATATTCATTATTCTCTGTTATTTAATGTCTTTTGATATGCAGTGTGTAAAGCTGATGATCAGACTTCCTCTTTAGGCATCCCTACTTCTTATCTTGTATATCCTATCTACTCTGTACCTTTCCAAAGGTGGATGGATGTACTTGAATCTTGAAATCTGGATTGCAGGTTTCAATATACAGCTCGTATAGTAGCCGGCAGGGTACTGTGCATCCTCCACACAAATAGAAATTATCAGCTAGCCTTTAAAACAAAAATCATCAATTGGTTTATGTCAGAGTTAGAAGAAAGAATTGTTAGATTTTTATAGTTCATCAGATGTACAGCGAACTCAGTAATAGTCATTCTGATTTTACAGAAGCATAGAATGAAAAAGAACTACTTCCTTTATGTTATTCTGTATCCTGGGAAACAATATACTTTTTTATATATATATATATATACACACACATATACCCTCTGTTTATTTTTAACTTTTAAAGCCCTATTTTCCTTGTTTTCAACATCTAAGAGAGGTCACGTGAGATTCTACTAAGAAATTAACTAGTTCTCATAATTTTTAAATTGAAACAAGGAAACTTAGTAATACCATTAAAACATTAACACCAATACAGACAGTGTTAGAATTTCTCATATGCAAAATGTTGTTATAGCAAAGGATCTAACTTCAGTCTTCTAAATAGAAGGGTATCCACTATACAAAAAATAATAATATGAGCATTTTTCCACCTAAAATGTTAAATATGGTGCTTTGGAACAGAGTGCACAAACTATAAAGGACCACATTCTGTTTTCGTGATTTTAGGACAAGTTTAATAGGAGAACAGAGTTTTAATTTACAGTTACTCTATAACAGAACTGCCAGGACTGAAACAGGCTTAGGTGTTTAAATATCCATCCTTTTGCCAAATCCCTGATTCATCCTACTAATCAGAATGGTCATAGTCATGTAAATGCTACATGTGTGAATAAGGTGAGGGAAATACAAACTCAGTTACTTATTAGCCTAAGACATTACCTTCACCAGGAAAAAATGATCTTTAATTATAAAATAATGCCAAGTGGTTTTGATGTCAGAAGAAAACAGGCTACAGTACAAATACAGAAGCAAAGCCGAATCAAAGGAGCAGAGGGATTAATTTTCAAAGCATGACACACTGCTCGTATCACAGTGCTTTCTTGCTCTGACTCTGTTTCTGTTCTACCAAATTATTTATGCATATTTAATTAATTTATCAGCTGAATGCCAGTGCAGCACAGTGCCAGTTACTCACTGTGTCTTTACTGACAATCGAGTTCATTGGCAAAGCAGACTTTTCAATTCACCAGGCGTGATAACTCAGCTGGACTTCAAATCAGCATCCTCTGCTTTAGTACCCTCACTTCAGGCAACCCAGCTGTTTATCTTAGTTGCTTTGTCAGAAGACAGTGGATAAGGTCTACAGCAACTGGCTTGCTAGAAGAGACTGAGCAAGCAGCTGAAGATGTTTATCTCACCTGTTATTTGTGCCTCCTCCCCTCTTTCCATTGAAGAATGCTATCTGCTTCCCCCAGCTTTCCTTCTCCCCAGCAAAAGACCCCCAAGTGCCTCACCTATACCTCCTTGAAGACCATCTCCTCACCCAACAACCCCAGAGGCTCTGCTGGGCTCCCTGCCAGCTCCTCACCACCTCCGGCCCCACCATCCAACAGCAAAGGCTGCATGTCTACACCTGAGCAGGAACCTGCACCCAAAGATAAGGGGATCTGCTGCTCTAATTTCCCATCATCAGGCTAAAAGGTAAATGAAATTCATTCTACATTAGAGTCCTGCCTCCCAGCAGGCAGAAGTACTTTTTCTTCTAGGGCATCTCAAAACTCTTCACAATTGAGCAGTCTCAGAGGAGATTAATCTTAAGTTCAAATTCATCCTTAATATAACATCACAAGAATCACTGGAAGTGCATCAGAAATTAATTCATGCTCCAGTAGCTGGTTTCTGCCAATAGTTTTTCCTCAGCATTTAACTACTTAGCAACAAAGTATTTGGGAAATCCATTTTGTGAATTTTGTCTATTAAGCTGCCAGTCTTTTTGAAATAGTAAGTCAAACACCTTCTTAGTGCTGACACATAATACAAAAATATTTCTATCAGGAAAGCAATCTGCACAGAAAAGAGCACAGCACTCCTCTTCTTGCTTATTAGCCCCAAGGTGTTCAAAACCTGAGTTTTTATGGCATGCATCAAAACAAAACTGTGAAAAAAAGACAAAAAATAAAAATGAAAGTGTGGTAAGGCAGAAAGGTAGAGGTTAAAGAAAAAGCAGAGGGGGAAAGACCTCCTCTATTCATCTACTGTCTATCCACACACTGTGTAGGGTTGTTTATCCTATTGATTTTAGGACCTCACATAGACTGCAATTGTTTAGGGTTTGCCACCTATTCTGTGTGAACCCTTAGCAGCCAGGCCATCATACAGGTTGGCAAGTCTGCTGTCAAACCATTTCTAGACCAAAATCTGGTTTGCTACTGGAAATGGACCAACTGTAAAATGAAGCTGAACATTCAAAATTTTTCAAAACATTAAAAGAAGGTTGTCATGATGAAAAGAATCATTAGTTCATCCTTTCAAGGATTGCTTATGATTCATTTTTATGCTGTGTCTCAGACCTGTTGGATGAATGACCTTGCAGGAATCTCTTCCTTCAGTCCTTTCAAAATGGGAGCAGTGGTATCTGTATCACAGGGAAAACACAGACTAACTCTCACTGCTCAGGTATGACTGATGGGGGGAGTAAAATTATTTAAGATCACTTGCTGATGAGTTAAAAGTTTGTATGTGTTGTTACTGTTTCACTTTAACATTATTTATGAGCAGGACTCATTTGTGCTTGGGGAGACAAGTAAAGTAATCCTGGCTTCTCTGTGGCTGCCACAAGGCAAATGATGCTCTTCTCAAAGCCCAAGAAAACAATTGTGTCAACCTTCCTCCACTACACAAAGTGTCTCAGTAAGGAGTTCGACCTTCTGCTCAAGAAAAAATAACCTTGGAGAATGTCAAACCTCCAGCAGCATCACCCCGAGTGGCCGTGTGCCACCGGCTCGCAGCCACCTGTGTGCTCTGAGCGCCCACCAGGCTCCAGTGGCAGAGCCGGGGGGATCCTCCAGGGGGATCCTCCCTCGGCAGCTGCCCTGCAGCATCCCACCACGCGGATGGCTGCCAGGGGCCAGATCCCAGCCAGCGGGCAGGCTGAGACAAAGTCCCGTTTCCCCCATGTCAAGCCACCTCCATGTCACCAAGGCTCGTGGCACGAGGTGGTCTTTTGGGGAAACTTCCCTGCTTGCTTGGTATCGTTTATGTATGGCCATGGTGATGGGGCCTTTGCAGCGAGCCACACTCTTGCCCTCCGAAACCGCGAGAAGAGTTAAAAGCGGGGCTCCTGCACTCCCCGCGGCAAGGCAGCTCCTGCCAGCCCCACGGGCCGGCCGCGCCAGCTCCCCGCTCCATCCTCAGCCCCGGCCCGTGCCGGGCAGCGGGCAGCACCCACCACTGCAGGACGGGGAGGTACGTGAGGGAGGTGGGGCCGAAGTAAGCCATGTCGGCCTGCTCCGAGACGGGCTCCGGCTCCGCGTCCTCCATTGGGACCGGGATGGTGGGGCCGGGGCCGGGCCGTGCCGGGGCCGTCGGGTAACGGACGGCGGGTAACGCCCGCCCCGCGCCCGCCCCGCGCCCTGCGGAGAGCTCGGGCGGGCGCCACGCGGCATTGCCGCCACCCGCCCGCTGCTCCGCCGCCGCATGGGTTCGGCTTTTTGTAGGAACTGCGGGCGAGAAAAGGGATTCTGCCCAAAGCGGAAAGCGGCGTAAACGGCCGGTCGTGCGGCGCTACTTGGAATATCAGCTAGGGGCAGGAGAAGAGGGAATAGCTTCAAACTAAGCGTAGGTTTGGATTATGTGTTAGGAAAGAATTCTTTACTGTGAGGGTGCGAGGCACTGGCCCAGGCTGCCCAGAGAAGCTGTGGATTCTCCATTCCTGGAAGTGTTCAAGGCCAGGTTAGAGGGGGCTTTGAGCAGCCTGGTCTGATGGAGGGTGTCACTGTCCGTGGCAGGTGTGAAAAATGCGTATTTTATGATTGGCTTTTCGCAAATATTAAAGTGAATATTATATGTGTTCTGTTAGAAAGTAATGCTGTATTAATTCTCTTAAGCTGTGTGTTAAATATAGTTTTAGGTTATAAAAAAATGTTAAAATAGAAACTGTGCTATGTAGGATATTTTTTTAAAGAAAGGACTTACGCAGTGAGATAGCAGCCACAGGACACCTAAATCTTTTAGAGAAAAAGAATTTATTGCTCTCTTTTCAGAAGAAACTAACTTCTTCTTGCCTCGAAGGCTGTTAGGATTCAGAGGAAGAAGTTGATGATGACCAGACAGAATCCTGTATTTGAATGGAATTTATGCATCATGTATGAGGTGTATGAATATGTAACAGGCTATTGTTTTTAAGGGTTAATCCTCTGTTAACGTGTGTCCTTTTTCGGGCTCGTGCTGCCCAGAAAAAGGTACCCGGACATCCGTAACTCTTTGTCTCTATTGTCTCATATTGTCCTAATTCAAATTGTCCAAATTATTATTACTCTAACTGTATTACTGTTTTCATAACCATTTTATTACTATTAAACTTTTAAAAACTTAAAAACAAGTGATTGGCGTTTTTCACAGCAGGGGAGGTTGTGACTCGGTGATCTTTATGGTCCCTTCCAACCGGGCCATTCTATGATTCCGTGATTCTGTGATCACAAGTGCCATCCTAGAAGGTTTTGCACATCTTTAAAGCCTTACTTTCAGAGTTTTCAACAGGGATCCTGCAAACTCCCATAATTGTTTAATTTCTCTTTGATACAGAGAGATGAAAGGTCTGTCTGCTCTGCTGAAACCCTGTAAGCACTTTTCCATCACAAGTATCCATTATGCAAAATGAGCTTTGCTGCCATGTGACTGACAAACATAAATTATGTATGGCTGGAGCATCTAAAAGCATACTAGTCCATGGCTTTGGGTTACATCAGAGCTCAGCTTCTCAGAAACTCCCACAGCTCCCTCCTGTTAATTAGCTTCCTGAAATCCCCATGTGTGACGCAGACTGGCTTGCTTCCTTCGTTGTGACAGTGTGACCAAAGCCTACACGTTGGTAGACAGCAGTATTAAGGTGGGGGTAGGGAGCACGACGCCAGGAAAGGGAATTTAAAGTGGCAGGTTACTGGTTTTCTGGTCCCTTGATGTACCTTGTTTTTGAGGAGCAGTGCACACAGATGTCACGTATGGTACAGGTTGCTTTGAATCTGTGAAGCCTCATGCTGTGTTGAGAAGCCCATGGGAAGATGATGCTCACACAAGGGCCCCTGAACCAAAGCCTTGAAAATGCTGTCTGCCAAAAGCACAGGTTAGTGTTAGTATATGCATTGTAACCAGCCCAGTCTACCATCAATAACTGTGCTTAATGGCTGATTGTGGGAGCTTCCCTTAGTAGCTGCAGTTTTTGGTCTTGGTTTTGTTTGTCTGCAGTCTGCTGGCCTCCTCTGTGGGACATTTAGACAGCAAATACTCCTGCAAATACTGGAGAGCAAAAGCTTTCTCAGGTTGAAGTAGCTGTTTTAAGAACGGACAACAGTGGTACTGCAGAGCTGTGAGGCTTGTGTGGTGCTGCCATTTAAGTGCTCCTGGAGCTTCTGCAGCAGGTTTGGCAGTAGGTGCTGCCCAGGACACTCACTGCTAGCTCAGGTGTGCCTGTCCCTTCTGCACTCAGAGCAGTGCCCATGCACCTAAGGAAGAGGAAACCTCATCTCCAGTTTCCAACACATGGCTTGCTTATGTGCTTCTGAGTCCCAGTCTTAGTTCTCAAGGTTCATCACCAACAACTGACTTTTTGGGACTGTCTGAAACTCTACACAAGGAGGTACCCTAGGTCCAAAAACACCTTAGCAGGAAAAATCCCAAAAAAACCTTTACAACTTAGCTAAAACTGAAGAATGATAAATAGAATATTACTGTGGTAACAGACTGAAATAAGGGAAATTATACAGATCAGAAAGTCCCTGGACAACAGCTCATACTCAGAAAGGTTTTGGTGAAAAGAAGCAAATGCTGCACAAAAAAACCTGTCCAGTTACTGTCCATGGCTTGAGAGATACCAATTAGGTCACAGCATTTTTCCTGCCCAGTTTGCAGATAATGAGATAGACAGATCTGTGTGCTGTTCAGGTCTTGACATACTTTTATTTCATAGGGCTTTCCCATTTTTTCCAAAAATTATTCTTCACCTCTCAGATAATTCAGATAATTTTAATATGTGCTTTTGTTTTTTTGGCATTTTTTTTGTTTGTTTTTTGGCAGGAGGGAGAATGAGTGGGAGAGAAGGGAGATTCTGACTTTAAGTGCCTGGTTGTTAGAAGAAATTGGTTGAAAACCTGAAATCAGTTTCTTCAGCTTAAACCAGTCAGATAGGACTGGTGGATATAGATTAGGTCAAGCTGTAGTAAGTCTTTATTCTTGCATAAGCTGAAAGCTGCAAAGCTCTTTATTGCTGTCATGGACATACTCCTTGCATAAAATTACAGAGTATACAATGAACATGCACTTTGACTGAAAGAAGATTTGGAATAAATTTAGGAGTATGGTTGAACAGATTAAAAGGTGTACAAAAAAAGCTTCCTTCCTCTGACTTTCACCCATAACTAGGACAAATTTAAACCAAACTTTGAGGTAATCTCCAAAACGTTGTAAGGAGTGTCTTTAGCACAAAATTGCCCATTCAGATTACTGTCTGCCCTCAGCTCCCCCATCCCATATTCAAGAGAAGATTTGGATACCTTGGGAGATTTGGATGCCTTGTAAGGTAAACAGATTATGTAAGAGCTCTTGCTGGTGACAGCTGTCTTGTAAAGGCAAGTGCTAACATCTCTCAGATATTTACAGTTTTACAAACAAGTGCTTTATAAGATTTTTTAATACTTAAGAAAAAGTATGTATGAAACAGTCATTAAAGCAAGTGAATCTACTACAGCTTCCACCACTACTAGCAGCAATGAACACACATGTCTATAGGAAATTCTGTGTTTCCCCTAGAACTGCAAAGGCCTGGAGGGTATTTATTGCATTCATTCTCATGTAGGAAGGAGTGGGTAAAAGAGCTTGAAAAGGAAAGTCAAAAATAAGAATCTTTCCCTCACACCCACCAAACCAAAGTCCTGCAGCAACATATTATTAACTTTTCCATACAAAAAGTTAAAAAATTAGGTCACGATGTAAGAGTCCTGTTGGACAAAGGCAAATATCCCAATTTGAGAAATCATATGTCAGTACATTTTATGTACTGTGTCAGTACATTTTATTAGTTTGGCGTTTGTTTGTTTGTTTGTTTGTGGTTTTTTAATCTCTACTGGTTGGCCTACCAGGGACAAAATTACATCTGTGCGAAGGTTTACTCATTTTCCCCTCCTTTGAGATCTGAATAATGCCAATGATCAGGCATTACCTAAATGTGATCAGTCTACTATGAGCAGAGATCTTCAGTCATAGTTACCTTTTAAACTTCAGTTTAAATAGATGATTTGAAAGAATCAAACAAGTCCAATGCTTTAACATTATAGAATGCTGTGTCCTTCACAAGCCACTCACTTGGACATGAATGCACATGAGGAAGAGGAAGGCTTCTCTCCTGAGTGCCTACAGCATGTGAATTCTTGTATGTATGAAAATCCAATTCAGCAAAGCATGTCAGCGTGTTTGTAAGACTGCTTCATTTCAGCAAAGCATTTAAGAATGTGCTTAAATTTAAATATGTACTTAGCTGAATCGTTCTGCTGAGTGGGGATTGATGGCTGAATTGAGGCATTAAGCACTAATGAGGGAGCTGGGAACACAAAATAATATGTAAATTGGGATGTGTCCTGTCATGACTAGAATAAACTGATTCAAACAATGCAATCATTGCATGACTAAGATCTCTTGAATGATGTGAAACCATTAGAAATACTTAAGACCTGGTGACTTGAGATGGGACACAATCACTGATAATCACTCAGTCCTTCACTCATCTCAGATCACCTCAGATCACCTGGTTTTGGAGTGTCTGGTGGAGAGGCTGGGTGAAAATCTCTTCCACACAGTAGCTGCAACATTTACCTGACTGTTACCACATCCTTAATTCCAGATGCTGCCCAGGCCGTGTCATCTACTGATCTTTTAACTGAGATGAACAATGGATTCTTTGAGTGCTTTTGGTCCAGCCACAACTGGTAGCAGGGTCTGTCTGAGCAGCTCTGTCCCTCTTGTCTGGAGAGGCTCTGGTGTGAACACCTTCCATGGGACCCTGCTGGTCACTGCCCTCCTGTACGGGGCAGTGCCTGTAGGAAGGTGACTGTGGAGCTGAGCACTGTGCTTCCCACTGTGTGCTGACACCTGCTCTTTCTATTTCTTGCTCTTTAGTCCAGTTTAGGGCAGCCAAACAGTTTATACTGTGACTCATGAAGATGGAGATATGGATAAAAGCCAATCTGTCCAGAAGAGGCTGAGGTAATGCTTGCAGGAGAAAGCAACTGCTTCATTTCTGCTTGGCAGAAGATGTGGTGCTTGCTTCTCCAAGTAGAAATAGCATTTTATGATGCTTCCCTGATACATTATTTTTGTGGTTTGGTTTTGTTTTCTACATACTGGAGTTAACTTTCTGTTTAATAGGACAATCTATTATAAACAGCTGTGCTATAAACTCTGAAATAGTGATGCTAGGTTTGCATGTTAGAGTAATTTGAACAGAAAAAAATTCTCTACAATAAAAGCAGTGGTGAGTCACGCAAAAAAGCCCCATCTATCTCCGAGGCTAGAAACAGCCGCTCTTCCATTAGCTCCTGTGCCTGGTTTGCAGATGACATGCAAAAGACCCTTGATTTTATTTGTGTGTCAGGAATGTTTACACAATGAATCAATTAGTTCTGAAGTAAGGAATGGCATCAAGGGCAGCTTTCAAATGTATTCGCAGTAAAGTCCAACCACAAAAGTTTTGAAAAGAGAGAAGCACGTTACCCTCCTCCACAAAAATAAATACAGACGTTACTGTGAAAAGAGGTGCTTTCTTTCTTCCTTCTTAATTAAAACAAAAGGTGAAAATGTTTCACTTAAATAGCTACATTAACCAATAATTTTCTTGAAAGTACTTGTTGAAAGATTCAGCATAGTGTTTGACATAATTAAATGACAATGTAGTTAACAGTTAACTCCTCTGAAATGCAATTTTATTGTAACAAATACAAATCCTGCCTCAGTAATTTTTGAGGGTAAAGCATATTTTGCACGATTGATGTAGTTTTATCTTCTCACCTTTTGAATATCTTAGGCCAAAGGGTACATCAGAGAAACATTATATGCATGTAGTGTCAGGGGTGATATGATTAAAACTGCATACAGTATGTATTCCTATTATTCTTTTACAAATCTTGTTTTATCCTTCAGACTAGAAAACATAGTAGGAGATAGAGTGATTTATGCCTTGCTTATAGTTACATAACTGACATTTTCATATAATATTTTATCTCAGATTAGCAATAAATTCGAGAGAGAGAAAAAACACCCTAACAGACTTAACCACTGTAGGAACAATGAAACCTGAAGTACCAAGACCAATCTGAACTGTTCAGATCCACCAGGACCCCTCTTTGATCAGGGAGGTGAATTAGATAACCTCCAGACATCCCTGACTACCCCATTTATTCCATGATTGCTGCATGGTCTTTTTCTTAATTGCATCTGAAGCATTTGTGACTTGTCTATGCTTGGATTTTGTTCAAATAAGTAGAAGGTTCATTTATGTTGCTGGCAGTAGTGTTGCTCTAGCTGCAGCAGAGTACAGATACAGCCAAGGCAAACTTTATAAAGAGAAGTCTTTCACTTGGGCCAGTACATACAGCTAGTCTAGATACAGATACTGTATGCCCACACAGATTGTGCTGGATCTGAAGCTAGCAGCAAACACGTGGCTGATAAAGGTTGGAAACAATTGCTCTGGTAGAATGAGGGAGTGTTTCTTTTTCCCAATTTAGTGAATTAGATTAGACTGATATGGTTTAGGACGACAAGATGTCTGCTATAGCAATTGATATTCTCTGTTTTCATTGGAATGAATTACAAAATCAACCTTTGTGAAAAACTGGATTTGAAATTCCCCTTTGAGGAGCTTGTGAGCTCTGGCCCCACAGCTTTGCACTGACATGAAGGAGCTCTGGGATGATTGGATTGTGACCAGCCATGGAGAGGCTCTGGACCCATCAACATCCTTCATCCATGGTCCTAATTTGTGATCCTGATCTTGAGCTACTCCATCATTTCTGACCCTTACAAATACTTTCCTTACTGCTAAGTGCTCCTCAGATGGCTTACATAAAACATTTCCACCTCTGCAAGCTTCTTATTTCAACTGTGTGCTATTTGTAACAGGGCCCTCTGGTTGATATTGTTGGAGTTTTGCATGAGCAAAGACTAGAGCAGACTGAGCACATATCCTAAATATCCATTTGCATTCAAAGGGGAACTTCCATTGAACTGTGGTTGTAATCCTTTTATGTTTGTTTTCTGTGAATATGCGATCATGTGAGCTTTACTAGCAGAATACTTCTCTGGGAGAACGCCCATGTGACTTACTCATGGGAGGCAAACATTTCATTCAAATGTTGCATTTCCAAAAGGAGGTTCAGAGTTTTCTATTGACTTTATTTTGATTACTTATTCAAACTAAACGTTATGATCCTTGAGGATAAAGCAAAGCACACCTAGGCAATATTATAGTCAGTGGGACAATAAGCATTCACACTCAATTCGGTAATTTTTAGAAATGGTATCAACATAGGCCAAAAGATATATGGGGCTTAAATTAACTTTTATTGATTTATTGTAGAATATACATTCCCAATTGAAAATTTCAATGTGGATTACAATATTCATAAATTGGATGATCTGCAGACCTACAATTATTCTCTGAATCATTTAATTCATGATTTTATAACAAGCACACTTCAGACTTGAACTGCAGATCTACAATTGATTCAATGTAAACTTTGCCAAAGCAAATCCTCTGGTAAGATCAAAATGTGTGAGTTAGAGATGGAGGATGTGGTTGCTTAGTTACTAAGCAGGACTCTACCTGAAAAGCACAGAGAGTGTGGAGAGCACTTCAGAGTATGGAGAAGGGTTTTGCCCTTTAATTTTGACTGACATTTCTGCTGAATGTTAAACGTGGAACCAATTTTAATAAACAGTGACTCCAGTCTGGCAACCTCATTGCTACTGCAGCCAGTGGTAATGCAAACATCAGGGAAGATAGAATCACTGGGGAAAATTTAGACCAAAATTTAGTTTCAAGAGGCATTTAAGAGGCATTTTAGAGAATGTACCTAGGATATTTTTCTCTCATATGGCATCCTAGTTGCCCTCAGAAATCACAAAGATTTCTTAGCTGTTTTAATATTTTCAATATATCCTTGGATTATTTTTTAATAACATTTTTATAACTGTTTAAAATGAAAAAAACCTAAAAGGATCATTAACCTATAGTATTTAAAATTAGTTTTCCCTTTAATCTGATTCTTGACAGAAACAGTATTTAACAAGATTCTGTGATGTTTCTGCAATTTGCCACATTTTTTTTCAGATATTTATAATGTATTTTCACCATTGTCTTGAAAATAATCAAGAAAACAATGGATTATTCCCCTTTCAACTGTGCAACACTAAGAATCAGAAATGTTTTCCATAATTTGAAGCCTTAATGGCCGCAGGGAAAAATATTTTTAAATCAAATCTTTAATAGTTTTCATAATTGAAAGAGATGCTAACATATTGTTACGAATGCACAAAGCTTTTGTTTAAGAACATATACAATTTTGACTATGAATGAATCTTGGAAAACAGCATGATTTAATTTGCCATCACAGTCAAGTGATCTATATGAATGATATCAGACAATTTTATGGCATACTTTTTTATGCTTCTGCAGCTGTCATCTTGTCTTTTTCCAATTTTCTTAGCTACAAAACAGATGTCAAACATTTTGTTTGTGGAAGTTACCCTGGACTTACTTTATCACTCACATGAGTTATAGGCATTAGTGTACCTAAGGACGCAATTAGTTGAGAAATCTCTGCATAAATTGCAAAAATACAATAACTATTGTGCAAAGCTATGCACAGTAATTTCTTTACAAATTTTGGAAAGTACAGAACATTTTTCTAGAGCTTGCATCTTAATGGCAGGTTACTGTCACAGCTATGGCTATAGTCCGTGTAGAAATGTAGTGAGTAAGAAAAAAAACATAAATAATATGTAAAGCCTCCCTTGCTGTGGCATTAGTTGCCTGTACAATATCTGTTTTTCATACCCTAAACTCAAATGCTGTTTTCCATACAGTTACTCTTTACCCATGTGGAAATGCATGGAAGGAGCTGCAGCCATGACCTGGCTCTGTGCTGGCACGAGAGCTGCAGGGATGCATCTGCACCCCATGTTTTGTTCCTCACTGGGTGGGGAGGCACAGAGGGCTGGGAGCCAGGACCATGGCACTCCAGCAGCTGAACATCTAAGGGACCACAGAGGACCTTGCAGGTGAGCCCCTCCTTCTCCAGTGGGGTCAATATTCACAAGTATTTCTTCTCTGATCTTTGGCTCACTCTCATGGGTTCTTTCATTTCAGTTTTAATTGGAGGCCTTGGTAAAGGGGCATATTCACCCCGCTTCATCTGAAGGAATCTTCCATCTCTGAAACCCTCAACCACATCTTGCCATCCAAATTACTTCTTCCCCCTCTCTCTCCTATTTCATCTTGTGGCTTCCTTCAGCTGCCCTCCTTCATTAACAGTTCCTGGTTAATTAAGCAGGTCAAGACAAGCAAATCATATCAAGATGAAACCTCCTTTCACGCAGGCTGCTGAAGCCTGGCTGGGAATTAGCAAGAACCTCCAGTAAGGGATGAGCAAATCCTATTAACAGCAGGCTACACATGGTCAGTCAAAACACTGAAACACTGCATTTAAACACATCATCAGCCATTGACAAAATTTTATAGTGTTATTCCTTGTAAATCAGCTCCTTAAGTGGGTTAAAAGAGTAAAGCGATGGCCGGAGCAATGTCATATTTTAACAGGCAAAACACAAAGCAGCATCTACAGTTCTTACTTCAGGTGAGCAATTTAGCATAGTTTTAGAACTATATAAAAAAACAAGTGGTTTCTTTTAAATGTTGTGATTAATTATTACTGAAATGCTAACTTTGGGCCAAATTCTACTTCAAAAATGAGGTTTAATCAAGAGTTACAGTGCTTAATGTTACTCTGTGCAGGTTTTCTTGATTCAGTTTTCTTCTTGCTCCTGCAAAAATGAATGCAATAAGACATGACTCTTAAATTAAAAGTGGACTATCACCTTCAGGGAGGACTCAAAGGATTTAGGAAGAACCTCAAGTAAGGGATGGATGAACATATTAATGACAGCTAGCATTCACTGTCTGCTAGGTTGAAATAAATTAAGACAATTTGAGCATGTGTATGACAAAGTTTTTTCAGTTTCCTGAAACCAAATTTGTTAACTATTAACACATGCTAAAACCCGTAACCCTTTGATAAAAG